>NC_046657.1:7321572-7335813 GCF_010883055.1 Belonocnema kinseyi
TCGGAGGTTAGTCGCTTCTCAGTGCTGTAACTTGTAAATGCGTAAACATAAATGGCTGAAGTTTTGACAGGCGTCATTTAAAGGATCAAGCTCGACGAAAATAGTTCACATTAGTGAATACTAATGCCATCTCTTAGAATTTTCAGGTACTTATCAGACTGCCTAGTATCTGACAGTCGTGAACCTGGTTATGGCTGAAATTTGATCGCGATTTTGCTTGAATCGGGTGCAATTTTTCAGATTAGCACCCGCTCCCAGCGAAATTCTACGGTTGTCCTTATAAAAAACTTTTTTTTGAGAGCACAAAACTACCTCAGACCCGCGATATATGTTTTCTCGCATTTATTCCATATCTTTTTCTTTGGGTATTTCTTTTCATATTTTTTAAGGGTTCGTTTTCATTCTTTAAAATAATTTGTCATTGTTTTGAGAATGCCAAAAACAGCATGAAATTCAGATATTCTTACATTTAGGCTGGGTGCATAAGTGGTTTTATGGGTAATTTTGGGGAGACAGGGGTTCTTTAAAAAAATATTTTATTGCAGTTTTTGAGAGCCCAAAAATAACAAAATTCTGGCGCTGCTGATTTTTTTTTATTTGTGGTGGTGGAGGTGTTGGCGAACAGCACCTCCAACCAAACAGTCCATGTTTTTAAAAAAAATTAAAGGGCCCAAAAATCGGTATTGTTGCCTAAGAAGAGTCCGAAAAGCCCCAAATTTTTGTATGCTTACATTAAGTTTAGGGGCACACTTAATTTTAAGGGTAGTTTTTAGTAGATAGGGGTATTTTTTCAAACTTAAGTTTTGGATTTTCGAAGACCCTAAAAAAAGCCCATAATTATGGTGCTCTTTCTTTTTTAATTTTTTTAATTTTCTGTACTAGAAGCTCTAGCAGTCAGCACCTCCACCTAAAAGTTCAATTTTTTGATAAAAATAAGAGAGCACAAAAATCGGTACAGGTGTCCCAGAAGTGCCCAAAAAGCGCAAAATTCTGATATTCTAACACTTAGTTTATATGCATATTTAATTTTAAGGCGCGGAATTTTGATTTCCCCCTAACCGGGCAACCAAGAGAGTATAAACGAAAATATTGAAAGTACAAGCAGTACAAACGGCGTACAAACGTATGCAAAAAGAAAATTTAAGAAATTTGAATTTCGGGGGGATAGTACCAAATTTTGATTTTCCCCTAGCCGGGCAACCAAAAGGGTACAAACGAAAATATTGAATGCACTAGCAGTAGAAACGACGTACAAACGTATGCAAAAATAAAATTATTTTAATTTCGGTGGAAGCGTAAAGTTATCCCCGCGAAATCAATTTCGCCCCTAATTTCGTGACCAGTAGGGTACAGACGAAAATATTGTATGGTCATGCGCGCTTCACTAGGCTGCGTATTCTGCAGCCGCGCATCGAAGTTTCATACATGACTGGAAATTTTTCGACACCAGCCTATGGGATTCTCGACGTGTATGGGAAATTTACGAGTGAGCAATAGAAAATTGTCATGCTTTTGTGGGATATTCAAAAGTATAGGGAAAATGCCATACTTTCCTATGGGAAAGGTACTATTATTTTTTATATTGCAGGGTCGCAAACATTTCATGGGAAGTGTGCGTCAGATTTCGATAGTGATAAAACCCTCGATTGAATCTAATAAATACCAATTAATATTATCTGGTAGGCAATATGTTTTAAATCCTAAGAGATCACTATTGCTAAGGCAGATTTCGAAACTGTAGAGGAGAATTGCGCAAAGTGTGCGTACACATACAATAAAACCATCCAGACGTTTAATTATCTAAAAATGTGATCTTTTAATTATTTAGTCAATAAACTATATAAGTTTCTCAAGGTGAAATAATATGACGAATACGGGAATCTAAAAACGTAATTCTACCTCTTTCGTTCATTCTATATTTTTTGTTTTAAATGTTATATTATAAGGAAAAATAATGCAGTGAGCTTAGATAACACTTAAAACTTAAACTCAATAAGAGAATCCAGCTATCTTTTTGGTTAAAAGTTCATTTTATTATTGAAAATTCCAGCATCATGTTTTTGGTTTAGAAATCATTTTGGTTATTTAAAAATTCTAACATTTGCTTGAAAATTTAATTGTTCGGATGAAAATAGAACTATATTGTTAAATTAATCATACTTAATCAAAAATTCGAATACTTTGTTAAAATTTCATTTGTTTATTTAAAGGTTTTTATATAGATCTTTAATAAAAAATGAGACAAGTCAAAATTTACACATTGTTCTACTGCATTGTAACTTATAAGGTATTTTGTTGTAAAATTACATTTCCACCACGTTCAAATACTTCATTTTAATTTGAACGGATAATTTAAGATTATTTAGGATTCGCTAAGAGATAATATTTCTAAAATCAAGAGTATGCAACGGGTTTTATAAAATTTCATTATTATCTAGAAGTGTTGGGTTTAGAAACTAAAGAGGAAACTTTTGCAATGTTTGCCTACAAATACAATAATACTGTGCTGACGTCAAATTTTGTGCAATTTTATACTACGTCTTATCTACATATAAAATGATATGAAATTATCAAGGTGAAATAACACTTTTTATGCAAGTGCCGTAAAAATCGAGTGCTTTATATTTTGTTATATAACGAATAATGTAAATTAATAAAATTAACATTATTTATTTGATTACCCATTATTTCTTTTAAATTTGAATAGTTTTATTAGTTGAAATGCGTATTTCAAAATTTTATACCAAAGTAAATTTTACTGACATTTGATTAAATATTATATTTCGTAAGTAGATTTTAAATGCCTTACAAAAAGCTGGAAATAATCGAAACGACCTTTTTTTTAATTATTTACAAATTTCTATTTTAAAAATCTGAGCCGCAATCAGCCTTTGACAGATTAATACAGATCATTCAGGACTTCCTACCCCAAACACAAAACATTTTTCTTCTTATTACATCGCCCTTCTGAAAAATGGTGAATAATGGCCACATGATCCTACAGTGAAGTGGGGCAAAAATATGAAATTTTTGAAAATTTAAAATGGCTCGTTCTAAACAGGTGCTACGCCTAATATTAAAAATAAAAAATTGTCCTACGATGTCGAAATAAGGTCAAATATTTATAAATTTATAAATTAAAAAAATTCTCCTATTGGTAGAACAATTTTCGTTATTTTTGTAATGTACACGTTCTTCTGTTAAATGTTTATAATACATTTTAATTGAAAAATATAAATTTTGTTTGCATTAGAATTTGTTCAAATGACAAAAAATGATATTTAGATTTGGTTAATTGTTACTAAAATAAACTTTGGTTTCGTATTATTTAACTCACATAGCTTTCTTGTACTGAAGAAACAATCTAGGATATCCTGCAAACTAAAAAGAAACAAAAAGTCATAAAACACTAAGAAATGTATGATGTAAGAAAATTTTATTTCCAGATCTAACAAAATGTTGACTTCTTGTCTATTTTAAATGTTGAAAAATGACATTAAAAATATTTAAAAAATTGCCCGCTGCGCGGGCTCATTGTCCATGGGGGCAGCGCGTGCGGTGCTTCGCGCCAAGTTTGAGTGCACCTGGGACACGCGGGTACGTTTTCAGTAAAACTCAGCAAGGTACGAAAAATAAAAATTAACGAAAATTGGTAATGTAAAAAAGATCTGCATATTTGTTCTTTATTATTTTTTACCGGGCTCGAAGTTTTCGTTTTAATCGTAAAAAATAACATTAAACAAAAATAAAGATTTTCGGGCAAACGGCACAAAATACGAATTTTCATTTTAAAAGTCTTATAAAATATGTGGATTAAGTACAATGACTTAGAGTCTAGCGCAGCAGGCAGGTTTCTTAACTTAATATTATTTATGCAAATCTGTGAAACACAAATAAAAACAAAAACAACATTAATATTATCTGCTAATATTTTATTTTAAAATTAGGAACGTTCCTGACGAGAGTTTTTGTGTACTTTTTTATATATAATTTCTACGTTTCTAATAATTTGTTCCTCTTAAACAGCGCAACCTGAAAAATAATTATATTCTTTTAACATCGTAAAATGTTTTTAATTCTTTTGATTTTTGTCTTTTAGAACTGACTTTAAATATTATTTTTGAATTATCACTTTTTTCCCAGCGTGCTCTTATCACTCATTAACGCTGAAATGTTAGAAATAATGTTTAGAGTTAGTTGAAAAAGAAGAATTAAAAAAAATCAAAATCTTAGTTTATAAAGAAAACAGAAGCTCAGTTTGAAAAGTTCAATATATTTACTCATAATTTTATGTTGTTTTTGTCCGCAGAAAAATTAAACTGTTATCGCGCAAAACCAAAATGTTTATCAATCGAATCCAAATTAACTAAACTTTTTCAGGGTCCTCATATGCTACTTTTCCACATAGTTCCACTTCCGATTTACAAAATGTTGTGTTTTCGACTGAACCCAATGCCAAAGTGCTGTTTAAATCGTAGAAAATAATAAGCAACATTTTTTAGGCAATAATAATATTGCTTACGTATAATAAAAACATACCTTGAATCAAAATCGGTCATATCGCTCAATATTCTACCGAAACAATGGGTAGGATGAGAGGGGACTAAGGGTTTTCGAACACTCGGTCATAGATGTACTGCTTTTGAAATTATATCAGAAATCTAATTAGTGATTTGCTTTAAAATATCAGAGGGCATTAATTGAAAGTACTTTCATGTATAGACTTAAACAGTTTTTATTTATTGTCATTCGTTATTTCAATACATCATAAGGAATAATGAACGTCAGATCATACAAAAGTGGTATTAACCACTTTTTCGACCATTTTTAAGAACACGGATTTCTTCTTCGGTAAGTGGCCTTATCTCCTTGGTTTTTCTGTTTATTGTCGCGTGCTGCTTATTTGCATCAAATAATTCAAGAAAATTACCATGACTGTCGAAAATTCCAAAAACGTCACCTTGCAGATTTTCTAGTGTAAAATATTCGACGTCTGGTGATATTCGAACAAGGCCTCGATGAAATTCGGGTGTTCTGATTTCCCTTAGAAGAACACGATCAGCCGGAAAAAAGTACTTTTTCAATTTAAATGGCTCCTGCATACTAGGCGGGATTTCGCCAGGAATATTTGTGCTATTAGGTACATTTTTGCCGAACTGCGAACTTAATTCTGTAAGAAGAAATAGAGATGGATGAATTCGACTTGACTTAGAACTGCCACCTGGACGTAAGTCACGAGTACAATTTTTAACACTGAATCAATACACCTGAAATTATGGATATATTATGTTATTTTATTTACCTATCCAATTGAGGACTACCGCCAGCGTCAGGACAAGAGTATGAAAGATGCTCATTCTCTCCAAGTGGAGAAACAACTGCTTATTGAATGTATGAAGAATTGAGTGAAAAATATCGTCATTTGCGCTACGTTTTCTAATATATTGGCTTTTACAGTGAGGGGGAATTCTCTCAAAGGCCACATATTTTAGATTTACAACCACCTACTCAGCTCCAGAGGCTTGGGGTGGTGGTCGCTCTCGCTCAGTTGAAAGACTTGAGACCAGTGATGGTGGAAAGTACCATCTCTAAAATGAGCAAACATTTTGTTCAAGAATATTGATATCACATAAATCAGTTATAAATAAGATTCCGTTACTAATTTTGTTTAAACTGACGTCGAAATTTAAATTGCCTCTTGTGCGATAAGGGAAGCCGGTTTTTACCGGTTCAGTTCCACAAATATAAATTCTAGAAGATATGGTAAACGACTTAAAAAGACGGAGACTATGTTTCATGTTTTTGGAATTTATCTGGGAAGATAAAGTCGAATTAAATAGAAAACCCCACTTTCTTTATTTAATCCAATACTTTTACTTATTTTCTTCTTGCATAAAGAAGACGTACTGTAAATATTATTCGGCCTATCGCTGCTTGTGGGAGAAATGCGAAAATTCATTTTAAAAAATTCTTTTCACTTGAAAAATAGTTTGGCCTGTAAAAAATTATTATCATTATTTATCAAAAAACATTCCATAAACTAAAGAGAGTGGAATTTTTCATATTAAATTCGACTTTATGCTGAAAGCGACTACATGGAATTTATAATTTTTTAAAATGAATGTAGGTCATTTAAAGAGATTATAATTGATCTCAAAGGATTTCAAGAGACTTCAAAGTGTTTGTATGTATGAATTTAAAGGAAAGATAAAAGATTTAAAAGATTTTATGAGATTTAAATATTTTTATATGTTTTCGAGTGGTTTCAAAGTATCTCCATTCATTCAAAGATATTTTAAAATGATTCATAGGATTTCATAGAATTTATAAGATTTCAGGAAACTGCAAAGATCACAGAACAAATTTATGTTTCATTCCGATGTGTATATTAAGTTATAGCACTATCCGAAACGTCCTTTCATAGCGATATCAAATCCTCTGAACTAGGTTTGAAGGGTTTCCGTGCCAGTAGATAACACAGGACCACAAGCCGCCTAAGCCTGCAACATGAGATGAACTAGGTGTAACTTATGTTTTTCAGGCCGCTGAATCCGAATACGGTGTCCGTTTGACGCCATCAGATAATTATTAAAGTTATTTCAAGGTCAAACCTACAAAATTCATCGTTTACCAATTAAATCAGGGTGCCTTTCAGGTTTAAGTGGTCGCTGACTTTTGAATCCGGTTTCCGTTGGACACCACCAAGATCAGTATAAAGGTCAGTTGAAGGTCAAACCCACAAAATTCATTGTTAACCAACTAAATCAGAATAGTCTTAGGTTTAAGGGGTCGCTGAATTCAAATCCGGTGTCCCTTTGACGACATCGGGTCAGTATCAAGGTCAGTTCAAGGTCTAACCTACAAAATGCATCGCTTACCAACTAAATTACGGCACCTTTATGTTTAAGTGGTCACTGAATTAAAATCCCGTGTCCGTTTGACACCGGAAGGTCAGTATCAAGGTCGGATGAAGTAAAAACCTGAAAAATTCATCGTTAACCAAATAAATTTAGGTTTTAGTGGTCGCTGAATTCGCATACATGATCGAGATAGACATTTTAGAAAAAAAATTTCTTCGGTAGGAGACTTCGTATAGTGTAATAATGTAAAACGATTAGTTGAAAAGTTTATAAGCATATCTCATAATGCTAATAAGTGGCCACAAATGGCAGCACTGTGGAGATTTAAAAATCATAACAATAATGCTGGGACTACAGAGTGGATTTATAAAACACCAGTGTTTTATGAACAAATCGGATAGCCGAGCTCGTGAGCAGCAAAATGTAAAAAATTGGACTCTTCGAGAAAATCTTAATCCAGGATTATTTAATGTTATAAATAAACATTCAGTAGATCCAACAAAAGTGCTGTTACCACCATTACATACAAAACTCGGCTAAGTGAAACAACTTGTTATGGCAATAACAAAAACAGAAAGCAATTCTTATAAGTATGTTTTTGAGAAGTTTCCTATACTTTCCGTTGCTAAAATGAAAGAGGGAGTATTTGACGGTCGTCAAGTTAGAGCTCTGCTGAGCGATGATGAATTTGAGCGAAGAATGATTAGTGATGAAAAAGAAGAGTGGCAAAGCTTTAGGCAAGTTTGCTCTAACTTTTTAGGAAATCATAAAAACCCTAAAGTGTTTGATGGATTTGAGGATCCATTTTTTGGATTTTTATATCGATTGGTTTCCTAAAAATTTAGGTCATATGAGTGAAGAATAGAAGGAGAGGTTCCATAAGGGCTCTAAAGACATGGAGCATAGATATCAAGGTGCATGGGATACTCATATGATGTATGGTTATTGCTGGTACCTCAAAGGAATATAAAGACCGTTCATGAACGAAAGAGTATTCGAAGATCATTTGAGTCAAGAAACGACGCATTCATCAGAAAAAAATAAGTCGTTTTAAACAAGCATCACGTTTTAGTTTGTATGTACCATCATAATTTAAATATCACATAAACCTGGTTTTGGTGCTCCTGTTTCTGTAACGGGTAAGTTCTGAAAGCAGAGGTACCTCCTCTGCGTTCAGAATACCACTTTAACTGAATTTAAAGCGTTTCTCACGCTGTGTTGAGCAAGTTAAAATTTAATTTGTTCAAAAAGTACCTGATACTATAGAATTCTTGAATAGCAAAAAGGTTACAAATTCTAAACAGCATAGAACCCACATAAATACCCTTAAGGTTTTCCCAAATTTGACCATCAAAATCTCTTACCCTTTATTTCAAGATGTCCACTTAGACCTAAAAGTACCCTGATTTCGTTAGTTGGCGATGAATTGTGTAGGAAACCGGTTTTGAATTCAGCGACCACTTAAACATTAAGGTACCCTCATTTAGTTGGTTAGCGATGAATTTTGTTGGCTTGCCTTTCAAGTGACCTTGATAATGACCTGATGGGGTCAAACGGAACCGGATTTGAATTCAGCGACCACTTAAACCTAAAGGTACTCTAATTTATTTGGTGAGCTATGATTTTGAAGGTTTGACCCTGAACTGACCTTGATACTGAGCTGATGGCGTAAAACTGACACCGGATTCGGATTCAGCGACCTCAAAAACAAAAAGTGCACCTAGTCCCTCTTATGTTGCAGGCTTAGGCGGTTTGTGGTACTGTGTAATTATCATCCGACTTTGTCATTCGAACTGAAACGAGAGCCGGCTGTTTTTCTAGGTGCTCAGACTGAAGTGCATGTTTGTCAACTATATTCCATGCACGCTAGTATCCCGGATTAATGCTTTTATCTAAGCGAAATACATTGGGCTCATCTCTTTGTTGATGTCGCAGTAAACGAAGCAGCTGTAATACAGATGCTTATTTCAGTAAATCCTTTGATCTTTTTGTACCACTAAAAAAAATAAATCCTCATCTTTTCTTCCTTGGTTTGATCTAGAAATTATCCAATCAACTTTAGCAAAAAAGACAGCCCATGTCATGCTAACCACTTTAACTCTGTGAATAACCACAACGATCCACCAAACCAAATGTTTTTAGGTAGCGAAGAGGCAAACTTTAATAATGGCATAGCTAAAGTTGTTGCTAAATAATAAAGGTCTGTCTATTCCCCCCCCCCCCCCCCGATTGTCCTGTGTGCTTTGATCCGACCACTTTCATTGAGTTCTACACTGTTTACATTAGCAAGGAGGAAATTCAATTTAAAATAAGAAATCCAGATCCTAACAAAGGGGCTGATTTCGATAGTGTTCCCTCGTATTTGGTGAAATCGTGTTGCTCTTCATTGGTTGAACCATTGCATATACTATTCAATGAATCTGTGGTGGAGGGTTAATTTCCGATTATTTGAAAAAAGGCATAGTTTAAAAATAATGTCACTAATTACAGACCCATAACAATTCTCAGCATTATTTCGAAAATATTTGAGAGTATCATCCATGATAAGTAGCGAAAACATTTAATGAATTAAGTTTTTATATTAGATCCTACTACACTTCTTTCGAGTGATTGCGAAGTTATTTCGATTATTTATATAAAAATAAAAAAACAGTTGTAAAAACTGATATTTTTTTTAGATTTAGTAACACATAAGTGGAATTAGAAAGATATGTAAAATCCGAGCTTATAACTTACTTTAGAATATAGCAGTTAAGAGTATTTAAAGATACTTTTTAATCGATTAAGAATTGTCGGCTTTAGGCTTTTATGGAACAAATTTTGATGTTTTTCTCCACTGTCTAGAGGTGTGGGGCATGGTGAATATTATAAATAAAACACCTGTTTGTGGATACGTATATAAATTTTTCACATTGCCTAAGTCTTGTTGGTTGGATAAATAGTGCTTAAATTTAATTTCTCTTTCAAAATACGTGCCATAAAGAGTAATTGATACCGGTTCTTTTTCCCACCGGGATGATCTTTCTACGAAATAGTATTCCGATGGGAACAAGAATCGGCTCTTTTTTCTTCGGAATTCGCCGTTCCGACAGTGTTGGACATTTCAAATAGTTCTCGCTAGTGACACTGGTACCTCGCCCTTCCACCTGTGGCGCTGCGAGCGTGCCGGGGGAGTAAGGACCATCGCCGAGACCAGTTGAGTCGCTGAGCACAAGGATCAGTTCAGATTCCGCCGTCGAATGGAAAGGTTCTTGTTCCGGTCGCGAATGCGCAAGCCTCACCCCCTCTCTAAATGCCCATAGCCCGATCGACAGACCCATCAGGTCACGGATCGAGAAAAAGTGAAGTCAGTTCTCACCAAATCGTCACCCCGCGAGGGTCCGGTATGCTAGCCACCCATCGACTCCCCCGGAAACTATAAAGTACAGTGGCAGTACGTGTCGAGCCTTCATCTCAAATACATTTTTTTGTAAAAGCGTAAATCAACACCAAAATTAGATACTGTGAAGTTTTGAAATAAGTGGCTTAGTTTTACCTATTAGCGAAATTTAAAAAATTATTCAGTGATATAAGAATAAGCCGTTATTACTAAAAAAGCTTACCGTCATTAGTCGTCCCCTCCTTTTTTACCCCAGCAATAAACCAATTCACCAAAAAACAAAAAATGGAAAAATAGAGACCAGCCACGGAGGAGATAGAATAAAAAAAGCCAGCACAAAAGATGGGCCGATAGACGTCGTCGAGCTGAGGCGGAATAAAGGATGTATCCCGGGATTTATATCCCATTGCCCCCGAAGCGGAAGCAAAAGAACCGATATCAGGCACATACAGACTCAGGGAACTAATCTGTAAATACTTCCGCCCCTTCTAACAGCCTAAACAGTCAAAACCATCCAGAACCCTAGGTGGACCTCCCGGCCACCATCCCCTTGGAACAAGCCTTGCAGATCTTAAGCGCCGCCACTCCTGGAAGCCCTCTTCAAAATATCCACGACAGATCCGACCTCCAGGATGATAGAGAAGAAGACCTCCTAACCCTAAGAGCCTCACACATCGGATTCTCTCCAGAAAAGGGCTCTTCCCCTTTGAAATTGGATGGTCCACCTGCAATTAAACGCCCTTCCTCACCTGACGTGGCCGGACAGGGATAACTAGGGCGTAGCTACCATTAATTAAAGAAAGCTCAGTTTCAACGACCTGAGGGGATTACCAAGCCCATAAAAACCCGTCTAAAAGAAGCTTGGGAAGAGGCTCATCTAAAAATTTCCATACGGACCCCGACAATAGAGAGAGGCCACGCCTTCCCCCAAAGCACTCTCCAAAGAAATCGGTATCAAAGAAACCGACTAGGTATACATTGACCAAAAGCCCTTCCGCTCACAGGAAAATAGCTTCACTGCACAAGTGTTCACCACACAAAAATCGAGTACTAGCTCAGGTCTACCGAGGACGACCGAAATCCACCCTCCCTCTCTCCGCCTATCCCATACGAACCATCACCCCGCTGGCGATACACCAAAGCACCAGACGATTAAAATCGGTGGTAGTTCAGCCTGTCCCGACTAACAAAGCTCGCCGCAACCTTTTTTAAGGAATAACAGAGAAGGCCTCCGCAGTGACCAGTGGTTTTTTTATACCTTACGTATAAGTGTATTGTCTTCGCTCCGAGTGAATAAATATAAGAGCAATCTGTCGCCATTTGTTTCAATAAATTCTTAAAATCCTACCAAACAGTTTTCTTAGTTCAATTTTCTATTATTTTCTTTAATTTCTCTATCCATGATTTATATTTCTTCTTGAATTATTTATTATTATTATTATCATTGTTGTGCATATCATAATGATAAAAAGACAGTTTTCGTTGAAACAGATGGAGAAGTGTTTAGTAAAAACTAAGTATTAGCAGCATATATTGAAAGGCAAAAATGAAAACATTATTGTTTGATAGGTTAAGTAATTTTTAAAGCTTTTGATATTATTAACTGGTTGCATGAACGTTATAAATATATTCAAATTAATTAAATCTTGTAGCAACACGTCTGGGGCATAACGGCACCGTAAGTATTTTAGGAAGCGAGAAAAAATAAATGGGGTGTGCAACATACTTTTCTTGAACTCATAAGAAAATATTTTACTGTTTAAAATACCTTTTTAACTTTTTTTTTCGTTACACTAAACACACAAAACTATTATGTTGTATACTTCTTATTCTATAATCTTTATATTGTTGAAATAAACAGTATTTGAGTAATATCAATCTTCGCTGATAATGCGAGCTTCAGCTTAAAAACGATAGGCAAGGTGAGATTGAAGGATGTGGATGAAATTGTGAATGTAGTTGAGAAAGTAAAAGAAAAGGGCTGATTTTCAGGTTAGGTTGGATTTTGCATTGTGAAAGTTTAGGCTGGCTGGAAATGATGCGTAAGGGAGGTGAGATGTGCGGTTGCGTGTCTGTTTCAGTAGATAAGATAGAATGCCTGTAACACGGAATCCTGACAAAGGACAGTAGAATAGTGTTGTAAGCAAGGATAATGAATCGAGAGTGGGTATGCGAGGGGTTAAAGTGAGTGGGGATAAGGCGGGTATCGAGACAAGCTGTAAAAGTAATGGTGACGATCGATAAGAGAAGCTGGTAAAAAGTAAGGGAACCGCAGCAACCATAGCGGGGCGAGGTTCAAGTGATAGGCGAGGTAGGCTCACAAACCTGTACAAATTCAACAGAGCTGCACAGAGCTCGCATAGTGTGAGATCGATCAGGTTTCTTGACGATTGCGGAAAACAGATGAGTTCAATAAGCAGCGAGGGAGTGGCTAGTAGAGAGGATATATCATTAGAGTACAAAGGAAAGGGCAAAGCGGGAATGGGTATTTAGAATAGGGTGCAGTAAAAATAGCAAGGAAAGGATAAAAAACGCGCCAGAAAGAGAGAAGGATAAGGGGAACTTTCTAATGAGGATATAAGTAATCTTTACATGATAAAGTGGTGAGACATGTGGGATGTAAGGTACAGAAAATCAGCAGAGAGAATATAATGAAAATAGGAAAAGGAAGATGAATGTTGTAGCAGAGAGAAAATATTTTTGAAATAATCGGAAGAAGAAAGTCTTTGAAAGGAAGAAAAGAGATAATAGAAGTATACCAGAATGAGCTTCATAGTCGCGATAGGGTCCTACGCCGCAGTTCTACAATTTGAGAATATGGCCATGCTCTATTGCGCCTATAAGGCAAAAGAGCATGTCAACAAAAGAAACATCCGTCTCCGTTCAGACATCAGGGCTGCTATATAAGCCCTGAATAGAACATCTATGTCACTATTATTAGTATGGGAGTGCTTTAAGGCACTACACAAGCTAGCGACAGAAACCAAGTGACTCTACTTTCGATCTATGGACACAAGGGCATCAAGGGCAAGGAGATATCGGCTCTTAGCCAGTTGTAGAAATTTCCAGTATATTAGTCAAAGAAGAAATTAATAATTGACTGAACGAGAAACAACAGAATGAGTGTTGATTGGCCTCTGGTTGCAGACAGGCCAAAAAACTCTTGGGTTCAAAGTTAAACTTCAACCGAGTGAAGGAAATACTTAAGCATGGGCGGAATGTAGTCGAAATTGAACACACATGGGCAGTTACTGCATAAGTGAGTCAATTATATCAGCCAATAGTGTTGCTAAAGCGGGATAACCCAAGCTTTAGGGCTTTCACAGTCTTAGCCTAGAATAATAATATTAAATAATAATCTAATTATCAGTAGATAGAAATATATTATGTATTATAGACAATTTGTATTTGAAAATCCTTCAAAGCATTTGAACTTGCCCCAAAAACCCGTAAAACTCAATATTCCGATTTGTATTCTATGGCTAATTCTGAAAAAAATGTTGAGTATTAACTGGATTAAACTAATATCGACGTTTTTGACTACAATTTACAATAACGTATTTTTTTCTTATGGAAAATACGTGTTAAACTTGAAGGGGCTTGCAGAATTTGTAAATACTATTTTGTTTTAAGAAGGCATTAATTTTTGTGTTGATTCAAATAAACCGGGCAATATATATGAAGATTGAAAAAAATGTTTAATCTCACGGTAATCTTACATAATTTACGGACTACCTCTTATTTTTTTATTTATGTATTATCATTTTGTGAATTAATGATTAATATTACAATTTTATTACTGCTAACATTACTAGGTACTACTAATATTAATAGGTAAATTGCAAGTTATACATTAATAAATAAAGTAACATACAATTCTTTTACATTTAATTTAAACGGTAAGCACTAGAACCGCCGACTTGAACAACATATACTTAAAAAATAAAGTGAAACAAGTTGAAACTATAGAAAAAGTAATAAAAACGGACCACAGGTAAGGGG
>NC_046657.1:7335823-7358532 GCF_010883055.1 Belonocnema kinseyi
AAATAGGCCTCGTAATTCATGAGAGTCACTTAAAAGTGGTTACTGGTTACTTTCTTAGACCGCTATTTAAAACGCGGATTTCTGCTTTACTTAGTAGCCTAACCGAATATTTACCTTTGAGGTTTATTGCCGCCTGTTTGTAACGTGCAGTATATAATCTCTTAACAATACCACCAGGGCGGTCTATAAATCCAAAGATATCACCAAACTCATTATATTGTACTTCAAATTCGACTATTGGTGGTATAGGATAAAAGTCAGCCTGCACTCCGCGTGTGCTCACAAAACGTAGAAGATGACAGTTTGAGGGAAAATAGAACTTCGTCCATTTTAATGGATGCCGCAGACTATCAGGAATTTCGTAAATAGAAGAAGAAGTTCTGTCGATAGGAGAAACAGATCGAGATTTGGGAGGACGACTGCGAGAAATGGGTGACTTGACAGGTTGGCTGGCCAGTGAACCTAAATCTATAAGAGGATAAAGAAATAGATGAAGTCTATCAGTTAGAGTATATTGTGTAGCTAGGAAGAAAAAAGTCTTTTTCCTGAGCTTGGTTTTGATAAAATTCTTTGTTATTGCAAACTCACGCATCATTCCGCATTCGCTGTCCCTCTTGATGCTACATTACATAATAGTATACTGTGCACCAAAGAATCGAACTCGTCGTTTTATGCCCGAGCGTGACTTTAAAAGAACAAGGCGCAACCGAAGTGAAACCGCTTGACGCACAACTACGCCTCGTTACTGAAACCTCATTCATAAATATAAAAACGTTTGACCCCTTGACGCACACGATATTTTATGTAATAAAGGTAATACTTACAAGCTTATCATGTTTCTTGTTTAAGGTTAGGTTAACATATCCGTAATCGTACATGGGCGACAGCGAATGTTCATTTGCGGAGAACGATTATGATCATATCTCAGTCCTATACAAAAAAGTATCTTCAGCTGCAAACAAGACCCATTGTTTCCGATGGATTTTTATCCACTGATTCCGAATCTGAAGGCCGTTTTATCGCGTAACACTTAGTCTTCACATAACCTCAAAATTGTCGAGTTTTGTGAAAAAAAATGTTGATCCAAATTACGTGGTTTGAACAAATTAAAAATTGACAAGAAGTATAATTTGACATGTTTTTTGCTAAATTTTGCAGGACAACCATTTGTTAGGTTCAATAACTGCAGGAAAATCACTAAAAATGCCGATATTGATGTTTTTTCAAACTTCCAATGTACGGGTATTACCTCAAGAGACACAATAACCAAACTCTCGCTTTCAGTAGAGTGTCGGGGGTTGCCTTCAAATAGCCTTGAACTGAATATAATAGAATCGAAACGTAAACAGTCAGAGCCGCCTGGACAAGTGCCTCTCAAGAAGATGTGTAGAATGTTTTGCATTTCGGTTCAACGCAGTAACAAAGCCAGCGAATGTGCGCTGCCCTGCAAGGGACGTTAGGATGTGGGGATGAAGCGGTAGTATGTCTGTCGATGAGTTTTTGAATTCAATAATTGTATGCCATAAGACATTTAGCACAAAACACTTCAAATTATATTTATTGCCTACTTTTAATTTTGAAAAATCATGTCATTCGAAAAAAAAGAATTTTTTCTCAAATTCGAAAATGTTGAGGTTATGAGAGAACTAAGGGTTACACGATAAAACAACCTTCAGATTTGTGATTAGCAGATCAAAATCCAAAGGAAATGATGGATCTCATTTCTAACTGCAGAAACTTTTTTTGAAGGGCTGTGTAATCATACTTCGCATCACTCCGCACATGCGCATGTGCTGTTCCTTCTTCCGCTGTGTGAACGTCTACCTTCAGAACTAAATAGACGCTCATAAAACTAAAGTAGGCAAACTCATCTTTTTAGGGCCGAGCGTGAGATTAAAAGAACGAGGCGTAGTCGAGGCCAGACCATTTCGCGCTCATCTACGCCTCGTTATTGCAAACTCACGCATGGAAAAAGGGACGCTTGCCTCCTTGGTGCACACGATATTTGATGTAGCAAAGGTAATTTTTTTTAATTTGCCGAGTTTATGTCAAAATAAAAATTGAGTTTTCCCAAAACCTCAATGTGAATAGAAATGATGCACGTGTTAGAAAAAAGCGGAGTAAAATTTATTC
Organism: Belonocnema kinseyi; assembly: GCF_010883055.1. Taxonomy (NCBI): domain Eukaryota; kingdom Metazoa; phylum Arthropoda; class Insecta; order Hymenoptera; family Cynipidae; genus Belonocnema; species Belonocnema kinseyi. The sequence continues at coordinate 7,337,957 of NC_046657.1, forward strand.
TCCTGAAAAATATTGTTAAAGCGTAATATTGATCTTTATTTTAAAGAATTTGACTTGAAAAGTTGAACATTTTTATCTTTTTCCGAGGAAACAAAATTATTTTTTATCATATACGTAGCCTAGTAGCTTATAAAAATTTAAATAAACAAGTAGACAATGTTCATAATTTATTAACGGAAGTAAATTCTTTTATCTATAAACTATAAAATATATTGTTTAACTAAAAGGATCAGCATTGTTATAAATAATTCAAGTAAAAAAATACAAAATCTTCATATATTTTTCACGGAAAAAATTCTTCAAAAAATCGATATTTTTTTTTGCTTAAATGGAAGCAATGAAATTATTTTTTTTCAAGACTATTCAAGATGTAAGTGAATCTTTAAAAACGCGTTTTTCTCGGTTTCACATTTTTCAACATTACTGGCAAGATAACTAAAAAATTATTTGGCCAATTGGGTTTTCCTTGCATATACATATAATTGAAATGATTAGTTTTTTTGTGAACTATGAATATAAGCTTCAAAAAACTGTTTTGTTTTTTGTGTCAGACGAATTTGTGAGAAACTAGAGTGCGGGCAATTTCTCATCTCCCGGCTGAACATGTTGGACATCCGCCCTTATAATAAAAAATTTTATCAATATTTGTGGTTCAAAAAAATTTATTTTGTAGTTCAAAAGCTCCTTTATAACCTACACAATTTTTCGAAAGATTCGTTATATTTTTCATCCCCCAAAAAATTCCAAAATATACCCTTATTTTTGAGTTGTTACATGCCCACCCCTCCCTTCTTTAACTCTGATGAGCTATTTTAGTGCTTATAAGATGGAAAAGATATTTTTTCTATTGTAAAAAAATCATTTCTTAATTAAGATATTTTCATGTCAGTGAATCACTAAAAAACAAAAGTTTAACAATTTTGTAGAAAATCCAACGATTTGATCAAAAGACAAACTACTTTGTTAAAAATACATTTTTTTAGTTGATGGCTCGCTATTTTAATTGAGTATTTAAGTATTTGGTCAATATTTTACTATCTTATTAAAAATGTGTTATTTTTGTTTTTCAGGTTGAACATTTAAGGATTTCATTTTTTGTAGCAAATGTATCTGTTTTAGTTAAAACTTCAACTTCTTGGTCAAAACCTCTTTGCTTTTGTAAAAAATAAATCCTTCTTCGTTCAAAATTTAACTATTTGGTTGAAAATTGATGTACTTTTTCGAAAATTCATTTTTTCTTTGTAGAAAATTAATCCTTTTGGATAAAAATGCATTACTTAGGTTCAAACCCGAACGGTTTTAGTTGAGTATTAAACTCGTTTGTTGAGAATCTCTCTTATTGAAATTAACTTTTCTAAATTGAAAATTTCAATCATTTTTTTAAGGGAGTCATCGTGGCTCAGATGATGGTACAAGATAATCGCAACAACTGTTTGAATTTTTTCGAAACATAGAAGTTATTCGAAGTTAATAAGACTTTTTAATTGAATACTCATTATTTAGACTGAGAGAGTAGATGTCAAGTTTTCGGCAAAGGGTACACTTTTGTATATAGTTCGATGTTTTCATAATTACTGTAAATATTAACCGATTTTCATGAATCTTTTTCACAATTTCATCAAATTATGCCAACAAACTAATTCTGCCAATTAAAACTGAATCAAACCATAACTTGCTGAGTTCAGTTTTTAACTGGTCTGCATCTCATAAGAATGAAAGGATCATGATTTACGAGCAATTCACAGCGCTCCAGGGAGTCTGCCTGGTGAGTTTCACGAGGGTCGATGAAGAATGCCTCGAGAATCCACATACGGCTACACTGAGTGTCACTTAAAACTTTCTCCATTATTCTCTCCCATTTTATTATTAAACAAAATATAAACATTGTATCCAAAAACCGGCTCTGTCGCAGCCGAGGTACCAATATTTAGGTAATATATGCAAGAAATCAGACAAGATTATTTAAAATTGAGGACAGAGTCTTACATTCCTTTTTAGAACTCTAATAAATCCCCTTAAGTTTCGGCGTAGATTGAAAGTAGACGTGGGTAAGGTGCCAGGGCGAGTTTTTGACAGTTTTGAGGTACAAAGGGAGGAAGCACGTGAAGCAGAGGATGTGGTGGAATAGCAGAAGTGCGATGATCAGCTGCCCTGAGGGAAACAGAGAGTGAGAACAGTGAGAAACGAGAAGTGCTGATGCACGACAATAGGAAAGAACGAAATGGAAGACAAAAAGAAGCAGACGGTTGAGTGAGCTTGGAATACGGTGAAGAAGCAGGAGAAGTTCTTGGCATATCTGAAGAAAAATTCGGAGTTGGCGCAAATGAGAGGGGAACAGGATATAGATACGAGAAGTTTCGAGGAAACTCTGCAATAAATGATGGCGAAGTTCGAGCATTTTAGCGCGAAGAGTGAGGCAGAGAAAATCAATAAGGAGAAAGGAGAAATGAGAGAAGTAGGATGCCAAACGCGAGAAGAGGAAAGTATGTGGAGGGTCATGTCAAAGAAAATAGACGGTGGAATGCAGCTTAATCTTAAGACATGGAAGAATAAAAGGGACTTGCTCAATGCTCTTTGGATGGAGGAGAACTTAACTGGAAAGGAGGAGGAAATCCACGAATGTTTGAGAAGGAAGGCGAAAGGGATGCAAAAGGCGGGGGATGAAAGAGACCTGAGATTTATAAAGGCCAGAGTAGGGGAGGTGATCTGGCAGTTGAGCGAGCAGAAAGGAAAAATGATAGTGATCGGTTCAATAACAAAGTAGACAGAAGGAAAACATGCTCAGAGGAGTATCAGCTTGGCAGAGTATGATCTAGGAGGAGAACAAATGAGTGACTGCACAAGCGGAAAAAAGTAATGAGGAAAAAAAGTACTAGGGCACGAAGTATGAAAAAGGACGTATTTATAGACGTTAATGAGAATGAAAGAGGGCAAATATTTTTGAAAATCTCATTGCTGTTTATGAGTATCGTCATAGTTATGCAGTAAGATACTGTTGGATGAGTTTCAAGATAAGAATAACTGTTAAATGGAAGATTGGCTCTTGGTATAATGGTTAATGGTAGGTCACCCCGTAGGTTATGATTTTGTTCTTTGTGCGGTTCGAGAGTGTGTCAAAAGAGAAAGTGCGGGTAAAAGCAGAAAAAGGGAAAGTAAGATTAGGAGCTAGATCACGCGATTGTATGAATAATAGGTGATATTCTTTCGTGTGTAAGAATAGGATAAAAGATAACATGACTTCCGTGACAAGAAACTTTAGTTAATCCGAATTTTATTAGGAGGAATTTGCATTAGATCAAGCAAACCCTTAGGGAACGAATTAATAAAGATAAGAGAGACTGAAAAATGATTCTTGGTTAAATATTTAACTCGTGTTTAAAACTTGTTTGTTTTTATTTGAAACTTCATCTCTTCTTGTAGAAATATATTCTATTTTGGTTAACAATGCACCTGTTTCCTTGAAAATAAATCTGTTTTGATTGAGGATTCAACAATTTTGTTGTAACTTCGTATTGTTTTATTCAATTTAACTGTTTTTTATTTAAAATAAAAAACTTCACGAAAAACATTGAGTAACAATTACGTAAAATAAAGGGCGAGAAGTCAAAACATACGGACTCCAACAAAGGAGGATACATGGTACAAATTACTAAAAAAAATTCACGTAATAATTATAAAATGGACAAAAGACACTTTATAAATTATAAAAATCAAAAATAGCTGCCAATCACTAAATAAACATATTATAAGATTATTTATTAACAGAATTTCTTTTGAAGCGGAATGCCTTAGATGTACTCAAAATTATATATATTATAATAATTATTATATTCACCAATAGAATTAGAAATGACCGCGAAGATAAAGATAATAAGATGAACGATCCCCATTTTGCCGGTCAGAGAAAAAACTTATTAATGCCTTTTTAAATAAAGAATTTGATTCACACTTAAGGAGGAGTATTCTGTTGCTTTATTGGAGTTCTATGCTCGTATATTACAGTCGTTATCTTACGAAATATTTGTTTCAACCTTGTTCTTCTGATATTTATATTTCATAAGTCAGTTAAAAAAAAATAAATTTATTTACTAAATTCGTTTAAACTGATTTCACCATAATTTTTATCAGCTCATAAAAGATGATAGAAAAATAAACAATATTTTTAATGGTTAGATGGCAACTTTTAAGATTTAGCTGAAAAAAATATTTTTTTAAACTATGCAACTAAAAAGTAACATATTTTTGACATTACTTCAGAATAGATGCTTAGAATAACGTATGACTTGAGATAACTTTTAATTGCCTAGAAATTTCCCCGTAGGCGCAAAGTTTGTCGACGTCTTTACGACACCATTACGACATCTGCGCGACAACTTTACGACATCGCAAAGACACTGAAACGACATGGACATAGGATGTCGTAAAGATATCATAACGATGTCGTAAAGACGTCGCCAAATTTTGTGCCCACTGGGTTTGAGTAATAAAGACAAAAGAATATTACTATCATCATACGTAAGCCTGACGCATGCGATGCAAGCTTCGTTATACGGCACTGTAAAATTTAGAGATAATTTATTTTCATGGTATCATTTTTTACGTTTCTTGTTTTTGAATACCTTTTTTTACAGTTTGTCGGGGATCAAGGAATTCAGTGTGAGAAGCGTGATAAGGGAGGGAGGGGTGGTACCAATTTTCATATTATTAATTCTCTGACCTAGGATTCTAATCAATCTCTCTAGCAATTACCCCAGATGAAGAGCTTTTTAAAGTCACTATTTAAAACTCTCTGCGCGGGTCTATTAGTTTTTAAGTTATTTCATTTCAGACTTCGCTCACTTCACTGACACTCTTCATCTTGCATTTCTTATAAACTGTTGGAAGCCACACTTTCCTTTCCTGACACACTTCTTTAGCTTCCCTTACATCCTTACATTTTCTCATTGTGTCTCATATTTTCTTTTGTGTTCCTATGACTTTTTATATCTTTTAGATTAAGTGTCGCTTACACATATTTCCACCATTCTTTTGTCAGTGGACCTGTTGGTAAGCTACCATTTTCTTTGCCTGAGTATATTTTTTTTAGTCGTTTTTGTTTATTCTCTCAGCATGCCCGAACAATCTCAACAAGCTTCTTTTATCCTTCTCTTCGTCTTCTACCATTTTATTCTTTATATCTTTAAGGCCATGCTCTTCGGTGAACACGTGACCAAACTAGTCCCCAGTATGAACTTTTTTTTTGTGTTCACAGTGTCCACACGGATTGAGATATCGTGTTTAAACTTCGACAGGTAAAATAAAAAGCACTAAAGAACGTTTGTATACATTAATATATTGGTAATTTTAAAGAAAATTTATTTATAAATTGATGGAATAGGATATTACCATTCAAGTTATAGCACTTTGCAGATCATTTTTGGTTTGATGCATTTTAGATTTTTTGATTCGTTCATATTAAGCACTGACACCAATTTTATACTAAATCGTCTAAACCTTGAAAAAAATTAATATTAGTAATCAAATTTTCACATTCGTTGCAAATCAAGAAATAAGAATCTGCACACACGTAACCTATCATTCTTTTTTGGGCATTTTTAGCGATTTCTAGCGGAGAAAAAAAGAAACTCTGAACGTCGATAAAGTCGAGATCAAGTGACTGCGTTCATGAAATTTTTGTGTAAAATGATTTTCATTTTTTTGGTCCTGAAAATAAAAGATAAATTTCAAATTGGAAACAGAGCAACACCGGCCATGTGCTAAAATTTACTCGTCGGAGTTTTGCAACCAACTTCCATAATTCTTGACGTTGAATCGATCAGCTGACAAGTATTGTTGACAGTGAACCAACCAGCAGGGTTCAGCGTCGGACTCGCATTGTCTTTCGCCCCCGGGCAAAATTTTATTCTTATTCTTAGATTTGTTTTACACCAGCACAAAAGATCCACAAGAATATATAGCCATTAGAACATTTTAATTATTTTCTGAAGATGCACATTTCTCAATATGGGACTTGGACGGATTTTCAAGTAGCACATTCTAAGATGTTCCTTGATTTTTTTAAATCGAGGCATCTACTTTATCGACGTTAAAAGTTTATTTCCTATTCCTGTAGTATTTTACTAGAAAACTTTCTTTGTAATTATAAACATTTTGATGTATTCAAACGTTCCTTAGTACTTTGTGTATAACTTCCTAAATCCTAAACACGATATCTCAATCCGCGTGGACGTAGTGAGGACCAAAACAAATGAAAATCATTTCATTCTCTACACAAAAATTGCATGAACGAACTTAGTCACGCAATCTCGACTTTATCGACGTTCAAAGTTTTTTTTGTCCCCTAGAAATCGCTAAAAATGCTCCAGAAATAATGATAGATTACGTGTGCGTAGATGCTAAATTTTTTATTTGCAACGAATGTGCAAATTTTATTGCCTTATATTAATTTTTTTTAAGGTTTAGACGATTTAATCCAAAATTTGTGTCAATGCTCAATATACGCGAATCAAAAAACCTGAACTGCATCAAACCAAACATTATCTGCAAAGTGCTATAACTCGAATGGTAATATCCTATTTCATCAATTTATAAATAAACTTTCTTTGAAATTAGAAACATATTGATGCATACAAACGTTCTTTAGTGACTTTTATTTAATCTGTCAAATTTTAAACACGATATCTCATTTCGTGTGGACACAGTGAACACCAAAAAAATGCTCATAACCGGAGACTAGTTTGGTCACGTGGTCACCGAAGAGCATGCCCTTAACTAGTATTTTTTTCTTTCCTGCTCTTGTCTCTACAATCATTTTCAAGTATATTTCTCTCGCCATTACTAAAGCTTTTCAAGTTCAACTTTCTTAGATATGCTTGCTTTTTTTAAAAATTGCAACGCGGATTTCAAAGTCCGCCATTCATTACCAGACATTCTTTTAACAATTGCAGTAGCACACACTTCAGCTGCACTCCAAAAAATATTATAATCTGAAAATCTATTTCTACTTCCGGTATTTGAAAATTCTAAACCTTGATTCGCGTTTGTTTCATCATTTTTGTTTTCTTTTTTGTCTATCCTTGATCTAAGTTTATTTATAAGACAAAGATGTAATGAGCTGTGTTACATTTAGAATCTATTATAAGCCTTGTACCTTTTACTTTCTCTCTTAGTCTTACATCGGCAATAACCAAGTCAATTGTACCGTGGATACCTCCTTTGCACTAGATGTACAGGTTGATCATTATATGCCCAAACTAAGTATTTGCAATGAACAAACCATTCTCTAAGTATAAACTTAGCAATCTGACTCAGTTGCCTTTTTTTGATCCGCAAAATTTGCTTGTATCTACCCTCACGTTGAACTCCAGCCCAGCCATTGGTATCTCCTAGTAGAATGATTTTTTCCTCATGATCGCAAATACGTATACCATCATTTAAGGTGTCCCAGAAGGAATCTCTTATTTTACTTCTTTTACCGTCAACTGGGGCCTAGCACGATATGATAAATAACCTTCTGATTCACACCCTCGCTCTAACCTACAATAATCTGGACAATACAAATATCGTTCACTTGACATGCTTTCTTCTGCTCTTATTTATAATCAGACCGACCCCTCGACTACTAGGCAGTCTGATAAATCCCTGAAAAATGAAACACGGAGACGTTTTTTTGGCCAAAGTCGGTTTTATTTTTCAACATACTCTCCTTTTAGGTCGATACAGCGAGTCCAACGATTTCCTAACTTTTTGATACCGTCCGAAAAGTACTCGATCGGAAGGTCTCCAAAATACGCCTCAGTTTTAGCTATGAGCTCCTCATTTGAGTAAAAACGCTTACCGGTGAGCCATCTCTTCAGGTTAGGAAACAAGTAATATTCGCTGGGGGCCAGGTCTGGTGAATACGGTCGCTGAGGAACCAATTCGAAGCCGATTTCATGCAATTTTGCTTGTGCAACTAAGCATGAATGAACTGGCGCATTGTCGTCATGATAACGCGGTTTTTTCTTCTTCAAATGCGGTCGTTTTTCGGCGATTTCGATTTTCAATCGGTCCAATAATGATGAATAGTATGCTCCGGTTACGGTTTTACCTTTTTCAAAATAGTCCACGAATATTATGCCATGTGCATCCCAAAATACGGAGACCATAACCTTATCCGACCCATTGTTGCGTTTTTGGACTCTTCGGAGCACTTTGACCCGGTGGAACCCACTGTTTTGCCTGTTGCGTTGACTCAGGAGTGTAGTAGTGGATTCAGGTTTCATCCATGGTTATCAATCGGCGCAAAAACTCTGTCGGCTTACGCGAAAATAATGCCAAATTCTGCTGGGAAGTTGTCACACGAATTCGTTTTTGGACCACTGTGAGCAAACGGGGCATCCATCGCGCGCATAGCTTCTTCATGCCCAAAACTGAATGCACGATATTGCCCACACGTTCCAATGATATGCCTACAGCATTAGCTGCCTCTCTCAATTTCACTTTGGGATCATTCAACATCATATCATGGATTTTTTCGACATTTTCTGGTGTAGTGACCTCTTTTGGGCGCCCAGATCGTTCAGCATTAACTGTACTTATGAATCATTTCAATCGACGGTGCAGAGTCCGGGTAATACTTATCCAGGTTGGCCTTGGTCTCGAATATCGTTTTCTTGCGAAGATAGTAGTGTTTGATCAAAACTCGAAACTCAGATTTTTCCATATTAAAAAAAACTCGAAGGTTAGTCGCTTCTCAGTGCTATAACTTGTAAATGCGTAAACATAAATGGCTGAAGTTTTGACAGGCGTCATTTGAAGGATCAAGCTCGACGAAAATGGTTCACATTAGTGAATACCAATGCCATCTCTTAGAATTTTCAGGTACTTATTAGACTGCCTAGTACCATGTGATTCAGTATCAACTCTTGACCATTGTTCGAGTATGTCCTTCAACTCTCCATTTTCTATTATTGTACTTCCGCATCCATTTTTCTTTGCTTGAGGAACAGTACTGTTTTTTGTTCATTGTTTATAGTATATGGCGGAGTATAGAAACAGAACCATAACCGAAGAAGTCATGGTTGGATTGTGTTGCATACTAAGAAGGGCACAAGCCTTTATCATACTAGCAATATAAAAATCAAAACAAATTGCAAATTAATTCATCTACAGCTGTTGTACAAAAACTTCACTAACGTGCACATCCTTGTCAATACATTTAAAACCAGTATCATTAACACAACAAATGTATTAGTTGCATTTTCAACCGAATAGATGAGTTTTCAACCTGCAAAAGTTGAATTTTCGAATCAAAGTTCACACTTGGCCAACAGAGATGAATTTTCAACTAAGAAAGATAACTTTTCTACCGTAAAGAGGATTTCATTATTGAAAATGACAAATTTTCAACAAAACGGTTGAACTTTTGTCCTAAAAAGATTAATTGAGTAAAAGAGTTGAATTGTTAACAAAATAATTTAAACTTCAACAAAATCGTTGACTTTTTGTTTATTTTGTTAAACAGCTGTATTTTAAAATACAAAGCAGGATTTTCAACCAAGAAAAATGAGTTTCTACCAGAAGACGAACTTTTAACCAAAATAAATGAATATTCTGACAGATTTTTGACGGAATATTGAATTTTTAGGTAAAGAGGTTAGCATTTAACGAAAATAGAAGCTAATTATCAATCAGTTCAATTCAAGGAAGAAGGTCTAATTTTTAATAGATTAGTTGAATCCCCATCCAAATGAATGAATTTTTAATAAAGATCTATATTTTTCTACACAAATAAACGAATTTTTCACAAAATAGGTAAGTTTTCAAGCTAAGACGTTAAATGTTATAAAAAAAAGTTGAGTGTTTAACCAGAGACGAAGAATTTTTCACAAAAAAGTCAATTTTCAATTAGAAAAGATGAATTTTCAACGAAATAGTGTAATTTTCAATTAAAATTACACTAATGTGGATGATATGTATGAAACATTTTGTTTCAATTTTAGCAAATGTAATGACCTTAATATGTCTTTCTAGTAAAAATAAATTTATAGGAAATAATCAGACAATTCGGGGTTCACTCGTGTAAAAAACTACGAATTGTTTGCCGACGTTTCGTGAACATTGCAGTTCACATCTTCAGGTCAGCCCTGAATATGTGAACTGCAATGTTCACCCGAAATATCTCTTTTTATCAAAATGAGTGATCGTGAAAGCATAAAATCTATTATAAAACATGATATTATAAATTCTATCTTTAAATAAGAGAGTTCAACTATTTTCACCGGGATATTTCGAAAAAAAGTACGTTTGAAATTTAGAAATATCAAATTGTCAAATTTAAATAATTTTTCGACACAAATTATATTTATTGTATTCATTTAACTATACTGATATCGTTTCTTAATCATATAATTATATTAAAAGGCATTCATTTTCAAAATAGTTTTTTTAATCAAATTTAAAAGTTATAACTATTTTTCAGTGATTATTATATATGTCGTAGCCCATTAGCCGATCCAGTCGATTAGCCGTCTAACTGGCCATTTGCAATTTAAATTATGTAGTTATGTCACACGAAATGTGTTAGTATGGAAATCTGACATAAAAAATTATCCGATTCTTAAAATAAGTAAGGCAAAGTACAAAGAATTTTTTTTCAGTGTTTTTTATTCAAGATAGTTATAAATAAAATTACAATCTTTAGAAACATCACAGAAAAAGTTTTTTAACCCGTAGTTTCAAAGTTATGTTTTAAAAAAAGTTTGGTATTTAAGACCAAAAAGAGAATTTTATTCATCCACAAAAAATTCATTTTCAACCACGAAAGAACATTTTCTTACCAAAAGAGATACATTTTCAAACTAAAAATAACACTTTTCAACAAAAGTGTTCGTTATTTGGCAACAAACTAGTGGAACTTTCTACCAAAATATTTGAATTCTTAAAAAATAAAAGAATTTTTAAAGAAAATAGACAAATTCTTAAGAAAAAATATAATAGTTGATGTGATTTCAACCAACAAATATTACTATTAGAACTGTTAAGCCATTTGCAATTTAAATTTTGTAGTTATGTGACACGAAATGTGTTAGGATGGAAATCTTAAATAAAAAATTATCCGATGATTAAAATAAGTAAGGAAAAGTACATAAGAATATTGTGTTTTTTTTTTAAATTTTTTATATTTAAGATAATTAGAAATAATAAACATTCTTGATAAAGAATGATGACTTTTGTGAATTTTTTTCTTGAGAACCATGAGCTTATAGCAAAAATTATCAAGAATAAAAAGTTGTTAGAATCAAACAAAGAATTTACCTGCATTTTTTTAGAATTTTTGCAACAATTTTTTAATTTTTCAAAAAATGACAAATTGAAAAATCAAAAAAATAATTTTAAACTTTCTGGAAAAATTCTCACGTATTCCTTGAGTGATTCTAAGAGCTTTTTTTCCTGTTTCACTTTCTAGGAAAGATCATACATTTTGAGAAAAAAATCCATGAATGTCTTCGCAAAAATTTTATTATTAACGAGCCATTTTGAACATAATGAGATAAAAAATTGATATCGGAACCATGTATTCTGAAAGCTTAGTAGATTGCACACTGGGAACCATTCGGAAAACTCGATTTTATAAAAAAAAGATTAGAACAAATCATGTTTTGTTTTGTTTAAACGATATTTTTTCTATAATTAACAACATTTTATCACATTTTCATGCGCACTATCGGAAAGAAGAGATTTTAAGCTTCAAAACTATATGTCTCTCAATTGTTTGCACCTTAAATTGCAGGAGTTATAATTGCAGAATTTAATCAAATTTAATTTAAAAAACTATTTTTAACATTAATACGCATATGATTTAATTATTTCGTAATTATTTTCTAATTATTCAGTGTTTTAAGAGATTTAATAAAAAAAATTAGTAATAATTCAACATCATGTGCGTTTTAATATAATTATATGATTACGAAACAATACTAATATAGTTAAATGAATACAATAAATATAATTTTTGTAGTAAATTACTTAAATTTCACAATTTGATATTTTTAAATTTCAAACGCACTTTTCTTGGCCACGGCCCGGTGAAAATTGTTGAAATTTGGCACAGATCCTTTATTTTAATGTACTAATCAATTCCCGTTGTAATGTCTGTGGTGAAATTTTTTTCATTAAACCCATGTTCAGGCACACTGTGAGATATGAACGTACGAATTCAGCCAGATAGAACAGTAACTGTAAGCAGTACTCCGCCAGAAATTTTAAAAATATTTATTTCCAAATAAAAATAACATATTAGAAGCACCATACAGTACTCGCAACGAGTGCCCCGGACTCTTTTACGCATGCGCCGCGCTCGGTCTCTGATTGGTTACTGTTCGCGCGCAATTTGAAATGCCAAAAAATAAATTTTTATTGTTTATTATGAATAATGTCATTTTAACTTATATAAATGTTTATTAGACCAATATTAATGAATCTTGACCAAAATAAAAATTTATTAAGTGCATACTGTGTAAAATACAAGTGGGTACCAAAGGATATTTTTTATTTACACAGTATGCACTTAATAAATTTTTATTTTTATCAAGATTCATTAATATCGGTCTAATAAACATTTATACATAGGGCGCGATGAAAGTTTTGCAATACGGACGAACCCTTTATAGTTTTTCGAAGTACTTTTCACCGCAGTGAATACACTTTTCCATACGTCGAAACCAGTCGTCGAACCAACCCTGCCACTTTTCTTCTAGAAGATCTGCACAAGCTTGGTCCCACGTCGTCAAAAGGTCAGTTTCTTTAGGAAGTCGACGCTCTTTTAGTGATTTTTTTACTTCCGGAAACAAACCAAAGTCACAGGGAGCAAGATCTGGACTGTCAGGAGGGTTATCTAGAATAGTCAGTCCAGATTTGACCAAAAAAGCCACTGTGACCTTCGCACAGTGGGCCAGGAGACCCGGTTTCGTGGCCAAAAGTCGGAAAACATATAGAAATGTACAACAATGAATTGCAAGGACACTAATATATGGTTTTCGAAGGTGCTGATTCCGAATCTGATGTCAGAATTCCAAAAAATAAAATGGCGGATTCAATATGGAGGACATTCAACACGAAAAATTATTGGATATACTTGGAAAGTGGTATTTAGAGGTCTTTGAGGGCGCTGATTGTGAATCTGATGTCAGAATTTCGGAAAAAAATGGCTGATCCAATATGGCGGACGATAATTTCAAAAAATTATTGGGTTCACTTAAAAAGTGGTATCTAAGGGTTTTTGGAGGCTCTGACTCCGAATCTGGAGTCGAAATTTCGAAAAACTAAACGTACTTGATTCTATTGAGACCATTGCCCCTCACTATTCGGGGTGCTTGAGTTAAGTGAGTCCCCTTGCCTCTGACTACTCGGGGTGCTTGATTTCAGTGAGTCCCCTTGCCTCTCACACTTTCAAAAGGTTTTCGCTTACAAATTGTCGTGAGTTACATCTCCCTCTTCATCGGTCAATTCAATCTCGTCTAGCAGAATTTCAGTTTCTGAAAGATCAGCCTCTTCATCTTCTCGATCTGCTATATCGGAACTGGATGTTGCGTCTTCTGGTATCGCATTTACTTGAGGCGCACCGAGTAAAACTCTGACATTTTCGGAAATCGGCAAAAATTTCTTCTTCTGAAGTCGCGAATGAACACTGATCACAGAAATGAGTGGATCGGAAGCATCCATTACTCTATAAAACACATCATACATATTAGCTTGGCGGTCGTGTTTTCTTCTGTGAAATTGTCTGTAATTCTTAGTCTTTGTCGCGAGCTTCAGAAGCTTCTTCGCCAAGCATTCCTACCGGTAACATGCTTATGCTTATGATTGCGGCTCCGTGAATGAGTATCTTATGTAACGTTGAAGGCATAGGGTACCAGTTGTAGTGAGTTACGTATATTCGGGCAGTAGAATCACAAAGTTTTCCAAACTCAAGTGGATTTATCGGAAGCTGTTGTGACATAGCGGTTAAAATTGTTTTGAAATTACGAAGTAACTCACAGTCAAGTCCAAGATGTTCTGCAAGTTCATCTGTATTTCCAAAAGCTCGTCGAGCTGTGTTCCCATCGTTCGTAGTACCAGAGCCTCCTGGTTTTGGTTTATCCACCATAAATCCCAACTTTCCCACAAAATCTCTTGAACCTTTTTTTTCCGTTGAGCAAATATTTCTTTTTGTGTACGAGATCTTACCTGCCAGACCTTGAGAGGAAGCCTGTACGAAATGTGCAAGCAACATTCTAGTATGCTGATCCACGCATGTAATGGACTGAGTCCATACATCAACGAATTTACGTCTGGTAGAAATAGGTCCTTCAGGTTATTGGACAGGTCATTGAAGAACTTAGGAGTTGAATGACAGATGGGTCAAGTTTGCATGGATTTTGTCCCTGTTATTATGTTCAGTACTTTGCCGTCTATCAATGTTAAGAACAAAGAAAAATAGAATCGAATACTGCGTCTATCATCTAATGCAACTCTATGAGTTTCTAGCTTGTCAATTTGATTCTCAATGTTCTTTTTTTGATTCAAAACAATTGCCTCGGTTTCTTTAGTTTGCAGTATCTGAATAGGGTGACAAGATCTTGGCGATTGAGATGCTCTGTTATTCCAAAGAATAAAATTGTCCGCATTGAACAATCTTAAAGGGATGAGAGAAGTTACAAACAAGCTTTCATCACTGAGACTCTCATTGTCTTCTGCTGATTAAAAGATTGCTTGTGAGGTGAATGGCCAGTACTACCATCCATACCCCACGAACACATCAACGAAAGATCCATTTCCGTACTACCCAAATTATGCATATGCTGGATTATGACTTCCCTTTGCGATTCCACAAACCTACCGGAAGTGTGATTCAGCAGGACTGCAGAGTTACCTCTGCTTTTTTCTCCGAAATCGAAATGTTTTCTTCGGGTGGTCTACATTGCATCTTAACTTCTCTAACATAATTGTACGACGGCCAAATATCAGCACCACAGTTTTTGCTTTCCAACTGTATATTTGTGTACACAGATTTAGTTTGGGAATTATCGAGAAGGAAAGTAAGAGCTTCTTCAGCAGTCTTTTTTTTATTGGAATTTCCACTGCCTCCAACAATTTTCTAACTTTTCTTGGTTGCTCCCAAGTTTCCTGAAATCTTCTTGAGAACAGTATACAAATCTTTCTTATCAGTTCGATTTGCTGCATAGCATGAAGCCATTAACAGTTTCTCCGGATCACGCTTCTGTTCAGTACTGATTTTTGCAGATTCCCGCCGCTTTGAGCGATCAGATTTCTCATGAAATTCTAGGCTTGGACGAACAAGGTGAGAAGATGTTAGATGTTCTTGCTCAGTTTTCATGGTCAATAAAACTGGAAATTCGGAATTCAACCATTCAGCATTTTTCGTCTCAAACTTATCCATGATCCATGATTTCGTCATTTTACATGACAAAATGTTGAAATATGGAACACAATATGGGAATGACAGTGACAAACAGGGAGAAGAGAAAAGGATAATTTGTTAACTTATTCAGAAAGTTTATATATTGAACATGTATATATTTTATACATCAATTATGTTCATTAATATTTTATTAATATCTACGCACGGAATGTGGACGGAAAGCGGATTGCCGAAACAAGTGAGTTCGCACGTCCTCGTTGATGCGGCTAGGAAAACAAATGAAGGTAAGCCAGCAGCAGCGCAGCGCTCTACACGCCATGTCATGGTCGTGCGCGGCCATGTATATATACTATAAGCAGCGAAACAAATGAAAAGTAGCAAAAAGTAGCACACCTATGCTCAAGTGCACATCCTAAGGAAGACATTAATATATTTTAGAACTCAATATATTGTGTTATGTCATATTATGAGCAATCGGAACCAAGTGTTCTGCTGTATAATCTTGTTCTACATTCACTAATAATATGATTGTATTAAATTGCAATTGACAATTCCAGATTCAATTGACTTCAGAAAAAGTTTACACTTTGATTAATAAAATAAATGTAGGTAGGAGGTTTGGAATCGATTTCTTGGAATAAAAAAACGTATTCCACGAACGTCAGTAGCATTACTAATTTTAGCAAGATTTTCTACTTTGTGCCTATATCATCGGAACAAAAATTCATCAATCAACGTATAATTGTCCTCAAAAATACTTCAATTCTTCCTCAGTTTAGTAGTCCATTTCATTTTTCCGAATTCAAGAATCGACTTTTGGCCACGAAATCGGGTCTCCTGGCCCACTGTGATTCGGTCTGTGGGCCGGTACATTGTCGTGGTGGAATAGCCATGTGCTGAGTCGAGATCTTGGCCTGATGTTTTTGAGTTGGTTTATGACTTGGGGTAAGCGTACCTGAGTATACCAGGAAGAGGTGACTGTTTGCTGGTTTTCCAGGACGACCCTATCCACAATGTTGCGTTTCCCAAAGAATACTGCTATCATTCTTTTGTTTACAAATCGAGACTTCCGCAACTCCACTGGAGCATCCTCATCCTCAAACAGCCAGATCTTGTTTTATGATTTTGTTCGAACGTCGTAATAATACAGCCAGATTTCGTCGCCTGTTATAATACTATTTACATCCCGAGAAGATCCCGATTCAAATATTTTTAGCATTTTTGGCACCACTTTACTCTCGCTGCCATTTGTTCCTCGGTCAAAGCATTTGGTAATCATAGAGTAGAAACCTTCCTAACATGTAAATGTTCATGCAGAATTGGATGGACTGCTGGTGGATTAATGTGTAACCTTTGCTCTATCTTTCGGTACGTGATTCTTCTACTATCATTCAGTAGACTATTCACAGAGGCAATGTTTTCCGATGTCACCACTTCCGGAGGTCAACCTAAGCGCAAGTCCTCCGCGAGACAGAAATTTCCCCTTTCGAACTGTTTGCACCATCGGGAAATTTTTGTGCGATGCGGACAATCCTTACCCAATACCGGAGACATTTCCTTGAAACTTTGGTCTACACTTAAACTGCAAGAAAAGTTGTATCGAATTATCGCACGACATTCTTCCTTTGTCCACGATGTCATTTCTCAAACGTTTTGGGCTGCGTGCTTTGACTGTACTGAGACCTGAATCAACAGGTTTCCTCTTCCTACCTAATTTTTGACGGTCTGTCTAATGACGTGAGGATCATCTCTCTTCTTCCAATAGGTTTCGCGTATTGCAAAACTTTCGTAGCGCCCTACGTATAAGTTAAAATCGTTACTAGCACTAGCACCATATACAAAAAGTTGATGTACGATTCTAGGAAATAGCAGACCAGTTGAAAAAATTTGCATCGACGGATCGCTTGTACCATGGAAAGGTCGAATGTCTGTTAAACAATTTAAGCCTCTGAAACGTGCTCGTTTTAGCATCAAGATTTGCGTATTGTGTCAGTAAAATAATTGGCAAATCAGGTTCTGTAGTGAAAAGGTTACTGGGAAATATCGCAGGTCAAGGTAGATAATTGTTTATTGACAATAAGTGGAACACTGCTCCACTGCTTTTCGAATAACGCGTAGGGGAGAAAACTAAAGTCTGTGGGTCAAGGCGACCCAATCATAATTATATGCTACTGGTGACTACAAAAGGCATGCCAGCTATAGTAATTATGAAACAAAGAAACTCACAAACCAACAAATCATGCAACCTAAGATTGTTATTTTCTGAAAAAATGCTTTCGGAGATAGAAATATGGGTATGAATAACGGTGAAGGGTGTGGATCCAATTTTAGTTACAAAGCTCTGCTCCAGGAACCTCACCGTTGTTAAGGTGAGACTCAGTGGCGTGATTGGAGGGAAGTTCGAGGCACATATCGCCTCGACTTATTTCCCTGACTATACTGCAGGGTCTCCAAATCCTAAAATTCGTAAGCTGTTGGGCTGTAACGCTAATTTGCACCATATTGTGCGGGGAGCACACATATCAACGCACAGGAAGAGACATAATTGGATACTACGCGGGCACTGAGTGAGAGAATCTGAATCTATATGAAATTTTAGTATAAATACAATAAAAAGATAAGAATTTATAAACCGGATGCTTAGAGGGGCTTTTGTAAGCAGTCCATAAACATTCCGGACACATCACGGCTTCACAAGATCATGGCAAAAAATCTGAATGCTCTCCTTCGTTTCATAATGCTTGATGATGGTGAGTTTACCAAAGACGTAGAAGCAATACTGAATTACCTAATGGAAGTCTACTTCCTGGAATTTTTGCGAACTAACACAGACTATAAGGTGGAAGGCTGAGGTCATAACAAGGAGATTGCCGACTGAAGCTTTGCTGTCTAAATCGTTGATATGCAGACGTTTGAATGGGCCGTTATCCCATAACATGTTCATAAAATGTACCAAATTCTTTTTCTCGCGTATTTTTGGGGTCACTTACTATGAATCCAATATTAAAACCTTTCAACAACAAAAAGGTGGATCCAATATAGCGGGTAAATATGCTAGTAAACTTTCGATTCTTTTCGATATTTACATGAGGAGATTTTTGAACTCATTCAAACTGCACTTAACATACGATATTGCAACAATTATAAACTTATATGCTGCTTGAAATTCAATTTGAGATTTAACTCAAACCTGCAGCTATCTGCAACCGATTGATTGAAGCCTGATAGGAAAAAGCTCAATTATTATCTTAAACTATATACCTCGTTACAACTCAGTGAAATATTTTTCATATTTACAAATGATATCACTTTTCATTGTTTTCTTTGAGACGATTAAAGTGCTTTCTTTTCAGAGACGATTTAAGGTTGATAAACAGAAATTTGTTTATTATTTCACAAATCATGCACTTTTTCCATGGTCGTTTTTTACTTGTTTTAATCACAGAGTCAAAAAAAGAACTTGTTATTCATGAATGTAAAATGTAGTCTTACAAGTGCAAAGCGTGAAATATGAGTACTAAGAGACATAATATCATAATATATATAATATACAAAGGACCCGAACCGGTCCTAGGACTAGGGACTTGCTGCATAAAAACAAAACAATGGTTTCCGACTAGCGAAGTTCATCCTTGGCTATACGAATAGGATCGGCAGGTCTAGAGAAATCGTAGCCTTACCCAGGAAAGACAAAAGGACAGTGGTTCGGATGTCGTGGCACACCATCTGAACTAGCATTTACCAAGAATGGAGTAGAACTCCACGACAGATTACAAGGAATATGGCAGGGATGGTGAACCATCTCTCATGTCATATGTCAGTGTTCGGCATTAGCTAGGCTCAGACAACAAACCCTTGAAAACCACTTCATGGGACCTGAGAAAATCATTACGCGATCATAGGTTGACATACTGAGATTTGCCCCGAGGTATAGAGTCAACTGCTAAGAGCGAATAGTTAAGGGTATGGTGGAATAAGATTTTTAACTTAAGTTCATTTTCAAGATGGATATTAGTTCTTCATTTAAACTAAAACTTTTCCCGTTCTCTTTTGACTTGAATTAGCGTTAACGAAGCTAGAAAAATATTAAAAATTTCAATTCAGGCTTATCCTATTATGATGCAATAGAATGATGCCAACAGGTTAAAGATGGATGTAGGTTCCCAATTTAAACACTAAGTCTTCTCGTTTTTGTTATTCTGGTAGAATTAGCAATACCGATGCTGGAAAAAGCTTTGCAATTTTTATCTAAGCTTGTCCCATTCTTCTCCTTAGAATGACACCAGCAGGATAAAAATGGATATAGGTTTGCAATTTTCATGTTAACTGTTCCTCTTCTCAATGTTTAGCTTAAATTAGCATTACCAAAGCTAGAAAAATGTTTGCGATTTTATATCGTCTTATATACTTTTCATTAGAATTAGGCCAAGAAGGCAAATATGGATATAGGTTTTCAATTTTAACTCCTGATTTCCCCGTTTTTATCATTTGAAATGGATACCGGTTCTTTTTCCCATCGGGATGATATTCCTATGAAATAGTATTCCGAGGGCAACAAGAATCGGCTCCCTTTTCTTCGTATTCGCCGTTCCGACAGTGTTGGACATTTCAAATAGTTCACGCCAGTGCCACTGGTACCTTACCCTTCCATCTGCGATGCTACGAGCGCGCCAGGGGAGTGAGGCCCATCGCTGAGACCAGTTCAGTCACTGAGCATAAGGATCAGTTCAGATTCCGCACCGATTTTAGAATTTTTTTTTTTTGAAAAATTCTGAACTAAATTTTTCAGAAAATGGTGAGAGTAGATTTTTTATTTTTTTGTTTATTTAATTTTTATTTTAATGCAAACATCGAAAAAAATGTCGCTTTTTCTAATTTCATTTTTTATCTTCTAGACAAAATTTTTCTTATACTTCTCGTCCCTTGAATTTAATGCACAGGGGTATAAGAAATATAAAAAAATTCTTAACTTGCATAGTTAATTGTTATAAACAAATTGTATTAACAAATACTCGACATTAAGGGTTATTCGGCTTCAACGTATATTTCTGCTCTGAAATCGCTATTATATATATTTAAATTTAACATTAAATGTTATTTGTTTATTTTATAAACAAATTATATAAACAAATTCACATTTTGGCCGTTTTTAGGCGAAAAGAAACCGTTTTTT
>NC_046657.1:7358632-7368540 GCF_010883055.1 Belonocnema kinseyi
TTTCGATGTTTGCATTAAAATAAAAATTAAATAAACAAAAAAATAAAAAATCTACTCTCACCATTTTATGAAAAATTTAGTTCTGAATTTTTCAAAAAAAAATTCTAAAATCGGTGCTTAATTGCGTTCTAAATGTCATTTTGAACCTCGTTTTCCGATTTCACCCCACTGTGCGTCGTGTACAAAGGTTCTCGTTCCGGTCACGAATACGCAAGCTCCCCTTTCCAAATATCAATTGCCCGATCGACAGACCCATCGGGTCACGAATCAAGTTAAATTAGTTCTCGCCGAATCATCATCTCGCAAGGGTCCGGCATATTAGCCATCCATCATTTCCCCCCTAAACTATAAAACCGTAGCGGTAGTTCCTGTTGTGCCTTCATAGAGGATACATCTTCACGTTAAGTGCAAATCAACTACAAAATTGAAAACTGTGAATTTTTAAAATAAGTTATTTAGTTTTAGATTTGGTGAAGTTTTAAAGAAGTTATTTAATGACATACTAATAAACCATTTTACCAAGAAAATCTTGCCGTCATTAGTAGTCCCTTCCTTCTTTCACCCCGGCAATAAACTAAGCCTCATGAAGAATGGAAGGTTCAAGAACTACCCACCTCCAGGTAAGTTCCGCCCTTAGTAACTCATCAGCAAATTTCACCTTATTAATTAATCAATAAAAGATTCTCAAAAACTCATTTTCAATTTAATAATTAACTTTGCCTGGGTCCTTTCATCCTCGGAAGGATATAGAGTTTGAATAAAAAAACATCTTAGTTTTCAGTTACTAAACTAAATTCAAATAGGTCCTTTCGTTCTCGGAAGGGACTATTAAATAACCATTTATTCATTTTCATTAGCTTCCTTAATTTCCTCTAGGCCCTTTCGTCCACGAAAGGATCTAATGTTTAAATTTTGAATTAAAGTGGAATTAACTTCAAATTAATTTCGACTAGATCCTTTCGTCCTCGAGAGGATCTAGTAACTAATAAACTATCATTGTTTTTTTTAACGTAACTTCGCCAAGATCCTTTCTTCCCCAGAAGGACCTAATAACTAATCAAAAACTCATTTTCAATTCAATAATTAATTTCGCCTAGGTCCTCTCGTCCTCGGAAGGATCTAATAATTAATTAACAATCATGGGACTTTATTTTATAAAGTAACTTCGCATAGGTCCTCTCTTTCTCAGGAGGACCTAATAACTAATAAAAACTCATTTTCAACTTGATAATTAATTTCGTCTAGGTTATTTCGCCCTTGGAAGGATCTAAAAAATTCATGAACGATCATTGGTTCTTATTTTATAAAAATAACTTCGCTTAGGTCCTTTCTTCCTCAGAAGTATCTAATAACTGATCAAGAATTCATTTTCTTTATTACTTAATTTCGTCTAGGTCCTTTCATCCTCGGAAGGATCTAATAATTAATTAACAATCATTAGATTTCAGTTTATAAAGTGACTTCGCTTAGGTCCTCTCTTCCTCAGGAGGGCCTAAGAACTAATAAAACCTCATTTCCAACTTGATAATTAATTTCGTCTAGGCCCTTTCGTCCTTGGAAGGATCTAAAAAATTCATCAACGATCATTGGTTCTTATTTTATAAAAATAACTTCGCTTAGGTTCTTTCTTCCTCAGAAGGACCTAATAATTAATCAAATTTTTTTATTTCTAATAAATTAACTTCGCTTGTGTCCTCTCATCCTCGGAAGGAGCTAATTAATATAAATTTTTTAATTTTTATTTTCACTCTCGACCGGGGTTCCATTTTACTTCTTTGTTTGGTTCCGTTTTTTCTCCTATAGAAAAATAGGGACCAACCAAGGAGGAAACGGAATAAAAAAAGCCAACACAAAATATGGCCTGATAGATTTCGTCGCCCCCAAACGGAATCAAATGAAACGGTACCAGGCGCCTCCAGAATCAGGGAACCAGTCTATAAATACTCCCGCTTAGAAAATATTAAACGTTGCCACTCCTGGAAGCCCTCGTCAAAATAGCCATGATGGAGCCACCCTCCAGGATGATGGGGAAGAAGACCTCCTAACTCTCAGAGCCTCGCCCCTCGGCGTCTCTCCAAAAAGGGCTCTTCTCCTATAAAAAAGGATCATCCTCCTCCAATTAAATGCTTTTCTCCATCTGACGTGGCCGGACAGCGCTACCTGGGCCGTAGCTATCATCAATTAAGGAAAGCTTAGGTTCAACGACCTGAGGGTAATACCGAGCTCGTAAAATCTCATCTGAAAGAAGCCTGGAAGAGGCCCACATAAAAACTTTCCAGACTGATCTCGAGAACAGAAGACCACGTCCTCCCATCAAGCTCTCTCTAAAAAAGTCAGTATCCAAGAAACCGACTAGGCTTACTTTGACCAAAAGCCCTTCCGCTCACTGGAAAGTATCCTCGCCGGGAAAGTGCTCACCACACAAAAGGAGTGTATTAGCTCGGGTCTACCGGGTACTCCCGAAAACAGCCATCCCTATCTCCGCCCATCCCATGCGAACCACCACCCCACGGGAGGTACTCCAAAGCCCCAGGCGATTAAAATCGGTGGTAGTTTACCATATCCCGACTAATAAAGCTCGTCGCCACCTTTTTTAAAGTATAACCAAAAAGGCCTCCGCAGTAGCCAACGTTTCGTGTTTTTTACTCTTCTTTTCCAGAAATAAAATATTATGTTTCATACCTTACGTATAAGTTTATTGTCTCAACAAAGAGGGAATACATATAAGAACACTCTATCACCAAGTGTACCAATTCATTCTTGAAATCTATTTTTTTATTGTACTAGCAATGATTTATATTTTTTTCTCAATTTAATTATTATTATTATTATTGTTATTGTGCATATAAAAATAAATTAGCGTTACCATAGGAAGATAAAGCTTTGTAATTTTGATCAGGTTTGTCCCATTCTGTGCCTCAGAATAGCATCAGCATGCTATATCGAGTATTTTTCACAACTGAAAAATTGTTATCTATAACCTAAGCCGTAAAAGTAACAGGCAGAATTGCAAAGGTTACATATTGAAATATTAAATAGTATTTAATGAAGGGACAACTCCTTAAGTATAGGACGTTACACTTTTTAACGCTATTTTATTCCATTTTTTAATAATGTTAATTCTTTGCGAAGTGTGCTAGTAAAACAATAGTTGATAATTTATGCAAAACAGTGTTATCAAGAGTGTGTGAAGTGGCGTTGGGTGAGGTCTGAATAGAATTAGAATTAAAAATCTCTATTTATTCTCTTTCACTCGTTTAGAATGAATTCTCAGCGAATAAAACTTTGGATGATAAAAAATTACTTCTATTTGAAACTATGCTTTTAAATTAAAATATAAAATGAATATTAGATCATCATTTTTGTTTTTAATAGTATCTTTTATGAAATAAAATAGAAGAAAAGCATTATCATTCTATGATTCATAATTTTGTAATAATACATGTGTAAATAACTAAATCACTCTTTCTTAACACTAAATCTTTACAATACGTATGAATGCTATAATTATTTGTATTGAGAAATATGAAGAAACATATCAGATGACGAGTACATATCTACAGTAACCGAAATTTAAAAAATATTTACTTGAAATATTGTCTGAAATCTAGGAAAAAATTATATCGCATTTAAATGAATATTTCCTATACCGTCACATGTTAATTATATCTGATAAGAATGTTAATACTAATACAACCTAGACAGATATAACGTGCCATGAAAAGAAATGCTTTTAATAGATATTTCTTTCCATGAATTTCTTATTCCATATAATTAAATAATAAGCTCAAACAGCTTTTTTGTATTCAAAATAATGTAGTATTCAAGTAATATGTGGTTAATTTTGTCTGTTAGAGTTTAAATGTCGAGGGTTTTTAATAGGATACAAAGAATTTTAAAGGACTTCACCAGATTCTATAGGATTTATGAAATATCAATAGATTTGAAAGGATTCAATGATCATGCTTGTGATTTACAAATCCAAATATTGCCTCAAATATTATAATTTATTGAAGATTTTTTAAAAGTGTTTCATGGAATATATGTCTGAAAAAATAAAAATACTAATACAGAGAATAAGAAATGGATGATCATTTTAATCAAGATTATTTGAGGAATAAAATAATGTTCATAAAATCAGAAAATAAACAGCGTAATGGAAATCTTTGGAAATATATACGCTTACTTTTATGATTCATATTTTTTGTCTTAAAAAAAGTTATATATATTAACTTAATTTTTTTTGGTTTGCTCAACAGGGATTACAAAAGATTACACATAATGTCCAGGGTATACTCCAGATTACTCGAGATTACATAGAATAGCTTCATGTGCGAAATTTCTTATACAACCCCAAAATCTGATTTGATGGCCGAACAACCGTTTTCTGATCGTGTATATAATAATTTGTAACTCTGCCATTTTTCATGTGCCTTCCAATTTTTTGACATTTAAGAGTAGAAGAAAAATACACTTGTTTATTCATAGATTTTTCATTTCGTCACGATGAACAATCACGAAACTACATTCGTAAATATTTTTGAATTTCTCATTCATTCCTGATTTCTCTAACTTTACAAAAATTGTATGAAAATTTTCAAAATCCACTATATTTTGCCGTGAATATATTTTAGGTGCGTAAGTTGCAAAAGCTAATATTAAATTTTCACTTTTTCTTCGCTGAAGCTGTATTAGTTAAAAATATAAAATCTTATAGAAAAATGTACAAATAGTTATATAGAACAGTATTAAACCTGTTTTTAACGTATTGACAGAAAAAATGAATAAATTTCGAAAAATCTAATTATATTTTTGTTGATTTTGAAAATATCCGGAGAAAATTAGAAAAATGAAAAAAATATTGATTTCAGCTTTAAGATTTCCAAACATAATAAAATAAAAAAATGTTGTTGTAAACATTTGTTTTTTACTGTCAAACCAAAAATAGTCCAAATGTAATAAATAATTGCGGAGTTTTTAAACATGATACACACTTTAAATTAGATAAACTAGAAAGTGAATTATTCAAAGTCAACTTTGACTTATTTCAATAATGCGGGTTCGTCGACTAACATCTTACCCAAAAGTGACTCTTCAAATCAGTGAATTTGACTTGCTTACGAATTCAATCGTTTTTGATAGTCTGGTCAGAAATTTCCCCAATCCAAGCAGTAATTTTTAATGAGTTTACTAGTAACTTTCTCTAATTATAAGTAATTTAGAGTGACAGAAACTCTAGCTTTCACTGATTCAATAATGCATTTTAAAAGTCTGATCAGTGGATTTCATTATTAATATAGAATTGTTCAATTTTCAACAAGATGATGAAATTCTCAAGGAAAGAAGATTTATCTTCTACAAGCGAGATGAATTTTTAAGAAACTCCATGCAATTTAAAAAAAGGTCATCTTGCAACCAAAAATAGAATAATTAAACTTTCCGTGATAAAAATTGATTGTCAACCAAAGAGATGATTCTTCCACAAAGAAGTTAAATTTACTACAAATAAAGATTCTTCGGTCCAGAAATAACGAAAATTTCTAGAAAATTTTTTATCTTCAATGAAATCGATCAATTTTCAACCAAAAAGTTATTTTTTTAGAGCAAAATGTAATTGTCAATATTCCAATAAAAAGAATATGGTTTTAATAAAAAAGTTTAATTCAACCAATATAAGCAAATTATCATCATTCATTTCATTTCATCATTCTCGATTCTTTATATTTAAATTCAAATCACTGATTCATCTTAGAATATAACAGCTCAAATTTCACTCCAAGTGATTAATTGATTTATTCATAAATATTGACTGATTTATTTGTTAAAGAGTTTTTTCGTCCGTAAAAATAACTTAACTTTATTCAAAACTTGCTTCATTAATTAATGCAATAATTCCAGGCTCCTTCCGAAAATGACGGTTGCACCATAAAACCATATTTTGGGGGTGTATCAGAAATTTAGCTCATGATAATTTTTTTAGTTCCACTAGATTTACAATGTATACGGTGTATCGTAAAAAGTATGTATGAAATTGTATGTAACGCAGTGTTATAAGAGGTGTTAACCACTTGAATTACCGTTAAGCAGATAGTGGATTTCTTGATCTTCAAGGTCCCTAACGCGCTTTGAGCCTGATATGTCTATTGCCACCAATTTTGAAGGAGCCCTAAATATTCTTTTTAAAATGCCTCTGGGATGATCTTTATTAATTAGTATAAATCCGAGGACCTCTAGAAAACCGTTAGTTTGTACGTAAAATTCCTCGGTTGTTGGTATAAAAGAATACTTGGCCGGCATTCCAGGTGTTTCCTCAGAATATAGAAGTCTTCTTTGGGCAGAAAAACGAAATTTTTGCTTTATTTCTAATCCATCTACAGTTAGAGGAATTCTTCTCTGAGGAGAAGCAGATCGAGATCGCGGTAGCAATTCATTGCCGTAGGTATAAGACTGCGAACTCAATTCTGTAAGAGGAAATATAGATGTATGCATTTTTCCATATAAGTGAAAAAAAATCAACAAAAACATATATTTTGAAAATTGCGTTATTATTTAAAAAAAGTTCCTGCTTTAACTAATAAACTTTTTAGCAGACGAGTTGCTCTGTAGCATGCTATATTTACACGCGGTTTTTTTTGGCAAGGCGCCTTACCAAAAAATGGACGTTACGCTTCTGTTTATTCTTTATCACGTGACTATACGCGAGTGAATTCAAATATCTATACGTGTATTTTATCCGAGAGTTTAAGTTTAAAAATATGTGTGCGACTTTAAAAATTATAAGATAATAGTTGTAATATTCTAACTACAAGATTTAATTGAAGATTTAAAAATTATAAAACTTTGGAAGTATTTGTCCCTTTGATTGTAAGAACTTCCGAGCAACTTTTAATGCCTGATTTAGTAAATCGCAATCTCCTAACTGAAGATTTTTACAAGTTGTGGACGGATTTGTAAAAATCTGTTGAACCTAGGATTAACATTTCTTATACTTTATTCAAAGTCTTTCGGTAAAAAAATAAATACAAATAATAAAATTCAGGTAAGGTTTGACCAACAGTGGGTAAGATCTATCTTAACTACTATTGGTTGAAGCTTACCATCCCACTTAGTCTTTCTTTTCCTCTTAACAATGCTTTTCTACTTTGCAGTTTATGTTTATATAGTCCCCATTTTGTATTTTGTTTCGCTCATTTTTCATCATTTTCTGCAAAACACTTTACTTTGCCTAATTCTAGATATAATTTCGAAAGCGCTTATGTAAGTACGCGAACGCTTCCTGGTGAACAGCAAACTCCCCGATTGCTAAAGCGGAGCCATTTTTCGAGGAAATGGAAGTCGAGTAAGATCTATACCTCAGAACTTGATATCAGTCCATGGATTTTAATTAAGCCTTTTATATTGTGTTGCTAAAAATATTTAATGAAAAGTTAGAAAAAACAGATATCACTGCTAATTGAAAAATCAGTTTTTTCTTCGAAAGTTCCGAAAAATCCATCAAAAAGTTGAATAAATTGAATAAAATTAAGTTCTAGTGTTACAAAAACACTTGGAATGTATATACTGGCTTTGCTGGTTATGAATTGAAGGTCCAAAAAATACAAAATTTAGTAATCAATCTTCTTATTCGGATCATTCTGGTTCGCAGTCTGCTGATAAAATGGAAATCCGAAATTTATTTAAATTATTCATTTATTATTATTTATTCAAATTAGTTTAACATAGTTTCTTATTTGTCATCTAAGATTTGCAATTTGCAAATTCAAGCGTCAGTTAAAGAGCAATAATCCTAATTTAAAATGATCAGATTCCGAATTTAGCCGGGCGTTTTTCGTTTTGCACTTTAGTTCTAGCTTAATAGATGTATATACATTGTAATTATATTCACCAATATAATAAAAGATGACCACCAATGTAAAAACCAAATTATACCCAACTTCCATTTTGTTCAAGTAAATTAAAAACTGATTACTGCTTATAATGGAGAATAATGTTCGCAGTGAAACTAATGAATATTCTTTTTTTTTCTTTTAGTGAATGCGCATATATGTACACTACCGACGTTATCTTCTTGATTGTACTCAAAGACCTTATCTTACTCAAACGTGTAAATACTTGTTATAAATCGATTTGAAACTCATAAAGATAATTATTTTTTTATTGCAAAAATACGTTCAAATTAAGTAGTTAATTAACTTGTTTAATTCACTTGTTTTAGAATTTCGATATGTTCATTTTTTTATTTTTGAAATAAAATTGTAGATGGATAAAATAACAATTAATGTTTATTTTATTTTATATTTTTTAATAAAGATAAATGACCGAACACCACTTCTGAATTCGAGTTTAACCTTTTTCATTGTACAAAAAACTCTCGCTTTCAGTTACCCC
The DNA here is from genome assembly GCF_010883055.1 of Belonocnema kinseyi. Lineage (NCBI taxonomy): Eukaryota > Metazoa > Arthropoda > Insecta > Hymenoptera > Cynipidae > Belonocnema > Belonocnema kinseyi. Next base: position 7,367,021 of record NC_046657.1, read on the forward strand.
GTTCTCAGCCTTCTTAGAACTGCTGGCTCCCACAGTTTCTCCGGGGAGTAGGGCGAGAGCGGTTGCAACATTATATATAGCGGTCAAGCGGCCCTCAATGTTTACGGTTCTATCCCCCCGAAATCAGTCCGAGGCCATTTGAAGGCAGCCCCGCGAGAGTTTGGTGTACCTTAATATTCTATTTTTTTACTTGATTTGTGTAAATAAATAAATGAATTCTATTTGCTTCATAAAATTTGTAAGAGTGCATTTAAAAGTAGTCAAATTAACTTTTATTGATCTAACATACCATCCCACGTATGATTGACATATGTATTGTTAAACACTGATAAATGTATTCGTTGGCTTGTCCAAAGTCAAAGCTAATAGAAATGCAAACAACAATTTGTTTTGAATCAAGAAAAGAATTATACTGTTCATTGCAATCGAATTCTTTATACATTCAGTTAAGGTGAACAAAATTCCTTTTAATTTCAAATCTTTCATTATTCTCCTGCACTCTTTTTCAATGTGAAAGAAGATGAAAAAGATAAACAATTTCGTAATTTACTGTATAAATGGTCTGAAAGCCCAAATAAAAATTTTCTATACCATCACGATTAAAAAAAGCATCGCCTTCTTGCCTGTTTTGTTTTGAACAACGTGAATATATTTAAAAAAAAATTATTTGGCTGCAAAACTGGATGAAGCTCGTCGCATATAGAATTTTTTTTTGCTGAAAAAGGGTTCCTGTTGAGACAAATGAAAATCCTCTACACCTTAAATTTAAAAGGAAATTCAATTTACGTCAAGGAACATCGTTTTGTCCCAAGAGAACATTTCTCTGAGTGTCCAAAGAGAATTTTTATATTTAATAATTCTAAACTGAAAAAAAGAATTGCATTTAGTAAGACATAGCTGAAAATATTTGGAACAATTCAGTAATGCGGACACCAGGAGGCAAGGGGTGTGAGATGTTTGATGTAATTTTATACACGATGCCTTAGTGCTATAATTTATTAACAGTTCTAAAAATGATTTTAAACTGTTGGTGTGCTTTGCGAAAATAGCATGTACATGAAATCACAAAATGTTGTTGTTTTAGATGAATACGTAAAATATTGAAACTGGACCAAAATTATATTATTCTTCGGAAGGACAACAAAATAATAAAGCAGTGGTATCTTTTAAAGATAGATTACTTCTCCATATACTGATACAATGATAAATATATTTTTCAGTTAAAGAATTTACACATGACAATGAACTGAAAGCATTAGGTCATATCCTAATTTATACACGTATCTGCAAACAAAATTGCATAGTAGAGAATAATTATAAGGTGCCATAATAATTTTTTTATGGGGGCCGCACAGAATGAGCGTGCTCTGCTGCTTGAAAATTGACCGCACCGTCTCTCTTTTCGAGCATCGTAAGCGGAAGCATACCAGGTGTATACATATGAAACCGGTATTTTTTCAAGAAAAAAACACATTTATTTCAAGAGAATGATAACAAATATTTTATTCAAAGTATGCGCC
>NC_046657.1:7368640-7371972 GCF_010883055.1 Belonocnema kinseyi
GTCTGGTGTGATGGTGCATTGTCATCGAGAAAAGTCACTTTTTCATGCCTAGTTTCATATTTTTGGCGTTTTTGGCGCAGAGCACGGTTCAAATTGGCCAATCCTAAGGGCGGAAACGCAACAACTGCTATTGATCTAAAAAGGAAAAAACATAGATCAGGAACCAACAAATCTGCAAAAAAGAATAATCCTAGAAAAATCGCAAATAAATCCCACAGCTTTTATAAAGAAAAGGGAATGCGAGAAACAGATCATCATTTTAAACTGGTTTGTTTCTGCACAAGACGCCGAAAATGCTTTAAAGAATGGAATTTTATTAAATGAATCTTCGATCCAAATAAACTCTAAAGACGTTTCAAATGCCTTGCTGGACGACTTAGTCAATGTATCTATAATTGAAACATTCTGCTCTGAAGAAGCTTGGCTGATAATAAAAAACACCACAGAAGGTAAAGAAAGAAAACAGATGTAAATGCGGAAAATGTAGGCAATGGTTCAAATCATTAGATGATTTAAATAACGGTGCAGATTCAAGTTCCAGTAGCACAATAGAAGATGAAACGCACTAACAGTGCAATTTTGTTAAATTTGGTTTCACCTCGGCTGTGTTGCAAAAAAGTATCGAAAAATCCACAATGGATGTTGTATATATTCAAAAATAAATAAAATCGTTAGGTACTAACCATCGTATTAACAAGCGGTGTCATACTCGTGATAATCAGGTAATTCAAGTAATCTACTTGTGATACCGATAATCGAAAGTAATTAAGGTAATCCAAGCAATAACTTGTAATCCAAGTAACTTGCGGAATTTTTGTTGTAATCTGTAATTGTAGTTATAATAAATGTAATTCAGACAAGAGGTTCGAGATTTTACTAATCACTCTTTAGTGTCCAGTTGCTAAAACGTATTTTTTTATCGGGAGAGCTGGAAAAGGGGTTCCAGATGTGACCAATCACTCTTCTGTGACCAGTTTGTAAAACGTATTTTTTATAAGGGCAGCTGGAACAGGGGTTCGAGATGTGATCAATCACTCTTTTGTGACCAATTGCTATAACATATTTTTTCAAAGAGGAAGCTAGAAAAGGGGTTTGAGATGCGACAAATCACTCTCCTATGACCAGTCTGTAAAACGTATTTTTTTAAAGAGAGAGCTGGAAAAGGGGGTCGAGAGGTTATCCATGACTCTTTTGTGACCAGAAGCTGAAACGCATTTTTTAAAGGGGGAGCTGGAAAAGAGATTCGTTATTGGACCAATCACTATTCTGTGAGGAGTCGCCAAAACGTATTTTTTATAGGGGCAGCTGGGAAAGGGGTTCCAGGTGTGATCAATCGCTCTTTTGTGAGCACTTGCTATAACGTATTTCTTCAAAGAGGTAGCTGGAAAAGGGGCTTAGGATTGATTCAATCACTTTTCTGTAGCCAGTTGCTGAAACGTATGTTTTATAAGGGCAGCTGAAAAAGGGATTCGAGATGTGATAAATCACTCTTTTGTGACTAGTTTAAGGCGCTTTCCGACTATAGAAAAAAGTTATATTCAATTTAGGAAATGTACTCGTAATTAATTCTCGAAAGCACTTGTTACGCTTAAATTTAAAAGAATTTCGCTCTAGAATAATTGATTTCCGACTCTTCAGGAGAATGACTAATCAACTCATGATAATGAAATTAGTGAGAGTGGGGAATGAGTGAGAAATGTGCGAAAAATCTTCGAAAGCTTCATTCTTGTCTGTGTACCACTCGTTCAGTCTAGACCCAGTGTTTGTGTGTCATTTAAAATTTTAACATGTGCCAAAATTTTGGCTTATGTGTCGTAAATGTCTATTGGAAATCCACATTTTAAGTGAGCAACAAACCATCTTATTTAAAGGTATTTCTCACTTAATTAAACGTTCAATTATTCTTGATGGCGATGAATCAAGTGTAAAAAAAATAGAGTGTAAAACGCGAGGATTCGAATTATGTTTCAGTGTGGCATTATTTTGGACGTGATTTCTTTTCTGAAGATTTTTACCGTCTATAAGATCCTAAAAAATTGACGGATAGTGGAAACCTAAGAACTATGATAATGTTTTCTTAAAGTTCCTGAACAATCAGGATAGATTTCCTGGTTTCCTGTTACCCGCATATCCAATTTGAATATCAGCTTCATTCCACACCTCAACGGTTTTTCTCTATTAAACGATGTGTAGGATATTCTCCTGACCAAAATAAGTACACGAATCAATTGTGAATAACATAGCCGTTGGCATACTATTGAATTTTATTTTTAAATTTATTTATGTTTTCTTTTAATCTGGAATTTATATGCTCGGAATAGATGGCTGATTTGGAATGTCTGTTGAATGTATTTTACAAGTCTTGATTTTGGCGGTTAAATCCTTGAGCATCTTGAACGATTTATGGCATTTATGTCTTACATGTACTTTCTTTTATTGGGATAAAGGAATCGCTACAGGTTGCCATAACGTATTTCTTCAAAGAGGGAGCTGGAAAAAGGGTTCGAGATGTGACCAACCACTCTACTGTAACCAGTCGATAAAACGTATTTCCTAAGGTCGAGCCGGAAAAGGGGTTCATGATGTGAAAAATTTAACTTTTGTGAGCACTTGCTATAACGTATTTCTTCAAAGATGTAGCTGGAAAAGGGGTTCGAGATGTAACTAATCAATCTTCTGTACAAACCACTAAAAGTATATTTTAAAAGGGAGAACTGGAAAAGGGGTTCAAGATGTGATCAATCACTCTTCCTTGAACAATTGCTACAAAAGATTTTTTTGAAGAGGAAGCTAGAAAAGGGGTTCGAGATGTCACCAATCTCTCTTCCGTGGCTAGTTGCTAAAACTTATTTTTTATAGGGGAGCTGGAAAAGAGGTTCGAGATTTTACCAATCACTCTTCTTTGACCATTTGCTAAAACTTTTTTTTTATAGGGAGAGCTGGAAAAGGGGTCCAATATGTAATCAATCACTCTCCCATGAGCAATTGCTATAACGTATTTTTTTTAATGTAGAGCTGGAAAAGGGATTTGAGATGTGACCAATCAATCTTCTGTGACAAGTAGCTGAAACGTAATTTTAGACTGTTACTAAAAGTAACAGTGATTGCAAAAATTATATTTATACATATAATAATAACATCGAACACGCAAAATACCTGTCATGAAGCCTAAACACTGACACCTGAGCTATCAGGCAATTGAAAATATTTTTGACCAAACTCTGTGTGGTCTACAAGGGTGGATTGATAAGTTTCCGGCCTGACCAAGAGATGGCGCCACTAGGCCTACCTTGAGGTGGCGTTCTATAGTACCATCCTTAGATAGCTTGTAG
>NC_046657.1:7372072-7374014 GCF_010883055.1 Belonocnema kinseyi
CAGCCTTGGAGGAGATTATGTTGAGAAATAAAAAAAAAAATTCTTAAAAACGTTGTTTTTCTTGGTCAGGCCGGAAACTTATCAATCCACCCTCGTATAGCGAATATGTTAAGCTCGAGTTTCTCGAAAACGGCGGAAAAATTTAGAATTGTCCATCTCCCCTTGTTTGTGCATTTGCTGCTCTTGATTGTATGCCAATTTTGGTGTATATATTTACAAATTAATATTTCTAACTTTTTGATAAAATAGTACAATTCAAGTACGGCAAAAAATGAGCAGTTGGGTTATTAGTCCAGAATTCTGGTCGAACAGCCATTTTGAGACAATTAGGCTATTCTTTTAGAATTCTGGTCATATAGACATTCCGTTTTCTTTAACCTTTCAGCGGGTTCTTTCGGGTTTATCGAAGTTATCACAACAATTCCAAAGTGTTTCCATGTGAAATAGCCAAAACTTTTTTAAATTGACAACAGAAGCTCCTGGTCACCCTTCTAAAGCCCCAGGTTATGTTCTGAACCTATCAATAATATTGAAGAACCCCTAAAATGCAACCCTATAACTTTTAACGATATAATTCCAAAGTGCGTCCATGTAAAACAGCCGTAACATTTAAATTGAAAATAGTGGCACAAGTCACTTTTAAAAGACTATGTTTTGTTCCAAAACCATCAATAACATTCGACATCCCCTTTAAATTCACCCCCATCACTTTTAACAAAACAATTCTAAAATGTCGTCATGTGAAACAGCCGTAAAATTATCAAATAAAAAATAGTAACAAGTGCTACCTTTACAAAATTCCATATTATGTTTCCAACCTGACAATAATATTCCAGAACCCCCAAAAACAACCCCAAATTTATTTAGCACACTCGTCCGCCATATTAGATCCGCCATTCTGTTTTCTAAATTTTTGATATCGGATTCGCTCCATGTATAAGAAAGTACCAATACTCAAAGAGGCTTTTCTTGTCAATCAAAGACGGTGTAAGAAGTTTTTCCGGAACTAAGAAAAAATGCAGGTGCTCCCCAAAGAAGTACTTGAAAGTGGTCGATGATACCATTGCAAGGAATGCTTCTTTCGCGCCCTTTAGCATGGTAACGGCTTATAAGTCTCAGATAAGACAAGATGTCTAGAAACAATTATTTTGGCAAGACAGAACGACGCGAATTTATTGTGTACCTTGAAGATTCCTATACATACTTAACTTCAAAGCTAAATATTATGTCGATATGATTAATTGGTCAAACTAAAAAATTTCATCACCTGCAATGCTTCGCTATCTATCCATATATGAACGCAAGGAAAGGCCACACATCAGGTTGGGTGGATGGGTGGGACTAAGGAAGAAACCGAAAATGCACTTACCTCCACGTAATCTGTTCTGGGTCACTATAAAGGAAACCAAATACTGCACAATTGAAATGAGAATATCAAATATTTAATAGTTCTGCATTAAATATTTTAAGAGTTTTTAAAAAGCAAAAGAGATTGTCCAATCAGGCTGAACTTTGGAGGGATTATTAATGTTGAGAAAACACCGGTGTCTAATGAAAAATCTCGGGTGAATCTCAGGAATAATTCTCTCCTGGTATTGGAAATGGAGCACAAACTTGTTTTTCCCTAAAAAACACTTTGCAATCATTGAACTTATCAGTGCATTTAAACTGATGCCATGTACTAGCCATGTCCGCGTCAAATATATTGAACTCTTTGTATTTTATTTTTTATTCAACCCGCACTGGTTCTCAGATCTCAGAGCTGAGCATATTGGTATATGGCAGAAAGAAGTCTAGAGGAGTATGTGTGGCATACCGAGCAGCTTTTGAAAACTTAATGTACGAGGGTAGTTCAACAAGTCCTTAGAATGACCAACATATGGCGCGCGAATCGCTCCAAATCATCTGTTTTCAGTCAGCACCACTCCCGACTAGATATATG
>NC_046657.1:7374114-7381836 GCF_010883055.1 Belonocnema kinseyi
CAGTTCATGGCACATCTGCCCCTGCCTTAGCAACGGTTTATAACTGGGTAAATGAACTTAAGCGTGGTCGTACATCAATAAGTGACGAACCACGTTCAGGAAAGCCCGTAGAAGCAAGTACTCCCGAAATCATCAATAAAATCCACGATATGGTGTAGAAGGATAGAAGATTAAAAGTGCGTGAGTTAGCTGTGCAATCCCAAAAAAATTCGTCGCGTCGAGACATTCGTCGACGTTACATTTCCCCACCAAGTTTAGGAAATGACCAGCACAAGGAACGTAATATGCTAATTTGTTCTTTTCTCTAATACACGCTTGTAGGCCAGAATATTTTCCGGACATATTTGAAGCGTTGTCATAGGTCTGAGCTCGACAATTTGCAATATCAATTCTATTTTTCTCTAATAATTCTAACACGACATCACTAAGTGACCTACCCGTATGACTTTCGATCTGTACCAAACAAAAAAAGCGTTCGTAAACATATCCATTTAAATAAGATCAAAAAATGACGGACACTGTTCCACGTCTTTTATGCGAATACAATTTAATGTGCTCTTCCATAAAAGGATCAAATTGAGAAATCAATTCTATGACATCGAGGAAATTCCCATTATTAGGAGATCCTATTATTTCATCTTTTCCTCGTAGTGAAAGCCCTCGTTTAGTCAGAAACTGAATACCTGCCACTATTCTTTTCAAAACTTTAATCCAATATTGCATTTTTCTGTCCATCGTTTTGATAATATTTGCCTCTTTATTTGAATCTCTTTGTAAATACTCAATATCACTCATTATACAGCTGTTGTGTTCTTTACTATTTTCGTGGGATCGAATGACTTTATATATTTTCTTCCAATTTGAAAATCCTTTTATGAATATTTTATCGTGGTCTTTCGAAAATAATTTGCAAACATAGAAAAAAATTGAGCCTTTCGATTCCGAATACATAAGCCAATTTCTTTCGCACTTTTCTCCATTTTGTAAAATTCTTAGAAAAGAGATTGGCAAGAAGTATCTACTCTGCTTATTGTATTCTCGTTTAGACAATTTAAATCTATAATTCTTATTGTGCAGAAAAGCATATCCTTTTTTTTTAAATATTTTTCACGTTCATAGCCATTTTAATTCAATTCAAAAGGCCATTGCGCAGGATCTTTTTGCACATCTAGAAAAAAGTGTAAAGTGTAAACAATAACATAATTTCTTAAAGGCTAAATACTATTCGTACTTAACATTTATTAAGATTATAGTAGTCTAGTTTATACCTCTAGTAATTCTGTTCAATTCTGGTGTAACGTATCTAGAAAATTAAAATTGTGTTCTTAACGTTTCACATTATGCATATGAACTTACATTTTATCGTATCTTTAAAATGGACTTTTTTTCATATAAACGTTTATGCGGCACATTAAAAAAAACAATAGAGGTTATAAAATATAAAATTGTTTAAAATTGGTTAAATACCTGCTTTGTTATTGTTTAGTGCATCAATCATGCTTTTTTCTGCAACAAAGTCACTTTCTCCGTACACTGGCACTTGATTTGAATGATCTTTGGTTTTTGCCCTTTTCTGCTCCACTCGGCTACTTTCGTGTCAACATTTTGGTAGTGTAAAAAAAGAACCTCTCTCGGACATATTCGCAAGCATACTGCTGCCACAAGAGCGACGAAGCGTGTACGAACTTCGTCGTTTCGTTTTTTTTCTGCGAATATAAACATCAAACAAGTATTGAGTGGTGCCCGCAGCCCGCTCGCCGAACGGCTTCTGCAATAAACCTCGAAGCGTCATTGACGGTGTTTATGTTTTTGTGATAATCTGAGCAAGTGGGTTCAGATTACAGTAAGTATATGTTAGGATATACTTACTATAGTCTAAACTCTGAACGCACTTGCTTATATTATCTTATTTTTAACGTGTGTGTATTCTTTCAATCTTTGGATAATACTTTCGTACATAAATTTTGATTAATGCATCATGCATATGCAAAATAAAATTATGCGTATGCAAATACGCAATAATATATTTTTTTTATTCGAGAAGTTCGCCGGGCCCCCCAATTTTGGGACATGGGGCTACGGCCCCCGCTAGTCCCTCCGTTATGCGGCCCTGCTGGCGATGCATACAAAGCCAAATGTCCGTTTTGCACTAAGTATCTTGAGTTATTAAGTATTTAAGAGAAGCTGTAAATTATTTTGATATTTAAAATATGTATTAAATAATATAAAATATTATATTAAAGTTGTTGGATTTTTAATGAAACAATTGCCTTTATTACAAGAATACTGATTATCTTCAATAAAATTTGTTAACGAAATACATAGATTATCAACCCTGCAGTTAAATTTGCAATAAAGAATACTAATTCTCTGCTAAAAATACAAATTTTGTAGAAAAATTCCTATATTTCCGAACCAAATAGTTGAAGTTTCGTATTAAAAAGATCCATTTTGTACCAAAAATAGATTACTTTAATTTGAATTTGAAAAATTAACTTTCAACGAAAAATGTAATATCCTAAATAGCACACTTCCCGAAAAAACCTATAAACAGGTCTAGGTTAGAACATATCTTTATGTCCGCGATATTTTGGATTACAGAAAAATAAACTAATTCTAGAAATTTTCATAGGCTATTGAGTATTTTTATGGGAAATTGCTATATTTAAAGAGATAAAAATACTGCGTTTTAATTCTATAGACAAACAGTTTATTCAAATTGCAGAAGAAAGGTACGTCTAATTCATATGAGTGAAGCAAAACGACTGTCAACTAAGGTCCTAGACTTAGGTCATAAAAATGTCCCACTCACGCCCTTCTTAAAACAGTCAGCCCTGTACTCCAGATCATGGCATTCGTCACTTCACACCAAAACTTTAAAACTAAACACTTACTTCTTTATGCATTTTTAGAATCGTGAGAGGAGATTAACTTTTGCTTTACAATCTCACGCATTCCAATATTCTTTCTAATACTCAACAATTTTCAATCGAAAAAGCGTTAATTGATATAATCGTGTAAGAAAATGGTTTTATACATGAAATTTTATTTTGTTTTAGAAAGTGGTAGACAACTGCCTATTCCTTATAAAATTTTATTTTAGAAGAATTGAGATTCTAAGACGTGAGTAATAATAAAATTGTCTTAATAGTTACTAAAGAGCATTTGGCTATAAAAGAGACTATGTAGATGTAGATGTCCGGTACGGGAAGCTCTTTCGGTATGCGGTAGATTAATCTGATTGTTTAAACGGCATGGCAGTGGGTTGGATCTGCCGGCCAGGAGTATCGTGTACAGAATTCGACTTACTCATTTCTTCTAATTTTAGATTTAATATTTAATAAAACGAGGCCCGAAATTCCATCATTTGTTGCATGATTGAGTAGTATTACGTGTATTCCGTTAAATATCTAATGATGATGCTGCATTGATTCTAAAACTAATAATATCAATGGTTAGATGCACCTCATCGACCAGCCAATTGATGTCTGAACTAGTTGGCAACAAGTTGAAATTTTGCGCCTTGATGTAAATCTTTTCGACGGAAATTCAACCGATAGCGCGGCAAATATTCAAGGACAATGCAAAAGTTTTTCGAAATGATTGTTGATAAAAGTCCTGGTCCAATAAATTTTTGGTACTAAGCCTATGCACTCAATTTGGTACTCGCTAAAACGACAGATGTACATATGAAATCTAGCAATCATTCTGGGCTACTTAATTCATTTTCAAAACTTATCCGTGAATCCTATTTTCGAATGAACATTTTTTGTGGAAAATGGATCTCAATATAAAACCTATTCCTTATTGGAAAAACAAGGTGGTGCGCAAAGGACAAATCCGTTACCAATATTTTTGGAAATTTTAGACAAACGTCAATAGGCATTTACGTATATCTGGCCGTGACTTTGGATGAACTGTTGACTTAAAAAAAAATTTTAAGCGACGGAAGATTTGAGAAATGTCGTTTGAAATCGAATTTATTAAATTTAAAAACAATTTTACATAAAAACTGGCGAATCTCTTGCAAACGAGCGTGATAGACATTCTAGAAGCTCACCAAATGGTTTTGAGGGTCCATAGAAAAATTTAAACCTATTCCACCTATTTTTGATATTTTTTACTACCCTGAATCGATTCTATTCATTTACAGATATTTGCAACTTCGGAGAAATTTTGTAGATTGGGCGAACCGATCATTAAACGAAATATACTCAGAAATCGTAATCTAATCTCACTTACTTTTGTCGAAAGTTCAAATAGAGAAACATATGCACGAAGAAAAAACTCTAGACGAATCGACAACCAATGCTAAAAAGAAATTCGAGGTTGAAGTCTACAACTACGTGTTAAATACTTGCATCAACGCTTTGAAGACTTGATTCCCAGATCATGGTAACCTTGCAGTAGATTTCTCGTGTTCCACCTGGCAAATGTTGTAAATAATTGGAGAAAGTGATTCCCTAAAATTCCCTTGAAAACTTTTTACAACTCCTAGAGCAAGGTTTTGATATGAGATCTGCTGAATCGCGATCAGAAATGATCCATTTCGCATCTTCTTGGCCGAATATTAAAATGACGCTTATTGAAAAGTATTTGTACATTTTTAACATCGATATGGCTAAATATAAGGACGACGAAGAAGCTTAGAACGAAAATCAAGTTCTTTCAGGAAAAACCTGTCAAAATTGTACAAAATGTTGTTTTAAGGTTTTTCAACGGTATTTTTTCATGCAAAAATGTACAAAAAGGTTTTTCTTCTTTGCTTTTAAGTTGCTTCTTATATTATTATGTACTCAAGTCACTTGTGAGATGTCATTTGTATACCTCGAATACATAAAGAATCGTTTACGAACAAAATAATACAAGAGCGAGTAATATAAGTAATACCAAAATATTTCAAAACTTACGTGAGCGAAACACAGAAAAAATGAAAGATAAATTGTACATGGATTCCAGCTGAAAGATTAACCGCAACAAAATTTAACCTTGCCGGATAAACTTTGCATAAATCGAAGATAATTTTCGATTTTTAACCTTGCCTGGATAATCTTTCGCCTTATAATCGATCCATTTGTATTCGAGATGTAGAGAGAATTGCAACGCCCGCCCTATCTATCGTCATTTAACTTCATTAAATTGGAGAGAACCGGGGATTCCCATCTGTCAGTTGCTTTTAGCGCTTTTTGCTAAATGGTATTAAGTAAGTTTTAATTCCTCTACAATAGTCTAATTTATTTCGAAGGAAATATATCTGTAAGAACAAATTTTTTTTGTGTTTTCTGTTACTGATTCTACATATTTTACCGAAATTTTCCCACTTTCGCGTCACGCAGAAGACGAGATCAGAATTATTCTCCGAATCTCGATGAAACTTTTGCCGAAATATTTTTTATTTTGAACCGTTGCAAGTCTTACTTGCAACATATTTTTACTTTTGTTTTTTCTGTGTCGTTTAAAATCTGGTGTCCCGATTTATAGCTCGAATTAGCTCATACATTGCCCGTTTTTCCATTGATGCTAAGGACGCCGTAGCAGACGACAGCTTTTATTCCATCGTAGGATCAACTTTCGCCGAATAGCATTTAAACATTAACAGCGGGAAATTTTACATTCAACAAAATTTAACTTCAGTTTTTTCTGTGAAGATGTAAGTCAAAGAGTAGCAATTTTTTGCAAAAATATTTACAAGTATATAAGTATTTATCTGTAATTTCTGTATCAGCCTAAGTGTAGTCAAAAAAGAATATTGTTTAGTTATTTTGTATAATCTGTTTTATGAATAAATGTGTATTGATGCAAAAATAATCTAAATGCACAGTTAGTTACTTTTATCTCATTTTGACTTTGAAAAATAAACTATCGATACATTTTTTCAAAAATTATTAATACTCACTCATGCAATAAATGATGTTATTTCGGAGCCATTTTTCACAAAAGCTGGGGGCAGTTTGACCCCCAAGGCGCCCTTGAAAGAATAAATCTTAAATTATAAGAATTCTATACAGTATAAGTCGAATTCTGTATCCGAAGGTCCTGCCCGGCAGAAATAGCCCACTGCCATGCGGTGGAAACTATCAGATCAAATTACCGGATACCGAAAAAGCGCCCTCTGACGCACATCTATACACAGCCTCTTTTATAGCCACATGATTTTAAAAAATTATTAAGAAAATTTCAGTATTAATCACTATTGTCTTAAAATCTCAATTCTTCAAAAAAATTAAATTAGAAAGGTATTAGCAAAATGTCCACCACTTTCTTAAACAAATTAAAATGTTATATATAAGATCAATCTCGGACTCGATTGTATTAATTAACGATATTTCGATTGAAAATACTCAATTCTCCATCAAAATTTGTAGAATTACTTAATTTTTTTAAATCCAGAATATCGCGAATATAAAGATATCTTGAAGTCTAAGTTAACGTATAGGTCGCAACCTAAGGCACACCTGGTTTTTTCTCATGGCCACAGTGATCCACTATTAAGAAAGGACGACACGGAAAAATGTATTTGTAAAGAAGTCACGAACTTGTGGCTAGGTCTCGGATGCGAGAATAAAAATGAAACATTGAATCGTTATTTCAAAGAGAAATGTATTGATGAATTTCTAAGTTTTTTAAGAACAGTTAGAATTTCCTACGAACAGTTTTTGTAAATTTCAGACTCAAACATAAAAAGAAAAAAATTTATTCGTGCGATTAAATTCATATTAATTATAGATTCGCAACTCAGAGGATTCGAACGCTCGAGTATTGCTGATTACTCATCAGTTACCAAACATAAACACCAAGATTGCGGAAATGCGTGCAGCCGTCAAGGCCAAACAATATAGGTTTTAAAAAACTTCTGGCCGCTGATGAGACGAAATCGATTCACACATACGCGCGCCCATATGAACCGCGCGTGCGGACGTACCTATGAGCGGCCGCGTGCATGTCAACCTACTCACCAGTTCCCAGATTTGTCGGGCAACCTCGTGAGTGCTCTGAGAATCTTTTCTCAATCACTCGTAATATTTTTGTACTTATTCATGAAAAAGAAATGATAAACCGTTTTAGAATTCTCACATCGGGTTCTAGTCCAAGCATCTCATACGAAAAAAGGTCTTTTCACCGTTTTAAGTAGGTAATGCGCGTTTTTTTGCTGCTAAAACGGTTAGCTGATTAACGGCCTTGATTAACATTCCAAGTTTTCTGGAAGCGACACCTCTGCTTTATATACACGGAGAAAAAAGTTCAGTGGCTCCTACCCTTGCAAGGGTTAGAGCCACTAAACGGAAGAGTAAATTATGGACGGGCCACTACAAGAGTAGAATCTACTGAACGCGTGTTGAGTCGACTCTACTAGTCGCTGAAGAGTAGTTTCTACTACGCAGGCAGTCGCACGTACAATTCCTGTTCAGTAGAACATACCGAAGGTGAGTGCGATCTACTGAAAAAGAATCGTACATGCGACTGCGTGCGCAGTAGATGCTACTCTTCAGTGATTAGTAAAATTGCGCTTAATTTTATAAAAAAGAATCCTTAAAAATTTATAATTACACAAAGTACATGATTTTTTTCAAGATATACATGCATCTACATATGATTATTTGGTAAATCGTATTTTTAACTCTTTATTAACAATTAAAATTTCGCACGCAACGAGGGGGATTCGAACGCATAACCTATCGCACGCTAATCAAGGACCCTAACCATTCACCTATCGAGACTAGT
>NC_046657.1:7381936-7401123 GCF_010883055.1 Belonocnema kinseyi
ACTTTTTGATTTAAAAGTCACTTTTTGACAGTAAAATTAAAATTAAAAATGAAACTAAAATTAAAATTAAAAAAAAAATAAAATTAAAAATTAAAATTTATTATAAATTAGCATTAAATGGTCTGAAAATTGATTTTTTGGTTAACTTTATACTTACAACTAAGGACCGTCAGAGGGCTATACAGTCGATTTTACTGAACAGATAGTCCCAGAAAAATGAACATCTTTGACCTACCTTTCAGGGTAAACAACCCGTGTTCAGTTTTTTTTTAATACTTCGCTTGTCGTTAAAGCTACGCAAGTAATACAAGAGAAAAAGTTGCAGGGCCAGAAATTGTGCGTAAATCTAATAAAAACATCATCTTTTAGTCTTGATAGGTCAAGAGTTATGAAAATTAATTCGCTTTCAATAATTTTTTTCAAATGGAAATTAAACTATTCCATTTTTATTAGATAATGAATCTTTCAAGGTGAAATCCATATTTTTCTGAAAAATGCAATTGTTTCGTTTAAAATTCAACTGTTTTAGTATAATATTTTATTATATTTAATATATATATTAAATATAAAAATAATTTACAGTTTCTCTTAAATACTTAATTACTCTAAAACACCCAATGTAAACGTGATATCCAGCCGATATTGCCAGATACATTAAAGTTCCAACAGCTTCTCATTATGATGTTCGTACTCCTCCGGGAATTTTTCTTAAAATCGTGTGAAAGTAATATACACGAAAATTCGGCAATTTTCACCTGCCTCGGGGAAAATTTCCTAAAAAAATTTGTGAAATATCAAAAGAAATTTTAGATATATGTTTTTGTCGAATTTTACTGAAAAATTGGGAAATCGTCCCCAAGGCGAAAAGAGCAAAATTCTTTAGATTAGATAAAATTGATTACAATATTTTATTGCAACTTCCTGAGCAAGTCCAGCCAACTATTCTCAAAATTTACAATGAAATTCATCTATCTGGTTCCTTTCCAAGGTTTTGGAAGGTATTTCTTATTCTCTTCTCTCCTAAGACAACCCCAGGAAAATTTCGTCCAATCGTGTTAGCTTCATGCTTGTTCGAGGTGATGTAAAGGCTAATTTACAAACTACTTTCGTGGTATGTGGAACACAACCATTTTTTATCTGCTGTTCAATTCGGTTTCAAGAAAAGAAGAGCTTGAGCTGATGACCTTGCTATCCTGTCAACCGAAATTCTTTCATGCTTTAGTGGCGAGGTAGTTGCGGGCCTATTCCTGGATCTGCAAGGTGCTTTCCCTAGCATCATTCCCTAAATTCTTATCAAAGACTTTACACAAATCGGTGTCCCCTGGAAATTGCACAGATTTGTATATAATTCCATATCATGCAAAAACGTTTATTTTAAAATTAACGGTGAACTAGTGGGCGCACGAAGCAGTATAATGAATCTTCCATAAAGCTGTATCATCGGCCCGATAAATTACTCCATCTATACTAGAAAAATTCGCCTACACGTCCCTAAAAATTGCAGTATCGTTGAATTTGTAGATGACATTGCAATGTTCTGTCGATCTGCTGATCCAAGAATCTGTATTCGACCCCAACAAGAATGCCTTGATGCACTTGCAATCTTTTTAGAGCAAAGAGGTCGCGAGCTCTGCCCTATAACAACAAAATTGGTTCTTTTTTATATACAGAATATTGATACCTCTAACCTAGCATACACTCGACTATTAAATAACATTCTTATACCCCAACTTCCCCCATGTAAAATTTCTCGGCATTATTCTAGACTTTAAATTCTCTTCTAAATTTCACTTTCTATACTACTGCGATAAAATTAGGAAAATATTAAAAATATTTACGGTTCTGAGGGGAACCTGTTGGGGCGCAGATCCAATCATCCTTAGGATGGTCTATGCCTCCGTCATCAGAAGCAGTTGGGAATACGCATCTCATGTTTTTAAACTCATGTCTCATAAATACTTTTAAAAAATTGAAAAAAAATATTAGTAAACCTTCAAGATTAGTCGTTACATACAGGGGAAGCACCTCTATTAACGTTATGATGGCAGAATTATGTGAACCTCCATTGAAAGAATAATTCTGATTTTTACTAAAAAATACGTCATTAGAATCTTCTCAGACCTTAATTACCCACTCTTAGATATGTTAATAGCCCTATATGATTGCGTTAGAATCATCAAAAGCAGCATTAAACTCCGCTTTGTCCTTGTTAGTGCATTTGAGTATGTTCAAGATTTTAAACATCGAATCCGTAGAGCGAAAACGCACTCTTAATATGAATTTCCATACTCATACCTACTACTTTCCCTAAACATTAACACAGCAATAGGTCGACTAATCCAAAAAAGCCCCTCTTGTACACAGGACTTTCGAGACCTGGTAGAAAATGAGTTCCAGGACTACATCCACTTTTATACAGACTGTTCAAAACCAATACCTGAAACAATAGCTGGATGTGCTCTGGTATGCTCAGAAATTTAACAAGCTCGAATGTGAAAACTGTCAGATTTTGCCTCTATTTTCTCGATTAAAACTATAGCCATATTCTATACACTATATTAAATTATCCAAAACCGGTTTTCTAAATCTGTAAGTTTCACGGACTCACTAAGTGTTCTACATAGTATTGTCAATAAAGTTCCTGCTTCCATTAATTCTTATTTGATCTTTATTATTAAAAATCGTTTAACAGTTCTAGAGAAACTTGAATGCGTAGTCTTCCTGGTATGGATTCCTGGACATAAGGGTATATTAGGAAACGAAGCAGCAGACGTGGCAGCTGAAACAGCAGCCAAAGAAGCCTTCCTTCTCAATATCCCCTTTCCTGTCTCTGACTTCTTCGGCCTTGCCCGAAGAACTCGCGATCCAATTTGCCACAATTATTCTACAGAAATAGGAAAAAAATAATAGACGTTGGTGAAGACTTAGACCACATTCTAGGAGCTTGTACTAGATTCGAAGCCTATAGATCGGAACTAACTTAAGCTCTATCAAAAATTCTGAAATACCCTCCCCTTTTTTATGTTTATCAATTATTAGCTAAACGATCCATTAAAAACTCTAGCCATTTATTTAAATTCTTGAAAAAAGCAAATCTTAAAATTTAAACATACTTCAATCTTACCTCGGCCGCCTTGTGCGGTGGGAGCCTTTCTATCGAAGTTTTCCCCCCGCATAGAGCGGTCATCAAATTATCTTTCGAATTTTGCCGCCTTTCCACGTACGTTGGGAAACCGGGCTAACTGCCATATCTTGAGAGTTGGCGCAGTTGATTCCTGCTTGACACTATGTTTTAGACTCAGTGGAGCGCACACTCCCTCAACTTGGTCATGGCTGGATATGCAAAGCTTCTAGTGAAGCAGGTATATTGCCAATGCAGAATAAGAAGAATCAATGAGTAAATGAAACCACGGAGTAATAATAAGAAGAAAATTTGAAGCCCAATGAGCATATAAAAGGGGACATGCGCACTGTGGTCTGCTATCTTCTTTTCTCCCACAAGAAGTGTGCGAGTGAGTGCCAGTGCTTACAAACCACAACAGCGTCAGAAAGTAAGGCTATATCAATTTTTACAAAGTCAAGTAAACCTAACTGTTTGAAACTCAAAAAATAAAAATTAAGTAGGGAAAAATGGCGTGTTGTGTTCCAAAGTATCAAACATCCTATTGGAACAAAAGTTTACTAAGAATAACTATGTTTACACGTAGCATGGTACGTGAATATATATTGTTTTCTGAAAATGTAACCTTTATTTTTTTGTTTGAAATTTATCTTTCTTACTTAAAAATTCATGTATTTTGTTAAAAAATCTTCTTTTGGTAGAAAATTTATCTCTATGGTTGAAACTTCATCTATTGAATGAAAATTAAACCAAAATTCGGGTTAGGGGAGCAAACAATGCCTCTTGCCCCCCCCCCCCAATCTTAATGTACTCATGTCTACGATATACAAGAAAACGAAAACTCCCCCCTGTCCAATTTTGTTTTGGCGCCACTGATTAAAGTGAATACACAAGGAAAGATTTACTCGGAAACAACAAATAACTAATTTTCAATAAACGATTACACGTTTAAGTGTGTAAAAAAAGTTGCTGTCCAGCATCGACATCAACGCAGAGTCGATACAAAAACTTTATTTATTTTTCAAGTCCGAAATCATTAATTAAAACTGCACATCGACCAAATGTGGATTTGATGCCCGCAATGCGCCTGCGCGTCTGAAGGGAGATCAGTAGCTGGACATTTGCATAAGTGTCCATTGAATACAAACGTCGTTTAACTAGACGAAATAGTACTTCAATAAAGACGAAAAAGTCCCTACGCTCTTGAGACACATTATAGTTTTTGTTCTGCCCTCCTTGAAAACAAACATGTGAAGCAGATCAAGAACGTTTGGTATTATTGACAATTTCAACTTATAAGTACAAGGAAGAAATATCGTATTTAACAGAAGGAAATCTATGGGGTATAGCGATGTAATTTTTTTTTAAGATAAATATCATTGACCCTATCTGGCGTAAAGTTTCATATAGCGGGCGTAAAGTTTTATGTAGCAGGCGTGAAATGCTATGTAGCGGGCGTCAAGTTTCATGTCGGTCCCGCGGCGGAGAGCGCATGAGCGGACGTCGATGGGCTGAAAGCGGTCACATTACGCCTACTTCACGTGGATGCCATGGCGTGTTTTGAAGGGAGGGTAGGACAAAAAGGCGTATTAAGAGAAGAATAAAGAGGTGACATGGACCTATTCTAAAGAAAATGAATTATGTTTGAAGAATGCATGCTTTAATATCTTAAAATGTAAAACAGCTATTAAATTCAATACAATTATAGACCCTAAAGTGAAGATAATAATCGCCGTTTATATCTGTAAATTCTTAATACGTGACTTCTTTCAAAAAACCCCTCATCGCTAATTTTGATTATTATACAATAACAATGAGTTTTCTCAACCTTGAAGCTCTTAAAGATAAGTTCTCTTTTGGGATGGAGTGAAAAAATCTTGCGTTAAAAAAATATAATTCGTTTTTGATTTTTATTTTGAAGGAAAAATATTTACCATTAAAAAATTTCTTATGATTAATCACAAGAGACTGAAGAACCCTATAGAAACCGTGCTGAAAGATATTTTTTGTGTGGCCCTCCTTGAAATCGCGCCACTGCATGCACGTGAAGCAGGAGTAATGTGGCCGCTTGCAGCCCGTGCGACGTTCGTACATGCACTCTTCACCGCCGGGCCCACATGAAACTTTACACCCGATACCCGAAAGTTTACGCACGCTACATAAGATTTTACGCCAGCTTCATGAAATTGTACGTCCAAAAGAGATAATTATGTTTATTCAAACATAACTGAAATTGCTATACCTCGCAGTTGTTCTCCTGTTAAGTAGGCTATTTCTTCCCTTCACTTATATTTTAAAATTGTCAACAACCCCAAACATCCTTTATCTGTTTCACATACTTGTTTTCAAGAAGGGTATGACTCAAAGTACACTGTGTATCAGGGGTATAAGGCCGTATTTGCTCCCTTGATACACAATGTACTATTTTGATCACTAATTAGAAGAAGCAAAAATCGCTGAAATAGGCTGTAGTGACTAATTAGACCAGTGACAGAATTTTCACCTTATTAACTGCTATTTAATATCAATAAACTTTGACTTAGAATGGAAAAATTTGATATTTTGAGTGGGTACAAGTGGGTACACTTGAGAAATATTGCCAGAAAATCATAATAATATAAAATTATATAAATTTTATGGACATTGCAGCATAAACATGAAAGTGGAAAATTTTAAAAAAATGAAATGGGCTGATGAAACATAAAAAATTCCACCGCAGAAAGTGGTGTAAAAATTTGAGTTTTAAACAACTTAAACCATCTTTTGAACTAGATACTTACCACAATGAAAATCTTTAAACTCATAGGTCTAATTTTAAGCCTTCAAAAGACTAGCAGTATGATCACGGAAACGACTTAAGCCTTATAAGTTTTTACCTTGTCGACAACAACCCCGACTTCTCGAAGTGCAGCGTCAACAAGACCATGCACTTCTCTTTGGTTTCGAACGAAAAATCTAACATTATTTCCTGTGGATCCGGCACTTATCTACAACATTAATTGAAAAGGACTCTAATAAATTTCTTGAAGATGTCATAGAGTTATATTCCATCAGAAATTTGAAATAGTATGTTTTTTCATGCTTTACGGATTACAAAAATTTTTGAAACTGAAAATGTCTACATTTTTGTATCGAAGAGTATAAGACATTGCACAAAAAAGGTTTATCTTATGATAAAATAAAATGCAAAGTTACAATTGATATATTTATTTACGGCAACCCGGCTGAAAGTGACTTGCAAAAAGTCCCAAATTTGATATTTTGGTTGTCCTTGATGTACACCAAATTATCACTTTTAGTCACACCGTTCTGAGCCTTCCTAGAACTGCTGGCTCCCTAAGTTTCTCTGAGGAGCAGAGCGAGAGCGGTTACGACCTTATATATATTTATACCAATCAGAAATGAGTCAGGCTGCCCAAAGATATTGCTGTAATTGCTAATTACTTGTTCAAAAAATGCGGGAAATCTGTCTGCAGAGAAAACTGGATATAGATAGATAGATAAACGTTTATTTTTCTGCCTACTGGCCTTAAAAAATTGACTTGCTTACGCTTCCATTTTTCACAGAATTTTCGCACAACCACCTATTAAAAATTAACATCCGTCCACACCTTATATCTAATCCACTCGCTTATATAGCCTCGCCTTTCTCGCTTCGCTTCGCCTCGCACGCATTTCGCTATTTTCTCGCTACGCTTCGCATTGCTATTCTCCGCCTTCGCGGCTTACACCTGATACTTATCTACTATTTACAATATTTACTGTTTTCTTATACCTAATTCCTATTCTATTGACAATATTTCTCTCTCTATGCCTCTTCCTCCTTCTTTCTCTTCTGCTCTATCTTACTCAACACCCCTTTCACTCATACTACAACCCTTTTGTCCCCCCTTTCATGAACAGTACCTTCAAGCTTATCCTACTCCTTTCCACCACTTCACTCTCCTCCAACCAGTGGTAAACTTTTTCATCCCCCTTCCCGCACAATTCACACATTCTCTTCTACCTAGCAAGCCAGAACCTATTAAAATCCTTCATTCAACCGCATCAATCTATTCATCAATTTATTCATCTGCAATCCATTCGTTCTAAAATACCTTTCCCTTATCATCTCCATCTTCGCACCCCTATGTCTGTTCTCCTTTTCACAACAACACTCCCTAACCAGCTTACTTCCCTCCTCTTCCAAATATTTCTCCTTATATTTACACGCTCTACTCCCCGTTAAAATCCCTAAACTTGCTCTTCCGGTCTCCCTCCTGACAATATAGTTCGACGTATTCCTCGCCAACCCCCGTGTCCACTTTACATACCTTTCCTGTATACTATTTACCTCGTCACTTACCATCCACCCCCACATTGCCACTCCGTAAAGTGAGACACTAATCACTAGCGAATCAAACAATTTCATTCTCCTTACATTTTATTCTCCTCTTTTTTTATATGATCATCCACTGCCCCCTTCCTGCGAAAAGGGAAGCCCAGGTACACAAACTTTTTCACATCATGTATCGCTCTTTTTCCACTTCCACTCCCCTCCCTTAGCTTTCCCATTTCCTTTCCTGAACACCATAACCATCGATTTGTCCGCATTTAACTCTAACCTATTTTTTCCAAGTATTTTCTCAACCTTTTCTTCGTCTCCTTTAAAGCGTCTTCGCTCTTTGCTGGCAGCACTGTGTCATCATTCATATGCGAGTGACGATATTCTGACTCCTCCTACCCTAACTCTCCCTACCACTCTAGCCGCTTACTTGCTTTCCATATACACGATGAAAATTTTAAAAAGCCTTGGGCTAAGCGGGCACCCTTGCCTCTACCCGCTATCCGTACAAAAATCCTCAGAGATTCTTCCCCTCCTCTCACCCTAACTTTTGTCTCCTTATATATTTCTCTTGCCCTCTCAATTAGGCCTCTCTTCACTCTCCTTTCTTCCATTGCCTCCCACAATCTTGCCCCATCCACCGAAGGGAACGCACCTTTTAGATCCACAAAAAACGCGTATACTTTGGCACCCTTTTTAGTTAGTTCTCTATCCACCATCTGCTGCAAGACGTAAATATTGTCAATAGTGCTTCTTCTCTCCCAAAATCCCGCCTGCGTCTCCGGCAATATTCCTTCCCCCTCAACATCCTTCCGCAGCCTACCAGCCAACACTGTCGCGTATGTTTTGTACGTCGTATTCATTAGCGTGATTCCTCTTTAATTTTCCTGCCTCTCCCTATCCTATTCCTTATACAGTGGTACGATCAACCCCCTCTTTCACCCTGTTGGGAATCCCTGCCCCCTCCACACTTTTTTCACTACCCCCTTCAGCCTCTCCCTTACCTCCTATGTGCCAAACTGCCACGTTTCGTTCTCTACCTCATCTAGCCCTGCTGCCTTAGATTTTTTCAACCTTCTTATCTGCTCATCTATCTCATCGTCATTCAGGTCCTCCCCATCCACCTTCCTCGTTCCTCTAATACTCCTCATTCCTCTTTTCCTTTTTCTGCTCTTTCTTCTTACACTTCAGAGCCATATGAATCATTGCTGTTGGAGTTCCTTCTTAACAAATATTTTGTTTCATTTTTGCCATTTTAGTTTTATAATGTGATAATGAACGTTTTTAAGTATGCACGTACATACATCAGGGTGGCCATTTTAACCAAAGAAAAAATGTTCCGGTCATTTCCCGTATCTTTCTCGATCACCAACATTTGTCAAGGTCAATTAAGTAAAAAAATTCGAACTCTTAGGCTAAGCATTTTTCCATTTGAAGTTATACAAAACAAAAAATATTTAAAGCAATAAAATTTGGAACTCTTGAATTTTAAACTATTTAAATTGACGTTTTAAAAATGTTTTAAATTAAAAACTTTGTATTCGAATTCTCAATAATTTACACGTATAAAATAGAAAGTAGTATTTCTTGCCTATTAAACAGGTTTAAATGAAATGCAGATGAACTACAAATTTAGACATTTTAACTTTTATAAATTATTGAGTTCAAAGATTCAGAGTTAATTCCAAAAAAATAATTCAACGTTATCATTTTCAATGGTCTAAATTTAAGAATCAATCCATAAACTTCAAAATTTTCAAAATTCTTTTTTTTAGGAATTTTAAACTGGAAATATTGAAAATTGAAAAATTAAACGTTTTCTTAACTGAACTCTCGTCAATTAGAAGTTAAATTAATAAGTAATATATAATATATAAGTAATAAGTAATAAATGGTAAAAGACCTTATATAAATAAATGGTAAAAGGTCTTTGAATTAAAAATTTCAGCTTAAAAATAAAATTCTTAAATGGAAAATTTGTGAATGAAAATATTTTTTCGTATTACGCATTGCAAACTGAATCATACCTTAGAAGAATTTCAGATATATTGCGCAAAGCATTGAATTAATAAACTAAGTAAGGCCCGTAATGATAGATAATTTTCGAAATCATACGATGCCGATTTATCGTTTGACTGTTGCAAGGCGTAGGCAGAAATGAAGTTCAACAATTTCACATTATCGATAAAGGAACCAGATAATTTCAACAAATTTCCGTTGAAAAATTTTCAGAATATAAGAAATTGTTTGTTTTTCATGAGGTAAGCCCTGAAGATGTCACCTGCAATATACACGAAACGTCGGCAAGACACTTTTTTTGTACACGATTGAAACCTGACACACCTGCTTTTCTATTACAATGAATCATTGAAAAAGCATTAAGGGTGTGCACCAGACTGGCACGTGACCAATTCTTTTAAACGAAATTACTTATAAATCAATAACTCTAATCAATTTTTCGTACCAGATATAAGTAGTGGAAAACAATATGAACGTCTGCCTGGTATCGAAAATTAATTGAAATTGTTACTTCATGATTGAGTTCATTTTAAAGAACTGATCACGTGACAGTGTGATATATGTCCTTGAATCTATTATCTTTCTGTAGTCTCTAAATTTATCGCAGACTTCAGAGTCTTTTGCCTATTCCCCTCTTCTTTCCCTTTTTCCATATCTCAACTCATCTGCAAACTAAATTAACAGAACCCAGTAAGAAAATACATATATTTTCCATTAAAAGTCCATTCTTTTTGGTTCAAAAGTGTACAATTAGATTTTTTGTTAATAATTCGTCTTTTTTGGTTAGAAATGTTATCATTTTCTTGATAATTGAATTATTCTGTTGAAAATTCGTTACTTATTTTGAAAATATATCCCTTTTCGTTGAAATTGCATTCTTTTTAGTTAAAAATCATTTCTTTTGGTTAGTATTGCAGCACTTTGGTAGAAAATAAATTTTTGTGGGTTATATATTCAACTACCATTCGGTTAGAAATTCGACCTTCATTCTTCAATTTAACTGCTTTTGACTTAAAATTAAAATGATTTTGTTTAAATTACAGCCATTTCATATATGACTTTCCCGATTCGTGCTTTAACTATGATTAAATAGAATAGCAAGAATATATAAAAAAAAGTTGTTTATGAAGATAAGGTGTACTTGATTCTTATAGATAAACGTTTAATTTTCGGCTCGCCGGTTAAACAAATTTGTTTGCTTACACTTCCATTTATTACAGAATTGTCTTAAAACTAACCTTTCAAAACTAGCATCCATTCGCATTACTGTGGCTCAAAAACACTTTTTTTAGAGGGCAATGACCCTCCCAATTTCATTCCAAATCCGAAAAAAGAAATCCTTTAATATTTTATTTTTTCATTTTAACAGGTGCCGGTTTTGACTTTTAGTTTCCCATGTAAAATGAATGGGTGAAAATCACTTTTTTGAGTTTTTAGAATAATTTTTTAGGGTTTGAAAAAATGTGACAGGAAAGTATGTGGGCAAATAGAGAATTATCCAACGAAGAATTTTACCTATCAGACATGTATGTTTGACACCCCTAACACACCCCCACGAGTACCTGAAAACTACTCTTAAAAACAAAAATGTCCATTTTTCATAAAATGAACTTTTGAACACTGTATTCTCGTATTTTCTTACTTAAAATTATTAATATTGGTCTAGTGGATATATTTATTATCATTGTTTCATTAATTTTCAATTATTTAAACAAATGGAATTTGTTTAAATAATTTTTTTTTCTCCAAAATTTGTTTTTCTTCCTCAAAATTATTACTACTAGTCTAGTGGAATATTTATTAACATTGTTTAATTAATGTTTTATTATTTAAATAAATGGAATTTGTTTAAACAATTTTTTTCGAAATTGCGTTTTTTTCCTTAAAAATTATTACTACTAGCCTAGTGGAATATTTATTAACATTAGTTAATTAATTTTCAATTGTTCAAACAAATTCCTTTTGTTTAAATAATTGAAAATGAATGACCTAATGTTAATAAATATTCCATTAGACCAATATTAATCAATTTAAGTAAAAAAAGACCAGAATACATTGCTCAAAATGTCGATTTCATGAAGAATTGACATTTTTTGTTTTAAGGGTAGTTTTTCGGTACTCGTGGATGTGTGTTAGGGGTGTCAAACCCATATATATGATACATGAAATTCTTCATTGGATAATTCTCTACAGGCCCCCATACTTTCCTGTCGCATTTTTTCAAACCCTAACAAATTATTCCAAAAACTCAAAAAAGTGATTTTTCCCCATGAATTTTACATGGAAAACTTCAAGTCAAAGCCGGCACCTGTTAAAATAAAAAAATAAAAAATTAGGGAATTTTTTTTCGTATCTGGAATAAAATTTGGGCGATCGTTGCCCTCTAGAAAATAAAAGCCTTTTTGAGCTACCCTATTGTACAAATATCCTCTGCGCATATTTCACAAACTTGTGGCCTGATTTTCAATAAACTTGGTAAACAAAGGTTTTCACCTCACTTTTTTTTATTTCGAAGTCAGAAATACGAAATTAAAGATGGCAGTCTCAACATGGCCGCCGCTAAAATGTTCCCAATATGCAAATGTTTTTTAAACTCCATAAAGGTAATATGTCAAAGGGTCTTTACGGTGCTCTTCTTAACTTCGTGCAGGAAAACTTCGGCTTAAGCTGATCCATCCAACACGACCGTTGAAATATTATTCATTATTCATGTTAATTTAATATTCATGTAATTCAAGTTTTTAATGGCGTTGTCTTGGAATTTGAAATTCAAAGGAATAAATATTCAAATTGCAAATGTTGTTTGAAACAAATATAAATAAGTGAAATAAATAAGTGATCGGCTTATTAATTGCTTGCTATTTTTTTTTATAAGTCCCACATGTATGCAAATGAAGGTGGGAGTCCCCCAATCGAGGAAAGAAGTCTTTTTCAAGAACCTCAATGCGTAAGAAGTAAGACTTCCGTTCATTGAGGTTTCCTTCTAGCTCTAATAAAAAAGGCATTGTCTCTATTTGAAAAAGTCAGCATTCGCAGGGTATTTATTTGCCCATTTCAGATAAGATTTGTCGTTTGAATGCCATGTTTAGTAAGGCAGTAGTAACTCTGAAATCATGAAACATATGGAATCGTAGTATTTTGAATCGTCTTGTCAAAATACTGAAATGTTTTCTTGATTCTGCCAGTCAAGACTAATAATATAACGATTTTTTGTAAAAAAAATTTATTTTCGTATTTGACTGAGACATACTCAGCGGAGCTGCTGGAATATCTGAAAAATGTGGCATTTTGGATACGAATCCTTTTTCCGACATTTTAAGGGAATCTCGAAACCCCGATCGACTAGAAAAACGTCCCTTGCGTCAAATCTAGGAAAAACATTTGTATCTAGCAGTTCATTCAGTATAGTTGCGTCATTTTTATTTCTTGGATAAGGCCCAAAAACAGCTCTGATGTAGCCGGCAGTTGAAAAGATAAATTGTTTTTTTTATAAATATATACCTGCCGTCTAACACAAAAATGATGCTATCGCCTCAGGCAGCATGTAATTTTATAGCGATTTTTTGTCTGGTCGACACTAATTGATGTCCGTCAGAGCCAAGAGAAACGCATTCATCGCAAAACGACTTTGATAAGCTTCTTCTAATTTTGTCGCAATGCGAACTTGCCGTTTGCTAAATAATGCTCCAACGCGAGGCAATTGCATCATGTGTATTTGCCCACAAAGACTTGAGACATCCTTGTTTTTCTCTGTAAAAATAACCTTTTTAACATAAGAATATATCGTCCGTTTTATGATATTTGGATTGAGACATTTCTTGGATTGAACAGAAGTAGTTTAGCCAAACAGAAGTTTGTGATCCAAAGCGTCAGAAATCTGTATTTCTCTTATATGATATTATATTTTAATTCATAACAAAAAAACAAATGAAGATCGTACACAACAAGAAATTATAGGTGAATCGTTCACTAGCTAGGGATAACCCACTTAAAATATTCTATTTAAATACGTGGAAAGAAAAAAAATATCTTCGTGTTTCCATCTCATAAACGAGATGGTGGATGTTTTCGGTCGACTCTATACAATGATCCGGCAAAAGTGTCGTGCATCATAAGGACACGAAAAGACCCAACGAAAAACGCCTTTTGAATGATTTTACTAGTAAATTTTGTCAGGATCTTTTACGGATCAACTTTAAATTTTAAAGATTTTAAAAAGATACTTATATTTTCTAGCGAAAAATAAATTTTATAAGCGAAAAGATGTTTCTTTTTAAATAGTTAACCCCACAGCCAAAACAGATTAATTTGAACCGAAAAGGACTAATCTCATATGAAAGTATGAAGATTCAACAAACTGTGTGAGTGTTAAAATAAAATGACATATAACAAGAAAAATAGAATTGTTAAACGTACCTTTAAAAAAATTTTCAACGGGAGAGATGAATCTTTAACCAAACAAAAGTTTAATTACACTGTAAAGACGAATTTTTAGAAAAATATTAGAATTCCCAACCAAAAAAGAATCATTTTCAATCAAACAGATCCATTTTTAAACAAAAAAGATTACATTTTAACAAAAGGGTTGGATTTTTAATAAATAAACATTCTTTTTAGAATAAAATGCAATGATTAATATTCCAGTAAGAAAGAATTCGTGTTCAAACAGAAACAGTTAAATTCAGCCAAAAGAGGCGAATTTTTACTCAAATCGTTCAATTTTAATCTAAAAATATCAATTTTAAACTGAAAGCGGTATGGTCAAATTTTCGGTTAAAAAAATCTTCGCACGCAAAAGAATCGAATTACAAAGAAAATAGTTGAATTTAAATTAAAGAAATGAATTGCACTGAAAAAAATATATTCTTGACCAGGTAGTTTATCCTTCGCCGCAGTAGTTTAATTTTAAGCGCGAAAAATATGGTTTCTTAACGTTAATTGCCATTGTTGATAGTTCAATCGGACAAAATTGATTTTAAATCCAAAATAGTTAAATTTAAAAAAAAGGTGAAACTTTCAAGAAAAGATTTGAATTATAAACTAAGCAGAAATAAATAAACTAAAATCAAAACTTGCTTCATTAATTTAAGCAGTAAAATTTTGACTGTCTTAAATTTAGTGCGTACATGCACCATCCAAAAAGGGGGGTTGAACCATAAAACCATATCTTGGGGGTGTATGAGCAATGTTGCTTCTAAAACTTTTTTTAGTTTCACTAGATCTACAAGATATCTCGTGAAAAGTATAGAGGAGAGTACTCGAATATGAGATATTTTCGTAATATGAAAAAGCGGGGTTTCAACTAAACTAAGAGACCCACTCTGTTGGTTCTATCACTAACTTGTAGCCCTTGAAGAAAGATTAATTTCGTGTGTATAGTCCATTTTTCATTGGGCTTCTAAAGATTATAGGCGAACTTTTTGTGAAACCGATTAATCAAATAAAATAATTAAATTTTGAGGATGGTAGGGTGCAGGTATTAACCTAGATTATATTTTCTTCTAATTCTTCGGCTTCATTAGAATCGCTTTCGCTGTCATCTAGATATTTGTAATTTTTCTAATCCGTTATTATCAAGAGATCTTGTTCTCGCTTTGATATATCTCTAGTTCTTTTTATTATTTTTCTTATGCTGAGAACTGCAGAGTTTAGCCTGTAAAATATAATGATTTTTAAAAATTCATTATTAGCATCATGATCAGGTGTCAGAAGTGAGAGAATCCTGTTTGTTGTATGATACAGTAGGTCTTGTAGTGTCATTTCTCAATGCTTTTCACTCGTTCGAATGTGAGTTGGAAAACATTTTTTTTTGCCTCAACGACATCATTCTACGATGGAAACAAATCGTCGTGATTTCCATTCGATGTTCTTCAAATCAGAAGATACTACTCTTCCGTTAATTCAGCATCTGCAATAAGTCTTACAGCCTCTTAAGCTGATAACTTTGTTGGTAAATTACGATTCCCTTCGTCTTGCATTTTCAGGTGACTAAAACAAACATATTTATGGTCTGATTTTCTGGAAAGGTAGACACTTTTTTATCGATCTTAGCAGATGGTTCATTACCTTCTGTTCTTAACTTCATAAATATAACAAAAGAAAGCTGATCAGCACTGTTGATCTGTTGAGCTTCTAAGAGTTCGTAGAGCTATCAATTTTTAAAATATTTTCTATTCAGAAAAATATTATAACTATTGACCCAGAACATGCAAGTAAATATTAAAACAGACATTATTTCAAAACAAATAACCTTATTTATTCTGGAATCCCTTTCACAATATAATTTATAGTATCGTATTTCGCACGTAGAATAATATATATTCTGTAGTTTGCTCTAATAGCTCGTAGAAATTAATCACATGTTTCAGTCTTGAAATACCCTTCAATCTTTAAAGATTTCCTAAGAACAAATTTAATTTGTAAATGCATCACAATAATAATAATCAGTCTTATTTAGGAATACGGTAGCTTGGTTTGCGTAAACCGCAGAGAGGATTTCTGTTTTGACAACTTCAATAGTGTTCACCAGGAATTAAGGTTTAAAATTGGCAGCCTAGACACCCTACACCGAGATGGTTTGGCGAGAAATAACTAGATAGCGTGCATTTCTTGCCCATGAAAGGAAACTGATCTTATACTTGGATGGCGAATTAAAATTCAGTTGGAGGAAACAAGTAAATACGAGTCTGAAGCCGAGATGGCGTTCCCAGAAAAATAATCAAAAATAAAGTTCAAAATACAAAAATCAAATCAAAATCTGGAGCTGAGATAGCGTACCCAGTTAATCACCTGATTAGGTTTTTTATAGCCGAATCGGTGTGCACAAAAAACAAAATCAATCCATTTTTCAGAGCCTAGATGGCGTGCACGAAAGAGCTTTATTTATTTGAACAAAAGTTTGCTAATTTCGAAGTGATAAATACATTTTATTATAAGTTTGCACTCAGAAATATTTCCAATTTTATATTCTTTGATTTTTCGTAAATTGTATAATCATCTTAAACAATAAAATTCATTATGTACCGAAAGTATGACATTCTTCCATTAAACTCCATGCAAAATTCAGCAACTTTATGAATAAATAATTAAGAAAACAATGCGGTAATCCTAGCTGCCACTTTACAGGGTCATGAAATGAGTATTGAAGTACATCATATTTCAAATTCAGCCAAAAAGTACAAAAACTCTATAATCATTGAACCTCCTTTTTGGTGATTTCCGGCCTTCCCGCTTGAGGTTCTACTTTGGAAATTTCCAATAGAGTTTATCACTCTAAAATTAAGGACTCCTTAACTTAAGAGACGCGTAAAATAATTTTGAACTATAAAATTTAAGGAAAGATTTAGATTATTTTAACTATGATCAGTTATTATATTTTTTATTAGCTGTTTCATCATTATTTTCATTTAAGATTTTTACGATTATCAAATTATTCTAAATTCAAAGGCGGTTACGGTTTAACATTTTTTCTAGAACTGTTATTTATTCTTTAAACCTTCCCAAAAATATTTTGATTTCAAATTGATTATTTGTCTCAATTGCCAACTAAAAATCGGAGAATGTTTTAAGATCACATTGAAAATTAAAATTATAAAAAATATATAAAACAAGTTTTATATTATGTGGTTTCAATGTTTCAAATTGCATCATATTTACATAGGAAATTAATACATTTAAAACAGACTGTCAAGGTTTTATAATAGGAAATCTACAAAGATTTGAAGGAAAAATTCTCGTGAAAATTTTAATATTTAAATTTGAAGCGAAGCAACTTTAGTTTTACGGCCTCTAATATAAAACTATTGTAGAATCACGCATTAAAAACTATAGTTTTAAACTAAAGTTATATAAATATTAAACATGATAAATATATTATAAATAGGTAGCATATTCTGTAGTATTAAGTGACGTTTAAAGTGATTGGATAGATTTTTTGACAAAATATGTCATGTCGGTCAAAAAAATTGGTTGTCATTTTCACCGTTTAAAATAACCACTTACGTTAATTCAAGAGAAAATTCCAAATGTGCGTCGCAAAATCCATCTTTATTAATCAATCTATAAATATGTACTGTGACGGGGCATTATAGACCCCCCACAAAAACATATTAAAAATAATATTAACAGTATACTTAGCTGTCGAGAGTCGCTGGGAAAAGAGCCCACAATTTCATGACATAAATGCCAACCTGGGAAGAATTCCAGATTTGAATTTATTATTGTTCCTTTATAAGTATCACACGAGCTTTCAAAATTCGCCATGGTATGGGCAACTTCGTCATGGACTAAGAAGAGGAGGGTTTCCAGCACATGCGTAGTGGATGAGATTTCCGCTCGTACAAGACTACTGGGAAACACAGGAGTCAGCGCAGCCGGAAACAGCAGCGAATGGAAGACGACTAGGGCCGAGCCGTGTAATTTGAGGATCGACGGCGCGCCACGACGCTGCGGAGGGACTAACTGGCGACTGTCCTGCTCCCTCGTACCTCTCTCTCCCCACTGCTCTTTGGTGTCAATTTTGTGACACAAGTGGCGCTCCGGTTCTGACTTGAGGTGACGAACCGAGAAGCCACTTTGTCAAGTTCATTCGTTGCTCTGAGCTTGAAGCCGGCACGTGTTTTGAAGGAACGGGTGGAAACTTAAAGGAATTAATTAATCTTAACAGAAGGAATTCCATTATTATACCAATCCAAAAATGACGACGAGAGGAACCATGCGAGGGGCCAGGAGGTTGCCAGGTAGGCCCATTAACTTTTGTGTTTACTTAATTTAATAATTTATCAAATTTCGACGACGTGTGCTAAAATGGTCGGCACACGCCGTTGAATCTTGTTGGTTGCTGACTTCGAACAAGGTCATGGCTTGTTCCTTTTTTTGTGAAGTAAATTCAGTGATTTTTTTCGGGATTAATTATAAATTATAGTCTAATCTAACTGAAGGTGTCTTCCACCCCCTACTAATCAATGACGTCGGTTAATTGTACGCGAAGCGTAATGCAAAATCTAATAAATTGAACATGAACGAGCCAAAAAATCTCGTGCTAATTTTGGGAACACGGATTCCCGCTTCTAAAGTCTGAGTCTGAAATCTTACTACTATTAAACATTAAATATTATTAAAATGAAGTGTTTCCTTTTTGTGTTAACCTAACCCAGCTTCCAGGCGTCACTCCTTACTCAAAATGCTCTATCGGAGCGGTCCCAACAATGAATAATATATCACTATTATTGTGAATTTGGATAGTTTTGGTGAAAATTATCTGGCGCCCTTCAGGCAAACTGTTGGACTTATTTACGAGTCCAACTAAATTCCTAAAACCGATATAAATGACTAATTGGGCAAAAACAAGTTATACTACGTACCTGTATACAAACCAGGAAATTAAATTAAATAAAAATTAAATTTTATATTTAAAAAAAAAAAATAATTTTTTTTTTAAATTTAATTAAATTAAATACGGCATTTTCATTTAGAGAGAACTTTAGCGAATGACGCAATTGTCTGGCAATAAGGGTACGGCCCGCTTTCTTCACACAGTACTGCGCCACTCCTCTGATCTTGCAGCGCCCCTCTCTTGCCTACTTGCATCTAAGGCTGTAGCTAGAAAAAACTTTCGGGAGGGTATATACAGCCTGAAAAAATGTCGGCTGGGCTGGAAGGCGGTATTCATCGACACATGAAGATATATTTATATTGTATACATGTTTCAATAATTTCGGGGGG
>NC_046657.1:7401133-7402154 GCF_010883055.1 Belonocnema kinseyi
CAACATATCCCCTCTGACTACGGCCTTGCTAGACCCCGTCATCATCTGGTGAAACTTTATAACGGGTTCTCATAAATCGGCATTTTAGTGTAATCGATTATTATTATTACACCATTAAGCCATTTCCCTTTCGGGGTAGGCGTATCTCACTCGGCAGGGGAAAGGAGTAGTGTGTGGAAGGGATAGAGATTTTTCAGATTGATCCAGAATTCTCGTGCTACTAAAGTAAATAACACGTTTGTTCCGCAACACATACATGTCCGAACCATCTTAACCGATTTCTTTCCCATGTGTCGACTAGCGTCTCTTCTGCACCACATTTTTTTAGAATTATCTCGTTACTTACTTTGTCCATTAGGGTTTTCCCGCTTATTATGCGCATGAATCTCATGTCAATTGCGTTAATTTTCCTCTTATCTTTTTCTTGATAAGTCCATGTCTCGCTACCGTATAGTACAGTCGGTACAAACAGAGAATTATGTATTGCCATTTTAGCCATATCTTATATATTTTTAATTCTGATAAGGGGTCCTGCTCTAACAATAACCTTCTTACCTTCATTTATTCGTCTATTTAATTCCTCATCTATCTTCTCCTCCCTAGTAAATAAGCTAACAAGGTATACGAACTTATCAACTTGTTCAATTCTCTCATCATTTAATAAAATATTGCATAGTGTTTTCTCACTCTATCCTTCGAACACCATAGTTTTTATTTTATTTGCGATAATTTTGAGGCCCATGCTTTTCATGCTTGCATCTAGTTTATGCAACATTCTTTGTAGGTCTTCGATAGACTCTGCCATAACAACATTATCATCTGCGAACGCTAACCCTCGTACACTTACTGTTTCGAGATCCACACCCTCTTCGTCTAAGAGAGCCATTCTTAAACACTTGTCCATAAATAATATAAATAGCCATGAAGACATAACGCATCATTGTCTAACTCCTTGAATAATATCGAAACAGTCACTCAGTTTCCCATTCACTCTTACACTCGCTTTGCTACCTGTATATAT
>NC_046657.1:7402254-7407474 GCF_010883055.1 Belonocnema kinseyi
CTTTTATCTCCCTTTCTCTTGTATATTGGTACGATAATAGCTTCTTTCTAATCGTCTGGGACGTCTCCCATCTCGAAACATAAATTTATCAATTCGCAAACTATGTGGTATGTACTCGCCACCGTGTTTAAGCATTTCAGCGTTAATACCGTCTACCCCGGCAGCCTTACTGTTTTTCAAGTTGTTAATTATATCCCTAACCTCAGTGACACAGACTTTTTCAATTGAGTTTTCCATCGCATCATGTTCAACATCGCAGTTGTGGTGTCCTATAGCTTCATCTCCGAATTGTTTCCTAAAATAGTCTCTGAAAGCCTCTAGTATTCCGTCTGCATCATATACGATTTCCCCCCTACTATTTCTCATGTTGACAATTTCTGTACTTTTGTTTCCTTTCATTTTTTTATAAAGTAGTTTCCTGCTTCCTTCAAAGTCGTCTTGTATTTTTATCTCTTCTTCTGCTCTAATTGTATCTCCACTTTCTTTAACTAATCGTTTAAGTATCCTGTTTTCGCGTCTATAATCATTTCTACGTCTACTTATTGCCTCATTGCGAAGACCTGCGATGTTCAAAGTTCTCTTGTACGCTTCTCTTTTTGCTTTTTGGGCAGCCTGAATTTCATCATTCCACCACGCATCACCAGAAATTCTTCCTACAACTGCGGTACCACACACTTCGATCGTGCATCTAACAAGGATATCCCGTAACATTGTCCAGGCGCCCTCTAAATCTTTGTTTTTTATACAGTCCTCCCATGTTGCCCTATCTATGCTTTCGATTATCTTATTTTGGAAATGTATTCTCACATCCGGTTTCTGTAGGTTCTCAATTTTAATTTGCGCTTGTTTTTCTTTCTTGGGTCTGTTTTTTCTCCAACCCCGACCTAAGTAAATACATTAGGTACAACACTTGTCTACTTGTCTTGGATATATTTTCCATATCGTGTTCATCAAAAACTGACAGTGTTTCGCAACTTTTTGAACAAACGCCACTACGTGTTTGCTACTCAATGGTAAATTTACAAGGACGAGCAGAAGGTTAGCTACAGGCGCGTAGATCAATTGGAGGGAGCGAAACATTCGCCTCAAAAAGAAAGTGAAAGAAGGGTTACCAACTTATGAAATGTATATACACAAGCTAATCGCAATTGTCCAAGAATACGTTCACCCATAAAACATAACCTGGTAGATTTACTGTCTTGCTGTCCTTTTCAATTTTTATACAAACACGTATACTTACGTCTCCAGTAAGTAATCACTCCGACTTAACTTTTGAACAAGCAGCACCAACAATTTTTTAGGCACAGTAAAAACTTTTAAATTTATAAAATCATTCAAACTTAAACAAAAACTGTACGAATCTGTGACTGTTGTGCAGTATTACCTTTCATGACCGACGCTACTGACAGTTTCGATCAGTCGAATTACATGAATTTCACATGTTGGCAACCCTGCTTTCACACTCTTTCTAAGCCGACCTGAGCCAAGCAAACTCGAGTTGCGTCGCTGTAATAATCTACGTAATTTCGTCAGGATGATCATCGTCGTTACCGGTAACGTTTCTTTCGTTACCGCTCAGATTGTGAGAACAATTGTATGTTAAAATGTGAATGAATGTGAATTTTAAAATTCATCGTATTTGTTACTCAGTTTCATGGAGAATAGATAGTTTAATTGTAAAGTGTCGTGGATTTTTCTCGTGTCCGTGCACCACAAACGTAAAACCTTTGTCCAGTGCATGTTTTGTGGCGAAACTTACGCGCAAAACGCAACAAGAATGAACAAGCATTTAGCTGAGTTGTGCCAGAAGGCTCCTTACATTGTAAGCCACAGGTGAATTACACTTAAAAAAGAAGTTAAACATCGTTAAGACAGTAAAAAATGTTAACAAAGAAAATGCTAAAACGGATTATTCCACTGTATAAAACGGTGCGAATAAAGATGCTGAGGTATGTAAAATATAGGCTATGTTTTACCGGTATATCATATTTTATTAATTGTATATTGAAGAGGCGGTATTATTAATAATAAGTTTAATGATAATAATACTTTTTTATGAACGAGAATATTTTTAACGAGTTATTTAATGTGACAAATACATATGAACATTATATTGAATAAGCGCAAAAACAATATGCAATTCAAATTTAGTCTTGAGATTAAAAAAAAATTTATTTACCATTCGTAACCGGAGAACTGCCTAAACTTTAGCGGAAAATTTAACCGTTAACCGTAATTTCAGACTACGGAACAGCAGTAGGGCGAAGGTATAAGAGCAGCGTGTACGCGTTGTAAAAATTTCTGCCCAAACTTTAGAGAAGCCATGCTGAGTTGATGGGCGCACAACAAAATTCACTGTACATTTTAACTAAATGTTTCCTAAAGTAGATTTAAAATCTTTTTATTAATATTATAAACATCATCACGTTTTAATCGGGTCTGATTAGACTCTTGATATTAATGAAAGGTAGAGATTGCGTTCCATGATTAAAAATACTTTAATTTAAAATGATGTTCATAACATGAAAAGAGCTTTCTGATGCAGGATTTTTTATTCTTTTTTCTTTTTATTGTAGATTTTGTTTTATGATTATTATAAGCATTATAGTAAATGTCAAAAATAATGCATATATAGTTGTATTAATCTTAAACTAATATGTGGTGACAGTTTTCTTCTATATCTAAAACATGATGAATTTTTAACCAAAACTAACTAAATTTTAAACAACTAAAGGCGAATTTCATGAAGAATCATATACATAATTTCAATATATTATTTTTAAGTCTTTAAATTCAAATTCACATCACTGATTCATTTTAAAAAGATTATAACAGCTAAATCAGTCATTCCAAGTGGCTGATTAATTTAATCGTTAATATTGACTGATTCATCTGTTAAAGGGTTTTTTTCGTTAGTAGGAATAATTGAACTTTAATTAAATCTTGCTTCATTAATTTACGCAGTCGAATTTTGACTGTCTTAAATAAAGGGTTTACAATGTACGTTAGGGTGGCTCAAAAAAACTTTTATTTTTTAGAGGGCAACGAACCCTTCCAATTTCCTTTCAAATCCGAGAAAAAAAAATGGCCTAATTTTGTATTTTTTTATTTTTCGATTTTAACAGGTGCCGGTTTTGACTTGAAGTTTTCCATGTAAAATGCATGGGGAAATCACTTTTTTGAGTTTTTGGAATAATTTTTTAAGGTTTGAAAAAATGTAACGGGAAAGTCTCGGGGCCTGTAGAGAATTATCCAACGAAGAATTTCATGTATCATATATATGGGTTTGATACCCCTAACGCACCCCCACGAGTACCTAAAAACTACCCTTAAACCAAAAATGTCAATTCTTCATGAAATCGACATTTTGAGCTCTGTATTCTGATGCAAAATTCTGTTAAACAAAACAAGAATCCAAGAACCAAATTTGGACCACAACGAATAAGCGAAACCCAAAAAAATCCTATTTTAATCTGAAAAAAAACAAACCCAAAAAAAAAAAAATTTCGGAAAAAAATAAAAAAGAGGAAAGAGAAAAGATTCGATTCTCCACCTGTTCGTGAGTGCTTTCAATTTCTACCACTTAAAATTTTCTTGCCTTGATAAGGGTACTGTACGAGTACCGAAACGTTGGTAATGCAAATTTATTTATTTATGTTTTTTATTTTTATTTTATTGTAATTTGATGGTCATAAAAATAAAAAAGACGAAAGAAAGAAAAAGGGAAGGAAGTGGATGTGGTTGGCTGCCTTCTCATTTTTCTTTCCTCTTTTTTATTATTATTTTTTTTTCCGAAATTTTTTTTTTCGGATTACAATAGGGTCTTTTTGGTTTTCGTTTATTCGTCGTGGTCCAAAGTTGGTCGTGGATTCTTGTTTTGTTTAACAGGATTTTGCATCAGTTTGATTATTGGACGTTTAAATTGTTTAAACAAATGGAATTTGTATAAATAATTTTTTTTTAATTTGCTTCTTCCCTAAAAATGGTTACTATTGGCCTAGTGTAATATTTATCGACATTAGATCATTCATTTCCAATTATTCAGAAAAAAGGAAATTGTGTAAATAATTGCGTTTCGATGTTTTTTTAATAAAAATTATTACTGTTGGTCTAGTGGAATATTTATCAGTAGTAATTAATAACCAATTATTATTTGATTTAATAATAATTAATTTATCAGTAATGTTTAAGTAATAATTTTCATTAACAGATTCAAAAAAAAATTAATCAAACAATGTTGATAAATATTCTTTTGTAGAAATATAAATAATTTTTAATGAAAAAATTATTTATAGAAATTACATTTGTTTAAACAATTGAAAATTAATGAACTAATTTTAATAAATATTTCAACAGACCAATAGTAATAATTTTTAAGAAAATAAATAAATTTCGAAATAAATTGTTTAAACAAATCCCATTTGTTTAAATAATAATACTTTAATTTTTTAAATAACGAATTTCCGAAAAAAAAATTCTTTAAACAAATTCCATTTGTTTAAATAATTGATAATTAATTAACCGATGATAATAAATATCTCCACTAGACCCATATCAATAATTTTATGTAAAAAAATACGAGAATAAAGTGTTCAAAAGGTCCATTTCATGAAAAATGGTCATTTTTGGTTTTAAGGGTAGTTTTCAGGTACTCGTGGGGGTGTGTTAGAAGTGTCAACCTTATATGCTTCATAGGTGAAATTCGTCGTTGGATAATTCTATACATTCCCCAATACTTTCCCGTAACATTTTTTCAAACCCTAAAAATTTATTCTAAAAACTAAAAAAAGGGATTTTTCCCCATGCATTTTACATGGGAACCTTCAAGTCAAAACCGGCATCTGTTAAAATAAAAAAATGAAAAATTAGGGAATTTCTTTTTTCGGATTTGGAATAAAATGGAGGGGATTGTTGCCCCCTAGCCTGCCAAAAAGTTATGCCATGCATTTTTGGACCACCCTAATGTACATGCATTTTCCAAAAATGGGGGTTGGGCCAGAAAATCATATTTTTTGGGTATATCGGCAATTTTGCATGTGACACCTTTTTTAGTTCTACTAATTCTACAATGTCTACGATATCTCGTGAAAAGTGTATACATATTTTTATGTATCGCAATTTTATAAGAGTAGTTAACCAATTCATTTACCGCGGCTCACGTAGTTGATTTCATTTGGCAGAAGGGGTCTAACGGTATGGAAGTGTGTCATCACAATTGAC
>NC_046657.1:7407574-7411000 GCF_010883055.1 Belonocnema kinseyi
TCCACGTATGTTTTCACGATATAAAAGTCCTGCATCAGCAGGAAATGTGTATTTTCCATCCGTATCTAACCTTTGCATAGAAAAAGGAACTGGTAAAGGAGTTACACGTGGATCCTGATTTATGTGGCTGATTTTCGAAGTACGTTCTGTAAGAGAAAATATACTGTTAAACATGTTTGGAATTCTACAGCACTTCTACAACACTTACCAATACAAGCGTAAACCGTAGTCACCATCCAGGATTCGAAGCATTCTAGTTAATCACGGAATTTAAGGAATTCGAAGAATTTACCGAATTCGAAAATCCATTAAATTCAAAGAATAAATCAAAATCAAAGAATTTATCAAATTCACGGAATTTAAGGCATTTATAGAATATAAAAAATTTAAGGAATTCACGGAATTCAAGGAATTCAAGGTGTGCATGATATTCACGGGATTCACGGAATTCGTGAAATTCATGTAAATGAAGGAATTCACGAATCGTTTTCCATTCATGCAATTTCTGAGATTAGCGAAATGGAGGAAATTCAAGAAATTCACAGAATTGGAGGAATTCACTGAATTCATGACATTCTCGGGATTCATGGAATTAACGGAATTTATTGAATTCATGCAATTCACGGAATATGCTGAATTTACGCAATTTAATGTATTCAACGAATTTGTGGAATTGACTGTAATCACCGTATCTACGGAATTTGAATTTGTGATTTTCATGAATCTAGTGAAATTCACGTTTTTCGAGAATTCCGTAAATTCTGTAAATTCCACGAATTCCGTAAAATTTCATGCATTCCGTAAATTCAATGAATTTCATTACTTTCGTGAAATCCATGTATTTTGTGCATTCCATAAATTCTG
Organism: Belonocnema kinseyi; assembly: GCF_010883055.1. Classification (NCBI taxonomy): domain Eukaryota; kingdom Metazoa; phylum Arthropoda; class Insecta; order Hymenoptera; family Cynipidae; genus Belonocnema; species Belonocnema kinseyi. Next base: position 7,408,439 of record NC_046657.1, read on the forward strand.
TGCATGCGTGATCTCCATGAATTCCGTTAAGTCCATAATTTACGTAAATTCCGTTAAGTCCTTGACTGCCGTTAATTATTTGGATTTCGTGAATTACTTGAATTCCTAAATCCCGTAAATTCTTTGAATCTATGAATTCTTTTAATTCCATTTATTCCGTGAATTCCTTGAACTCCTTAAATTCCATTCATTCCTTTGAATTCTATGAATACGCGTGTTTGATTACTATATATCACAAAAATGTTGGCTCCGTTAGAAAATGCCCCCCCCCCCCCAAGAATAAGTATCCTGAGAGTAAATTTACTTTTTTTTTTAATCTTTCGTTTCAACAGGTGTCGAGATATACAGCCGCAAAGATGAGACAGAAGTGTTACTGGCTACTGGACTTTTATTGTAAAAATCCAATACATATGAGGTACTATACCAGTGCCAGCATTTGGAAATTACAACATTACATATTGTAGCGTTATCTTAAGTTTCGCAAATAAGCTTCCAATTTATGATGTGGAAGTTTTCAGGCGAAATTTTTAACAGTGTAGAGCGGCATGCATTTTACAGCACAGTAACAATTTTTTTGTTTGATCTCATTCATTCGTTTCGAATTCGAAAGAAGAAAAATAATTTAAAAAGTTATTATGTAAATTGTCAGGTGAAGAAAACAAGATGGGTATAACGGTCGTTAAACAAAAATACTTTTAAGAAAAGTATGTTCTTAGTATTAGAGAATTTTTTGTGGTATGTAATTTTTAAATTAAAGTGTAAAATTAATATTAATACAGAATTTTTGCAATTAATAGTAACTTGATACGAAATAAAAGGAAAAAAAACAAAGTGAAATATAGAGAAACTTATCAGATAACGACTCCGAGATTACATCAATCGAAACTTGAAAACAAAATTTACTTGAAAAATTGTTTAAAATCTAGTGTATCTAGGTGTATCGGCAATTTTGCATATGACACCTGTTTTTGTTCTACTAAATCCACAATATATACGATATCTCGTGAAGAGTGTATACATATTTTTATGTATCGCAGTTTTATAAGAGTAGTTAACCAATTCATTTACCGCGGCTCACGTAGTTGATTTCATTTGGCAGAAGGGGTCTAACGGTATGGAAGTGTGTCATCACAATTGACCCCAGTACATTAGGTTTCGTGTAGATTCTTTTAAAAACACCATGTGGATGATATCGATTAACTAGCCAAAATCCAAAGGCTTCAAAAAATTCGTTAGCTAGTACTATAAATTCCTGGTTTGTTGGTATAGGAAAGAAATGTGGTTCACGTCCACGTATGTTTTCACGATATAAAAGTCCTGCATCAGCAGGAAATGTGTATTTTCCATCCGTATCTAACCTTTGCATAGAAAAAGGAACTGGTAAAGGAGTAACTCGTCGATCCTGATTTATGTGGCTGATTTTCGAAGTACGTTCTGTAAGAAAAAATACACTGTTAAACATGTTTGAAATTCTACAGCACTTCTACAACACTTATCAAATACAAGCGTAAGGTAAAGTTGCAAAAATAGTATTGCAATGACGAAATTGCGATACATGTATTGTAAGTATTGTAAATCGTAGTCACCATCCAGGATTCGAATACATGTATTAGACCATTTTTAAGACGATAATTATGCACAAGAAATTCATGGAATTCAAGATATTCAAGGAATTCAAGGAATTATGGAACTTCAAGGCATTCTAGTTAATCACGGATATTAAGAAATTCGAAGAATTTCCCGAATTCGAAAATTCATTAAATTCAAAGAATAAATCAAAATCAAAGAATTAATCGAATTCACGGAATTTAAGGCATTTATAGAATTTAAGAAATTCAAGGAATTCGCGGAATTCACCGAATTCAAGGAATTCAAGGTGTGCATGAAATTCAAGGGATTCACGGAATTCGTGAAATTCATGTAAATGAAGGAATTCACGAATTGTTTGTCATTCATGAAAATTCTGAGATTAGCTAAATTGAGAAAATTCAAGAAATTCATAGAATTGGAGGAATTCACTGAATTCATGACATTCTCTGGATTCATGGAATTAACGGAATTTATTGAATTCATGCTATTAACGGAATATGCTGAATTTACGCAATTTACTGTACTCAGGGAATTTGTGGAATTGACTGTAATCACCGTATCTACGGAATTTGAATCTGTGATTTTCATGAATATAGAGACTTTCACGTTTTTCGATAATTCCGTGAACTCTGTAAATTCCACGAACTCCGTAAAATTCCATGAATTTCATTACTTTCGTGAAATCCGTGTATTTTGTGCATTCCATGAATTCTGTGCATGCGTCAATTCCATGAGTTCCGTTAAGTCCATAATTTACGTAAATTCCGTTAAGTCCTTGACTGCCGTTAATTATTTGGATTCCGTGAAATACTTGAATTCCTAAATCCCGTAAATTCTTTAAATCTATGAATTCTTTTAATTCCGTTTATTCCGTGAATTCCTTGAACTCCTTAAATTCCATTCATTCCTTTTAATTCTATGAATACGCGTGTTTGATAACTATATATCACAAAAATGTTCGCTCCATTAGCA
>NC_046657.1:7411010-7411404 GCF_010883055.1 Belonocnema kinseyi
CAAGATCAAGTATCCTGAGAATAAATTTACATTTTTTTGTAATCTTTCGTTTCAACAGGTGTCGAGATATACAGCCGCAAAGTTGAGACAGAAGTGTTACTGGCTACTGGACTTTTATTGTAAAAATCCAATACATATGAGGTACTATACCAATGCCAACATTTGGAAATTACAACATTACATATTGTAGCGTTATCTTAAGTTTCGCAAATAAGCTTCCAATTTATGAAGTGGAAGTTTTCAGGCGAAATTTTTAACAGTGTAGAGAGGCATGCATTTTACGACATGAGTGAAAAAAACTACAAAAACTTGTTTCGAGAAAATTACATCCAGATTTACAGTATTATAATATCCTCTTTTAAATAATAAGATTTTTAAAAGACGAGTTCCAAAT
>NC_046657.1:7411504-7413973 GCF_010883055.1 Belonocnema kinseyi
ACGGAACTCATTTTTTGTAACGTGGTAACAAGATGAGAATTGAAAACAAACTGAATGTTAAATCAAAAAGCATGAAAGAGGGAGCTCTTCTTAATATTTTGATACCAAAATCATGTCGATACACCTTACCGACTGTGAGTAAAGCCACCCACGCTTTAAATTGACAGACTGTACAGTGGAATAATCCCTTTTAACATTTTCTTTGTTAACATTTTTTACTGCCTTAGCGATGTCCAACTTCTTTTTGAAGTGTACTTTAACCAATGGCTTACAATGTAAGGAGCCTTTTGGCACAACTCAGCTAAATGCCGGTTCATTCTTGTTGCATTTTGAGCGCAAGTTTCACCACAAAACATGCACTTGTCATAGGTTTAAAGTTTGTGGTGCACGGACACGAGAAAAATCCACGACATATTGCAATTAAACTATCTATTCTCTATGAAACTGATTAACAAATACGATGAATTTTGAAATTTACATTTTAACATACAATTGTTCACGAAATGTGAGCGGCAATGAAAAAAACGAAAGAAACGTTACCGGTTTCGGCGATGATTACCCTGATGAAATTACGTAGATTATGACAGCGACGCAACTCTAGTTTGCTTTGCTCACATCGGCTTTAAGGTGAAACGGTAACTTCCTCCAAATAGTTTCAGCAAAACCACTCGCAAAATAATGCATTAATTCAAATTTTGTTTTTTGCATTGTCAAAAGTAAATCGATATCTATTGCGAGCTTCTCTTCAAAATTAATTTTTTTCATTTTATAAAATTTTTATTACAAAAATCTTAGATTATGTAATTCCGAAAATTTTGGATGTTAAAAATGGGAGAAGCCCGCCATGCGGAAAGTAATAATAAACATAATATCACTAAAAAAAGATTAAATTATTCATTTATTTAAACAAGGTTTTGCAGAAAACAAAGTAAAATAAACCAGGAAAAATTCTGCGGAAAACCGGTTTTTTAGTTCCCGGCTTTACCGCCAATGGTCGCTACTGATCTGTTCTTGACTTGAGACTATCCTTTCTGATTTCTATTCTGACTAGCTAAATAAAAAAGTAGATGAAATTATCAATTTTATTTAATTTCCATATTTTGTCCAATTAAACCTTTTACTTGAAAATTATAGTTACACTACTGATAGTTTATCCACAGTTTATCCTTTGTGTACCGTCTCTCTCTATTTCTAGTTCTCAATACGAGATGCTAAAATGGAGCAGAACTTTCGTTCTGCTCCTTAATTTTAAAATGATTTTACCACTATACAATTAATCGATTTTCACAATTTTCATGAAACATCAATCCTAACGGAAAAATTTACAACAAAATTTGTTAACAAGCGTCAAAAATGACATCCAGGTAACAAAGCAATTAAATTATATCTTCTAACCTCGCTTGTAACAAAATGTCAATTTTTTTATGCTTATAATTTTTAATAATTTATGACAACGAGAACCTGAGAGGATGGTTCTTTTACATTTTACAGCTCAAATCGACCTTAGTGAATTTTTCTAACATCTATTCCTTCATTTTTTTTTGTCTAAAATAAGTTACGTCTACAAAAAAACACTATTCAATATTTAATTGTTTAAATTGTGAAAAAAATACTTTATATCTCTTCTGGGATTCGATCCCAGGTCTTTCAAATTCCCAGTTTATGCATCTAGGAAGGAGCATATTGTACTCTACCATTATGAATTGTTTGATGTCATATTCAAACGAAATAATCTAAAGGACTTAAACAACCCCTTTGCAAGGGATTGCATTTATACCTTTAGATAATGTGGTTCAAATATTAATTCAAACAATTCATAATTGTAGGAAATAAGTTGTCATTTGCAATACATTGCTAAAAATCAAGCCCTACGAGGCGCCCTAAGAGACTGGTTTTGCAAAATTAGGCTTTGAAAGCCACTGGGAATCGCTCGTTTTTATAATTGAAGGGACAATCCTTACCGATTTTTTAAAATTCGTAAATCTTGAATCAAATCTTTTGGATTCAATATGACGAGTAACATCCATAAGTTACTAAGGCAGCCAGTGATCTCAACTTTGGCATGTTGAGATAATGCGCTTGCTCGGCGGAACGACTCTCATTCGCCGCTGTTGGCGCGCGATTCAAATCGGGTATAATTAATAATTATTGAAATTAAAATAGATAAATATTATAAATTGTACGTTAACATCAGAAATTATGTCACTTGTGATATAAAGTTAGAAAAAAACACCAAATTATATATTTCGTAAATAATAGCACATTCTCTTTCAATTCAAAAGATGAATTTATATTTCATAAACGAACGTTTTTGAAAAAAAAATTTCTTTAAGGAGTCGAGTCTATACCAAAACTTTGGTAAGAATGGTCGAATTTTTTTGGTACTGGTAGACACTGGCTCGATTTTTATCATAATCAATGATGATTTTTGTTTCTTTTTTCTCACGATGAGCGTCATTATGTGACGTC
>NC_046657.1:7414073-7420179 GCF_010883055.1 Belonocnema kinseyi
AGGTGCCAGGCCATCATCGACTCCGGCGGTGATTGGACAAAATACTAACAGAAAAGCATTTTGCTCGACACCTTGACAAATGTAATTCCATGTAGAAACATGTGTTTAAATAAAATATTTTACCAAAAAAGTTACCCACGCTTTAACTTGACAGACTGTATAAAACGGTGCGAATAAAGATGCTGAGGTATGTAAAATATAGACTATGTTTTACCGGTATTTCATATTTTATTAATTGTATATTGAAGAGGCGGTATTATTAATAATAAGTTTAATGATAATAATACTTTTTTTATGAACGTAAAAGTTTTCTATCAAGTTACTTAATGTGACAAATACATATGAACATTATATTGAATAAACGCAAAAACAATAATCACTTCAAGTTTAGTCTTAAAATTAAAAAAAAATGTATTTACCATTCGTAACCGGAGAACAGCCGCTACTTTAGCGGAAAATTTAACCGTTAACCGTAATTTCAGGCAACGGCCCAGCACTAGGGCGAAGGTATAAGAGCAGCGTGTCTGCGTTGTAAAAATTTCTGACCAAACTTTAGAGAAAGCCATGCTGAGTTGATGGGCACGCAACAAAATTCAGTGTACATTTTAACTAAATGTTTGCCAAAGTAGATGTAAAATCTTTCAAATGTTTGACATTCTTATCGCGCTCTATGTTCCTGACTAGGTTGTTAAGTATTCAACAAAATATGCTATTCCAAACTCCTAACCATTTTAATTTGCTTATTTTTTATAGAAATCCGATTTAGCCACCTGGTAATTCCTATACATGAACCTGAGAGGATACTGCAGGGTTCCTATACACGAACCTACACATTTAGCTGTACAAATCATCCTGAGGGTCCCTGTGCAGAAATTTAGCAATGGAAACTGTTCATTAACCTGCAAAGGAATCTGCGCCAACAAAGGCATCTTTGAAAGGATCAAGTACAGGTTTTATTTGCGAAGAAAATTGTAGAGCAGGTTCCTGTATAGAAACGTGCATAATGGCCCTTACAAAAGCCATGAAACAAACCCTTGGAAATATCCTGTACATAAACACGTATAAAATCCTTTGCACAAGACTCACGCAATCACCATCTAGCTCACTAAGGAGAGAGAGTAAAGGATCCTAAACATGTCCCTGTACATGAATCTGCACCTTAATTCACTATCGGAAGGAACTTGTACAGATTAATTCAAGGGCTATAACTCACCACGTAATCGGCTGCTAAGGTTATGCGCGTGGCGAGAAATTTCATACACTGAATCAAAGCGTTACACAATTGTTAAGAAAAAACTGCTGAAACAAAAATAAAAGGATAAGAATGAAATATATGTTACTCCTTTTAGGTTTCTTTGTTGCATGCTTTAACTGACGCTTAATTATTCCTGTGTACTTTAAACTTCACTAAGCAATTGGCAACAATTCACTTTTGTCACTCCGAATAATCTTCGAATAACTCATCATTGTATCACGATACACATAAGTTAATGGAACTTGAAAAATATCCAGAAAATACTTATAAACTTTCTAAATGACAAATACATTGAAGGACTTATCACTCACAATCAATAATACAACTAATTTATTAAGGTTAAGAAATTACTCTAAAAAGCAAGCTTGTCTATATTTAAATCATTAAAATTTTAAATACAATTATTGTTTGAACTTATCTAACCAAACGACGAGACAAGTTCTCAATTTAACGTTCGAATGTCTGAGGCTGAGTGAAAAGTCGATGTTAAATAAGTGAAATTAAAAAATATATATGCATAATAAAATATTTCAGTCAATTCCGAACATAGTTAAAAGTTTTTGATAAGGACAACCACAGAATTTCAGCGCGAGTCCGTTTCATTCCACAAAATTGCACTCGGTCTCGGCGAAATCGCGGTAAAATTGCAGCTGTAACTGGATCTCATCACCGCGAGATAGATTATTACAATCCGCGGTAGACTCAATACGATGATCCAACAAATTTCTCGTGCACACTGAACACACGGGGCGACCCAAGGGGACCGCCTTTAGCATTTTTCCCGCAAGTATCTTAGCATTTCGTTGACAAGAATGGATCAGCACTGACGAAAGGCACGACCAGCTTAACAGAATATTCCAAATAAAACGGCTGCATCTCCTTTATAAGGTACCTCTCTTCATTTTCATTCTCCTTAGCTGTGAATTTTTTGTTTTCTAGTGCCCAAAAATTGATGTTGAACATGTCTTGTTTCTCGAACTCAAGAAGAACTATTTCAGGCATTAAGCGCGCAACAGAAACAGTTTCGCAGATTCGAAACCACTATAATGTAATGGTTGCAAGTGCAATGTGCTCGATCTTTCTCCACGGGCAAATATTTTTTTCGTGAAATAAATCTTTAAAAGAATAGTACATTGCTTGTGTAAATCAACTTCTTCCAAAAGTCAGTAATGAATAAAAGAATATTACAGTTACGATTTTTTGTTTGATCTCACTCATTCGTTTTGAATTCGAAAGAAGAAAAATAATTTAAAAAGTTATTATGTAAGTTGTCAGGTGAAGAAAACAAGATGGGTATAACGATAGTTAAACAAAACTACTTCAAAAAAAATTATGGTCTTAGTATTAGAGAATTTTTTGTGGTATGTAATTTTTAAATTAAAGTGTAAAATTAATATTAATACAGGATTTTTGCAATTAATAGTAACTTCATACGAAATAAACAGAAAAAAAACAAAGTGAAATATAGAGAAACTTATCAGATAACGACTCCAAGATTACGTCGACCGAAACTTGAAAACAAAATTTACTTGAAAAATTGTTTAAAATGTACACTTGTGTAAATCGACTTATCATAACATTGAACAGAGTAGAAAAATTCTTGCCGACTGCGCAATCTGTTTAAAATTAGTATCGGTTGTTTTGGAAGTGCAAAAGCGACACAATTATATAACTTTTATTCACATTACGACAGAACACAAAAATTAATATTTTGAACACCATCACGTTTTAATCGTGTTATTGGACTCTTGATATTAATGAAAGGCAGAGATTGCGTTCCATGATTAAATGTACTTTAATTTAAAATTATGTTCCTAACATGAAAAGAGATTTCTGACCCAGGATTTTTCATTCTATATCCTTGAATACTTAGTTAAATCAGCTTAGCGCAAATTTTTGTAATAATTGAATGTTTTTGCTCTTTGGTATTTTAGGGAGAAAATTGTAGATTTTGTTTTATGATTATTATAAACATTATAGAAAATGTGAAAAATAATTCATATATAGTTGTATTAATCTTAAAACCAATATGTGGTGACAGTTTTTTTTTCTAAAGTGTACATTTCGTGGGTTTTTATATGGATACAAGTAATTTTAAAGAATTGCAATAGTTACCAGAAAGTTTATAAGATTGCAATAGATTCGAAAGGATTAAATGATCAGGCTTGTAAAGTGAAAGCTTCAATTATTTTGTTGAATATAATGTATTGAATATTTATTCGATGTGTTCAGAAATACAATATATGTTTAAAATAATATCGATATTTTGAACGATTACAGGGATATCTATAAATCTCACAGAATTTTGAGGGAATGCACCAGAACATTCGGAATTATTTTGAAGAAAATACAATACAATTGTTAATGTATCATCAAAATAGACTTTATTTTTTTTAGCAAAAGTAGTTGAATTTAGCCAAAAAAAGGCGAATTGTTATCAAAATTGTTGAATTTTGAACTAAAAGGGTTGAACGAGGTGAATTGCAATAAAAAACATGATAATAATGTAATTTGAATTTCGCTACATTAGTTGGATCTTAAACGAAGAAAATAATATTTATGAACGCAAAATGTGATAATTGTTCATAATTCAACCGAAAAAAAAATACTTTTGAATCCACAATAGTTTCACTTCACCAAAAAGTCAAATTTTCAAGAAAGAGATTTACATTTTTAACCAAGTAATATTTTCATAAGGAAAATTTTTTATTTTAAAGCAAAAAATATACATTTTTTACAACACATTTGTATTTTTTACACAAAAAATATACATTTTTAACTAAAAAATTAAGTTTTAATTTTTGACAGAGAATAGAATTATATCTAAAACATGATGAATTCTTAACAAAAACTAACTAAATTTTAAAAAACTAAAGGCGAATTTCATGAAGAATCATATACATAATTTCAATGCATTATTTTTAAGTCTTTTAAGTTCAAATTCAAATCACTGATTCATTTTAAAAAGATTATAACAGCTAAAAAATGTCAATTCTTCATGAAATCGACATTTTGAGCACTGTATTCTGGTCTTTTTCCCCTTAAAATTATTAATATTGGTCTAATGGAATATTCATTATCACTGATTGGGGTTGGGCCAGAAAATCATATTTTTTGGGTATATCGGCAATTTTGCATGTTACACCTTTTTTAGTTCTACTAATTCTACAATGTCTACGATATCTTGTGAAAACTGTATACATATTTTTATGTATCGCAGTTTTCTAAGAGTAGTTAACCAATTCATTTACCGCGGTTCACGTAGTTGATTTCATTTGGCAGAAGAGGTCTAACGGTATGGAAGTGTGTCATCATAATTGACCCCAGTACATTAGGTTGCGTGTAAATTCTTTTAAAAACACCATGTGGATGATATCGATTAACTAGCCAAAATCCAAAGGCTTCAAAAAATTCATTAGCCAGTACTCTAAATTCCTGGTTTGTTGGTATAGGAAAGAAATGTGGTTCACGTCCAGGTATGTCTTCACGATATAAAAGTCGTGCATCAGCAGGAAATGTGTATTTTCCATCCGTATCTAACCTTTGCATAGAAAAAGGAACTGGTAAAGGAGTTACACGTCGATCCTGATTTATGTGGCTGATTTTCGAAGTACGTTCTGTAAGAAAAAATACACTGTTAAACATGTTTGAAATTCTACAGCACTTCTACAACACTTATCAAATACAAGCGTAAGGTAAAGTTGCAAAAATAGTATTGCAATGACGAAATTGCGATACATGTATTGTAAGTATTATAAATCGTAGTCACCATCCAGGATTCCAATACATATATTAGAGCGGAATTTAAACACGGAATTTAAGGAATTCGAAGAATTTACCGAATTCGAAAATTCATCAAATTCAAAGAATAAATCAAAATCGAAGAATTGATCGAATTCAAGGAATTCAAGGAATTCAAGGTGTGCATGATATTCCCGGTATTCGTGGAATTTATCTAAATGAAGGAATTCACGAATTGTTTGCCATTCATGCAATTGATGAGATTAGCGGAATTGAGGAAATTCAAGGAATTCATAGAATTGGAGGAATTCACTGAATTCATGACATTCTCGGGATTCATGGAATTTACGGAATTTATTAAATTCCTGAAATTCACGGAATATGCTGAATTTACACAATTTACTGTATTCAAGGAATTTGTGAAATTGACTGTAATCACCCGTATCTACGGAATTTCAATCTTTGATTTTCATGAATCTAGTGAATTTCACGTTTTTCGAGAATTCCGTGAATTCTGTAAATTCCACGAATTCCGTAAAATTTCATGCATTCCGCGAATTCCATGAATTTCATGAATTCTTTTAATTCCATTTATTCCGTGAATTCCTTGAACTCCTTAAATTCCATTCATTCCTTTTAATTCTATGAATACGCGTGTTTGATAACTATATATCATAAAAATATTGGCTCCGTTAGAAAATGCCCCCCCCCCCCCCAAGAACAAGTATCCTGAGAATAAATTTACATTTTTTTTTAATCTTTCGTTTCAACAGGTGTCGAGATATACAGCCGCCAAGATGAGACAGAAGTGTTACTGGATACTGGACTTTTATTGTAAAAATCCAGTACATATGAGGTACTATACCAATCCCAGCATTTGGAAATTACAACATTACATATTGTAGCGTTATCTTAAGTTTCGCAAATAAGCTTCCAATTTATGAAGTTGAAGTTTTCTGGCGAAATTTTTAATAGTGTAGAGAGGCATGGATTTTACGACATAAGTGAAAAAAAACTACAAAAACTTGTTTCGAGAAAATTACATCCAGATTTACAGTATTATAATATCCTCTTTTAAATAATAAGATTTTTAAAAGACGAGTTCCAAAT
>NC_046657.1:7420279-7425907 GCF_010883055.1 Belonocnema kinseyi
GACGTCACATAATGACGCTCATCGTGAGAAAAAAGAAACAAAAATCATCATTGATTATGATAAAAATCGAGCCAGTGTCTACCAGTACCAAAAAAATTCGACTATTCTTACCAAAATTTTGGTATAGATTCGACTCGTTAAAGAAATTTTTTTTCAAAAACCTTTGTTTATGAAATATAAATTCATCTTTTGAATTTAAAGAGAATGTGCTATTATTTACGAAATATATAATTTGGTATTTTTTTCTAACTTTATATCACAAATGACATAATTTCTGATGTTAACGTACAATTTATAATAATGATCTATTTTAATTTCAATAATTATTAATTATACCCGATTTGAATTGCGCGCCAACAGCGGCCAATGAGAGTCGTTCCGCCGGGCAAGCGCAGTAGCTCAACATGCCAAAGTTAATATCACTGGCTGCCTTAGTAACTTATGGATGTTACTCGTCATATTAAATCCAAAAGATTTGATTCAATATTTACGAATTTTAAAAAATCGGTAAGGATTGTCCCTTCAATTATGAAAACGAGCGATTCCGAGTGGCTTTCAAAGCCTAATTTTGCAAAACCAATCTCTTAAAGCGCCTCGTAGGGCTTGATTTTTAGCAATGTATTGCAAATGACAACTTTTGTCCTACAATTATGAATTGTTTGAATTAATATTTAAACCGCCTTATCTAAAGGGATAAATACAATCCCTTGCAAAGGGGTTGTTTAAGTCCTTTAGATTATTTGGTTGGAATATGACATCAAACAATTCATAATGGTGGAGTACAGTTTGCTCCTTTCTAGATGCATAAACTGGGAATTTGAAAGACCTGGGATCGAATCCCAGCAGAGCTAGAAAGTATTTTTTTCACAATTTAAAGAATTAAATATTAGATAGTGTTTCTTTTTGTAGACTTAACTTATTTTAGACAAAAAAATGAAGGAATAGATGTTAGGTTCTTTTGTTGAAAATCAAATTTTCAACGTTTCGAGAGTATAACACTCCTCGCCAGGAATAAAAGTTCACTAAGGTCGATTTGAGCTGTAAAATGTAACAGAACCATCCTCTCAGGTTCTCATTGTCCTAAATTATAAAAAATTGTAAGCATGAAAAAATTGACATTTTGTTAAAAGTGAGGTTAGAAAATATAATTTAATTGCTTTGTCACCTGGATGTCATTTTGGACGTTTGTTAACAAATTTTGTTGTGAATTTTTTTGTTGGGATTGATGTTTCAGGAAAATTGTGAAAATCGATTAATTGTACAGTGGTAAAATCATTTTAAAATTAAGGAGCAGAACTTGCGTTCTACTCCATTTTAACATCTAGTATTGAGAACGAAAAATAGAGAGAAATGGTACACAAAGGATAAATTATGGATAAACTATCAGTAGTGTAACTATAATTTTGAAGTAAAAGGTTTAATAGTACAAAATATGGAAATTAAATATAATTGATAATTTCATCTAATTTATTATTTAACTAGTCAGAATAGAAATCTGAAAAAATTAGAAATGAAATTAAACAATCTAAAATTATTTTATATAACGGACTATAAAGTGTGAGGTCAGTTACTACATTCCGGCATTTATCACCTCCATTCCTAATAAAGAACATTTCAGCTACCAATCTTTTAAATTTATTAGGCTCATGGTTCTATACTACCGAAAGAAATCTCTGAGTTTTCTTTAGCGAAATAGCCCGGCCCATTGGAGTCCAGAAACAAAGTCGATTTGAAATAAAATAGTTTCGGAGATAGTTTGAGAGATTAGGGTCCTTTTCAAGATACTTTTAGTGTTCGTTTTAAAAGTGGTGCGACGGTAATATAATGCCCTTTTGTATTCGTCACGTACCGGGCCGGCAGAGTTATTTACAGTAATTGGTCGTGGCTAATCCGCTCTCCCTTTTCAAATTTCTCTTTAAATTATTAACACTTTTTTTTAATTGATGAATTTTCTCATTATACTTATTTATAATTATAACTTATATACTGATATACAATTTTCTAGTTGAATTCAAAAATGTTGTCTTTTTTGGCGTATCTCATTCCATTTACGAGAAACGTTCTATTAATTCCAATTTTTAGCATTAAAAAAAAAGTTAGATATCTGAAGTCAACGAAACCCGTAGATTCCGAATTATTATATTTTAGGCTATTAGCTATGAAATTTAAAAAAATCTACTTCTAAATTTTAATCCTAAAGCTTAACAAAGGACCCTCGAGTGTTGGCTACTCTATTGAGATAGCAGCCTCTCTTCTTGTTATTTATGATTGTATTCTCATTTCAATTTCGGAAAGGATATTTTAAAGCCTTCAGACCATTTAAACGAGCTTCCTGGACCTTTAAAAATATCTACCCGAGTGCCTGTAGAGAATTTCTCTGAGCTTCTTTGACCTAAAGAATTTTTAGTATATACTCAAAGATTCTTTTCGATAGGGTAGAACTTTAAAATTTATCTAGTCTATTTCACGACCAGTCTGAAGTTGGTGCTTTGCTATCACTTTATGGTTTTTTGGACTCTGTCTAAAATTGTCATGATTTTCTTCAATCCTAGTATACAGTAATCTCTCAGTTTGACCTATATAACACTTTTCACATTCTAAACATTCGATTTTATAAATTACGTTTGTCAAATCAAAAGAGTCCAAAACATCTTTACCTAATTTTATGAAACTGTTAAATTTGAAATCAACTCTAAAATCTGTTTCAATATGAAAATCACTTAGAATTCTTTTTATTTCAAACGAAAAACTGCCATGAAAAGGAATAAACACGAAAAATGTACACTCAAAGTTATTTACTATTCCCAAATTTAACTGTGATGTATTGTGTTCTTGAAGTGTTTTTAATTTGTCTTTAGTATGTACCGGAACAAAAATGTCTTAAGATAATCATTTAAAAACAACATATTTTTAATGAAATCAATATTAGTTTTGTGAAAAGACTCATGTGATAATTTATACATAGTGTCAACTAAATTTTCAATAATAGCTATTTTATGTTGAATTGGATGGTTAGAAAGAAAAATTATATACCTACCTGAATGAATAAGTGCCCTTTCTATACCAATCAGTAATGATAGTTCCATCATTAATTTTTTTTGTTAACGGAATAAATTTTATAAATAAACACAGTTTAAAAATTCAGTCTTGGCGGCCAAGCATTTAAAAATTGCATCCATGGCTTCAAACTGGATCCTGAGAGTTGTTTTGGTGGATATTTATGAATATGAATTCGAAACTCAGAAATTGAAAATGTTGATTCCATTCTGAAACCATGGAACTTTTTTGCATTTTTTGTCAAACATTTTTACTTTGTGGATTTTGACTTCAGATTCGTAATCAGCCATCCAAAAAATTCCCAAAAACCCGTTTTGAAGTAATCGGCGACCTCAAAAACCTTCAGTGCATTAAGTTTCAACTATTTCGCAAATAAGAGGAAATATATGCTTCAAAGGTTTAAATCAGGATCTAGAAAGTTATCATTAAAAAAATGTATATTGTGCATTACGATTATTTAGGTTTTTCGTTAAAAATTTTGATCAAAACGAAATGAGAAGCCCTATCATTTATAGCAGATTTGTATTCAGCATAGTTCACCACCACCTACAATCTATCCGTACAAAAAAAAACATCCTCTGGCAGTTGAAATAATCCTAGGAAAATTTAACATCTTTGCGTAGAGCTTTCGTTGGCAAGAAGAAATCTGACACTATCCTAGAAGTATTGTTTTGATAAGACACGTAGACTACCATTCCCTAAAAGCTATCCCTCGAAAAAAAAATCGCTTTTTGTCGCGTTACAGAATTTAAAAGCAATCAACAGTTTTTAGTGATTTATATGGCGAAATACTAATCGGCCAAAGTTGTGCTGTGGTCTATGTATGTCATCAGTAGATTGCTACTCTGGAAAAACTACCCTTACGTCTAGAATGATAAAGTGTTACTGTGCATAATTGTAAACAATTTCCGCGTGAAGTTAAATTCGAAGTGAATCTGCAACTAATTTGAGACTATCCTATAATCTCAAGGAAACGACACAATGGAGCCAGCAAACAGCGCAAAATTAACAGAAATCCGATCATAATTGATAAAGAGATTTACGAGTTTTCGTATGCGGTGTTCCAGTTCCTTCCTCTGGAAGAACATGTGGACCTTTGTTTTTATTTATGTAATTAATACATTCCCAGATGTTAATTTTACGAAGGATTAACACCTTATCTGTTTCGTCACCTTATACAGTTTCTTTAAATTCGTAGGGTTGATCGTATAAACATAGTTTTTGAGAAACACACATACAAAATAATTAAGTGGTGAAAGACCTGTGACCTAGGTAGCCACTTAATTGCACCGCGCCTTCCGATCCAGCGAATGAGGATACTTAGATGTAGAAATTCCCCTACGCTCAACGCATAATATGCTGCTGCACCACCTCGTTGCCATCTTACAGGCAGGAAATCTTTAACAAATATATTTCGAATGGCCGGCGCGACTTAACTTTACAATTTCGAGATAATTCACTGTAATAAAATTATCTTCAAGAAAAAATGGTTCAATGATACCGAGTGGGCAGAAACGAACTCAAAAATTGAGGTTTGAGGGTTCTAATTATGAAGCTCACTTATCCAGTGAACGTTAGTAACGCTCCAATAATGAAAATTTTGTCCATTAACAGCTCCATTCAGTTCAAATTTCGTTTTATTACTAAAAACGATGATATCAGAGGTAGTATTACTGAGCTCGTACAAATGCATAATTTTTTCATAAAACTGAGTTTCGCCTATGAAAATCATTTTTGTTCAACTCCTGGCTGAAAGTATTTTTAAAGTGATAGCATTTGGTTATCAGAAGCCATCGATGAACGAATAAATTCCCAACATCAACTGTCTGTGTGATTTTTTTCACACTAGAATGAGGATCTTCTACGACGGCTTGTATTACATTAAATTCTCGCTCTGCTGTTCCAAATTTGGGTATGCATTAGCGGACGGTCCGTGACTGTTTTTGCACTGTTGATTTTAAAATTAGGGCATGATTGGTATAAGTTTCTCTAAAAAATGTTGCTGCATCTTCAAATGATCTTATACGACGACCGACCCCTAGAATTGTAATCAACGAAATTTTCTCCTTTTCACTTAATGATATGTTTTCGAGTATTGCTTAAGGGACAACTTTGAGTGCTTAATTAGGTAAACAGCACATAAATAAACAACAAAACGTACAAACGAAAACATATGTGTTTATTTGTTTTCTGTGTTGAATTCTCAAATGAAGCCGCCGTCCATCGGGAGATAATCGCTAGAACTCCAAAAATAGGAAAAGTTCGGAAACTCCAAATATACGACCGTGAAAGGGGATCCCACTCCTGCGACGCTTAGATTTGGGGGGCTATGAATGAGAAAGCACACAGGCCTACTACGTGCACGCACACGTCCAGTTTAAGGTGGTTTTAGCGTGAAACGAAATCCATGCTAAAAAGCTGAAATTTTTATTATAACTCCTTTAACTATTTTTGAATACATCTGCGAAATTTCAGATTGATTGACCGTCTATTTACAGAGAAATAATTAATTAAAGTTTCATCGTTTGGCCATGAATTACTATACAGCTTATGGCAATGACAAGTGAACTT
>NC_046657.1:7426007-7438867 GCF_010883055.1 Belonocnema kinseyi
TTAATTTTCGGATTTTCAAACACAAAAGATTCCATGTAAATCAAAAATACTTTTTTACACTCTCATATGACTCACTGAGTCACGCTAAAACCACCTTAAGGCAGCGCGCTTGACTTTTGAATAGGGCAGGGATAGAGTTTGTACATTTTCCGTCATAAAACCAAAACCCAGACTCATGAATGATCCACGGTACCCTATATAAACAAACAAAATGATGCTAAATACGAATCTACAATAAAAAATAGGGATCCTCATTCGAAAAAGATGAGTTGTGTCTCGTAAATCCCGAAAAAGGAAATCAGACCATTCTTTTACAACGCATTATTTTCGAAATATTCTACCATTTCCGGACTTTCAAAAGACCCGTATTGGCTAAATTATTAATTAAATGCCTTTAATGTTTGAATAATAATACTTGTCATCTTATCTTGTCTATGACATATTTTCCATGTCCGGTTCAGCAAAAAGTAACATTGTTTCATAACATTTTGAATAAACGTAATTCAATATTAAAATAAATTTACCCGCCTTTCCCACAGCGCACCTAATTCATCCGTTAGGGTGCTAGTAGGGCAGCGCCACTACTCGTTTGGTATAGCTGCTACACTCAGAAATTTACTCCAAACAATAAAGGAATACTTTTACGGTTAAAGTCCCATCGTTTGAGAATTAGGTTTGTAAACAAATCCTTCAACGGTTAAAGTGCAAGTCATTTAACAAGAAAATCGTTTGAACGATAAGCGACTCTACTTTAACAAGTAGAAAGATCAGTTTAACGGTTAATATGGGGCTTACTCTTAACGAAAAAGAAGTTACGCGTATGCGCGTGCGCGTGCGCATGCGTGAAATCGCATCATCTTTTTAGAAGACTGCCCTCAAGACACAGTAAAGGATAATATATTTCAACAACACCAACAACACCATTTCAAAGCAAAAAATATAAAATTTTTACAATACATTTGAATTTTGTATACCGAAAATATAAATTTTTGACTAAAAATTTAAGTTTCCCTGATCAGTCCTATTTTTAACCAAAATAGTTTAAAACTTTTGAACAAAAAGATGAATTTTGAAACAACAAGACGATTTCAAACAAATTTTTTAATTTTTATGAACGTATCAAAATTTAGACCAAAAAATAGAATTGTGATGAAAAAATGATGAGTTCTTAACCAAAACTGACTAAATTTAAAAAATAATTTATTAGATTTTCTTATTGGGTTCTATTAACTTAATTCGCATTTAATAGTGTGCTATGTGTTGAAAGCAGTCTCAAATTTAATTTAAGATATACAATGGTTGATAAAATCTACAAAAATGGAACCATGTTCATTTTTTTTAATTCTGGAGGCGAATTTCAACACGAATTATAATACATAATTTTATATTATATTATTATTAATTATTTAAATTCAAATTTAATTGACTGATTCATTTTTAAAAGATTATAACAGCTAAATCAGTAATTCTAAGTAACTGATTTATTTAATCATCAATATTGACTGATTCAGATGTTAAAGCATATTTCTCGTCAGAAAAAAGAACTGCATTTAAATAAAAAGTTGCTTCATTAATTTAAGCATTTAAATTGTGACAGTCTTAAATTTAGTGTGTACAAACACCTTCAGAAAATTTGGGTTGGACCATAAAACCATATTTTGTTAGTTTATGGGCAGTTTAACATCCAGGTAAGAAGGAGTTGACTGGAATGCATAAACTGTCATTAAAAATATGGACATTTCAATGCCTTTAAATGCGTGCAAATTGCATTTTTGTCCGAAATGCCATTAAATGCTCTAAACTGTATAAAACTCGTTTCGTTCCAATCATTTTCATCGTGCATAAACTCAAATGCATTACATTGATTTGCTTGTGATGCCTATGAGTTTACGCCATTTAATGCCATTTAATGATACTCGGCGAACTGCCAAATTGTATGCCATGCAATGCCTTTCACGACAATGTATCGAACCGTGTCAATGCCATTTAATTCTGCTGAAAAAATATTGAATAGAACCAATGACAGTCAATGTGATTTAATTACTTTTTGGACAAAAATGCAATTGTACGCATTGAAAGGCATTGAAATGTCCGTTTTTCTTAATGCCAATCTATGCATCTCAATCAACTTGTCGTTACCGGCATATGGCACTTTTTTAGTTTTTCTAGATCTAACATTACTACGATATTTCGTGAAAAGTATATGAATATTTTTAGGTAATGCAGTGTTATAACAGTAGTTGACCATTTCATTTACCGTAATTCAAGTAGGTGATTTCATTCGGCAGAAGGGGTCTAACGGTATGGATGTGTGTCATTTTTATTGCCCCCAGTACATCAGATTTCGTATATATTGTTTTAAAAACACCTTGTGGATGCTTTTCATTTACTAGCCAAAATCCAAAGGCTTCAAAAAAATCACTAGCTAGTACTTTAAATTCCTTGTTTGCTGGTATAGGGAAATACTTGGGTTTACGTCGACGTCTATCTTCACGATATAGAAGTTTTGCATCGGCAGGAAATGTGTATTTTCCGTCTGTATCTAACCTCTGCATAGAAAAAGGAACTGGTGGAGGAGATGTTGCTCGGTCATGGTTGACCTGGCCTTTTTGCGAACTTATTTCTGTAAGAGGAAATGAAGATGCATATAGTTTAACATATTTTCTTTTAAATACTAGGATTATTAGAAGACGAGTTACACTACAAAATCCTAACACTATTTTTTCGTGGGAAGCAGCTCTGCCGTGATTTGGAGGAATACCGTTAACTGCAAATCGGATAAGTCACCTAAAGCAGTTAACGGTAGGCGGCTCAAGGGACTTATCCAAAATGCAATTAACGGTGCTCTTGCAAATCACGGCAGAGCTGCCTTAGTAACGTATGAATGTTACGTTCCTGGTTGTATTGTTGTCAACCATGTGACTATACGAGAGTGAATTTGAATATCTATATCTTCATTTTATCCAGTGGGTTAAATATAAAAAATGTGTGCGACTCTCAACATATAAGAGAATAATCGTCATATTGTGACTAAAAGATTTCATTTAGGATTGACGAATTTAAAAAAGTGATTGTCCATTTGATTGTAAAAACGAGAATTTCCGAGTGGTTTACAAAGCCTAATTTTGCAAAACCAGTCTCTTAAGGCGCTACCTAGGGCTTGATTTTTATTCCATATATTTCTAATTACAATTTTGCTCCAACAATTATTAATTGTTTGAAGTGGTATTTTAACTGAATTCTCTAAAGAGACAATCCCTCGTAGATGCACCTCCCATCGTGCACTCGGCTGCAACGCAGTCCGTGAATGAAGGGGTGAAAACCAGATTTTACCCCATATGTAAAATTAGGCACGTTGCTCTTATCAGTTCACTTGATTGCATTACAAGAATTCATCCATGACTGATGATATATACCGGGCTGCCCGGTGCAGACTATTCAAAAAAATAAAAATTTAACTATACAAAAAACCACT
The DNA here is from genome assembly GCF_010883055.1 of Belonocnema kinseyi. Taxonomy (NCBI): domain Eukaryota; kingdom Metazoa; phylum Arthropoda; class Insecta; order Hymenoptera; family Cynipidae; genus Belonocnema; species Belonocnema kinseyi. The sequence goes on from NC_046657.1 coordinate 7,429,483, forward strand.
TCGACACATTGAGCTGTAACCATCTTAGACCAGAGACATTAAATTAGGCGCTTGGACTTCACGTTAGTGGTGCAAAGATTAATCCCTGAGTCCACTTCTAGAAATTTTTCTATTCAACTTTACTGCTATTAGGGTGGTTCGGATCCCATATTAAGTTGCAGGTGCCCACCCCATGCACTTGACTGCAACCCAGTCCATGAATACTGGGTTCGAAACCAGACTTTGACCAATATGTTATATTAGCCACACTGCTCTTATCAGATCACTTGAACGCATTACAAAAATGCGTTAAAAAATAATATAAATCCAACTATAACAAAAGATTTTAATATTCTGGCCGCTCCTGTACTGTTCTATACGTTTGTTGTGGTAAAATGAAATATCGATGAGTTAAAGAAACTTGACCGAAATTCACGCAAGATAATAATGATCCATCAAAGTCAGTATCCTAAATCTTCCGTACCTCTTAGATACCTCCCTAGAAATAAAGAGGTAGAGGTTTGCTGAGCTTCTACTATCTTCATCGAAGAACGGTTCTAGCTACAAACTGCTTAGGTCTAAATAGCACAGATTCCTTTATTCGATTCGTACATCAACGTGAAGTCGCCAATGCTGCGGCGTTTCTATACCGTACCGCAAACAGGGCCGCAGAGGATCTCGGTATCCCATTCTATTACAGTGTTAATCTAATTTAAGTCTTCGACTACGCCCAAGGGGAACTCGAGTTCGCTGTGAAGAAGAACTAGTATAAGATCTAGCGGAATTTTTCAATTCTCTACCACCCAACGTATCACTGCTACAAATCCTAATATTGTCCTCCTCCAAGATCTAGAGACGAAGATAATTTACGTAATTAAATTCTCGACACCAACCGATGATAATATCACGGCAAAGGAGAAAGAATATCAAGAACTTCTTCTCGACCCGAGCAGACTGTACATAGGCTCCATCTTGTAATTCTCATAATCGGCTATCTTGGAGAAATGAAAGCTTAATTTCTTAGCCAACTCAACAAAATCCTGTCTTGCTAGCGTCCGGATCAGTCCATCGCGAGCCCGAGAAGAAAGGATTTGCTTCTGGGATCACTCACTCTAGTACGTCAACACTGTTCCTCATAATATAAAACAAAAATTGATAGCTCTAAGAAAGTAGACAAAGGTGAAACCATCAACTCCAACTGCGCCGCCTTCCCCGTAAGCTCATCCGCGCCTAGAGATCGGGCCCCAAGGAACAATGCTGTACGAAGTCTCTCACGTAAATTTGCCGCTCTTGCTTTACTTCAAGTATAGAAGGAGCAAAAGCAAATAATCTACACGTCTCGGTTGCATTCGGATTAGATACTTTCAGCAACCGCGATCGTAGATTCCAGAGCCTACAACTTCTCACATAGAAAAATGACTCTACCAAAGGTTATAGGCATAGAGATATGGAAATACCATTGCGCGAATTCTCTAGATCCTGCAGTCAGCCACGTTGCACTGGGCTATCTCCATAAAGCAATGAATTTTGCGGGTTCGTCACCAGTATCACGCAGTGCCACTCACAATAGACTATCTTCGGATAGAGGCAATGGACCCATATTAACGCGAGAATATTGTTTTAGATGATCTGAATAACTCAGGAGGGGCATGCTTACCAGTTGTCAAGGAAGCTCACCAGCGCGAAGAGCATGCATGCAGAGGTTACATAAACGTTTGGACATATGCACCCGGAATATGCTCATACAACCCCTCAGTACTTAGGAGATCAGGTAACCTTTCCATGGAAGATCTTGCGTTTTCCCGCTCTTACTTATCTTCTAGGATAGAAGGAGTAGGAGTGGGTGACAATGATTGTACCTTCTTGAGCTTACAAGTTATTTAAATAAACATAAACCTACTGGGGTGTTCTCAGATCGGAGTTGCGGTAGGGCTTGAGCTTTCCTCTCGTGAACTTGACATCTATGTTGGCTGTAGCAATGCTACTGACAGGGTTTCCCATGTCAGACAGGCAAATTAGAAATAGGAAAGAAACTAAGGCGAGAAACGAAAAACCCACATATTCATGGAGAAGTTACGAAAACTATACAGACGTTAGTCGCTTACCGAAGATGATTGGTGCACCCATGATATACCAGGAGGGCGACTGTCGTGCTAAAACATCGGCAAGAAGTGGTGAGCCTCAAAATTTCAGCTGCACTTTCAGAGAATAATGTTTCGGTTGGGAGTCCCAGGCAAATACTGCCACAGGAATGCCACAAAAGCGCATCAACTTTCAGGCCCATCATGATGAGTAGTTGATGCGCTTCCAATTTTAATACAAGACGGGAGCGATCACAACTTCTCTTGGCGGGATGACCTTTCGCCAAAAATTAGTTCTGAATTTCTCGGAAATGAATACAGTAAACCAAGACCACCTTTAGAAACGGAGGATATGTAATCAGGTGTTACTTTCGGACAAAAGTGAGGGAAGGACCTGCCAGGGGCAAAAAACATGGTTTTTCGTTGGTTTTCATGCCTATCTGGGACATAGAGTGACGAAACACCTTGCTGATCAATTGCGATCCATTAGGCGGTGCCATCTTATATCCGAGGTCAAAATAATGAAGTCGAAAAACAGATGCAGCAACAACTAGCAGCACCTGTGGTGTACCCTTAAGATGCGCTGGAAGCGGAGTTTCTTATACCCGTGATAAGGGATGCTATTAGCGAGCAGGGCTATGGTCTCTTGGTCGACAGTTATTAGGCTCGCAGCCGAACACCGAGATACTGTCTGTGTTCTTGCAGCAGGATATCAGCATGCCGCAGGTGCAGACTCTTGTATATCGCACTGCGGCCGCGTGTGCCATGATGATGAGCATAGAACTCAGACACCAGACTACTAACAACTATAACCCAAAAAAAGTCAGATCTTACATAAAGGTTTCGAGTTCAAGAGGAGATTAGTAAAATAACAGCAAAACTGGTACGTGTACCAATTTCGAAAAAACAATTGTTTCCGATACTAACTTGCAGCGTGGAAGAGATCCTTCGCCCATGAAAAATCAGTTTAAGAATATCTACGAATCGGGATGAAGTGATTCACTATCTTAATCTGAGGCTCATTTTCCTGTCAGCGCAACTGCGACGATTAAAGAGAGCGACTGCGAGAAGGAATGACAATAGTACTTTTTTGGCAGACGAAAAATGTGTCTCTCCCGGACTTGCCGATGACAAAAAAAAGAGTTAAGATTATTGTGAATCACCTTGGGGCGAGGAAATGGCCAGATAATGGTCAAGCATCTGGTCTACTTATATGTCAAGTCAACTATACACGACGATTTTCTGCCAGCAAGTAACACATATATATATATAAGAAAATTTGTCTTTAAAACATATTTTTGAGCTTCTGGGGTCTATTATATCGAAATAGAACCCAAAAATGTCGATTTTAAACTTGACGAATTGATAAAAATGATATTTTAATTTAGAAAATGATTTTATTGATGATTATTTTATAATTACTTTACTTTTGTTTTACGTTCTGATGCAAATAAATGAACGTTTTTCAATTTTGCATGCGCAGCGTCTATAATTATTATGTTGGTCCACCTTTCACCCACAAGTACTCATGACCTGATACTTCACTACTAGACACGGTCTTGAAACGTGGCAAGTGATTGGCAGATTCGTTGGGGTCAGGCTTTGTTTCAGAACTCTATATTGTGCTTGCTCATTCGTCATAATTCACGAGAATACACACTCGAGAGCCCGTATCCAGGGACACGACAACACACTGGTGAGCCTAATAGCGATCCAACATTGATCCTGTTTATTCCGTTGATAGGCGTCCAACATTTATCCGTAAGAGTTTGTTTATAGGTTTATAGGTCATAATAGACAGCTCGTTTATAGGGCTCCAAACATTAATCCTAGAGAGTCCTAGAGATCCAACATTTAGACTGAAGAGCCCATTTATAGGTATATATCCTTCTCGCAAACGCTAGTTTCCATACCAAGGACTGTCATCAAAGATTAGAAATATTTATTTTATTTACATAGAACGGCTAGAGACAAATACAACCTGACAAACATGTATACAAAAAATTTAAAACACCAAAGCCAAAAATTAAATTATCGCAGTCATGCTTGTGCACCATTGTGTCATGTTTTGTGAACCTTTATCTAACCACAAGACATCTGTACTATTTTCTCTGACTGTTTGGTCCGCCCGACTAGTCCTGTTCCGATAAAGAAGATGGTGTTTATTCTGTAGTAATTTAAATGGACCATATTTGAAGTAAGGTTGGAATCACCCAAGTAAACTAGTGTTCGGGGAAATTTGTTGGCGAAATATTCCAGCAAAATCATTATATCATTATTCTTGCGTCCCCGTAAAGGGTTTTTGATGCCTTAACCAGAAGTTGGAAGCATCACTATCCTCGCAAGGAAGATCTGATCTTTAGGGGCGTTGCTTGTGCAGCTGTTAACATTGCCACTAAGCAACTAGCTATTCAGCGTTGATATGTCTGATGTTCTGGAAATCAAAAGCTGCAAGTTTTAAGGGGCTATACAGGTCAACAACACAGATGTAGTCGTAGAGTGAGATGTTTGTCCTTTGTGATCTTCTTTACAGTGAGACCAGAGACCAGAATCAGACTAAGGCGAGTTGTTAAAACAGTATCAAGGGCCTTTTCAACTGTAGAGAGCAAAAATGCTTCACGGGAAATATTCAGTTTTCTGAATTTGTTCGAACTCAGGTACATCCTGATATGATAGAAAATCTGCAATAAGATGTTAAGAAAACTGTTTTGTTTTGACTCTGAGCTTTCATAAACCTTTATGTCGTTCATATTCAAGACGTGGGTGAGTTGAAACTCAACCTCAATGCTTAAGGAACTCAAGTAATTAATCGTCGGGAGTTCAGGAAAACTTCTGTTGGTTGTCAATGTAAGCCACGTGCAAATAGCGATCTTAATGTTTCGCATGCAAAACTACATGAGGTTACGCAATTGCGCGAACATTTCTAAACTAGGACTAAAATCTCACTCTACGACTAAATCTGTAGACTTGACCTGTATAGCTCCTTAAAACAGGCAGGCGTTGATTTCCAGAACATCGGACATGTCAACGCTGAGTAGCTAGTTGCTTAATGGTGATGTAAACAGCTGCACTAACAACACCCCTGAAGATTAGATCTGCCTTGCGTGTATAGGCTTGCTTCAAATCTCTAGTTAATGCGACAAAACCCCTTTCCGCAGAGGAAGAATATTTTATTGCAATCCAGGGCAGGGTAATCAAGGCGAGGAATTACCAAAATAAAATAAAAAATCGTATGTCCGGAGGTCGGTCAAATCTGACCATGCCTTGCCCTGGAATCGTGGCAATGCACACTAACGGTCCATTTGCGAATCAAATTAATAAAATCGAAAACTTTTAAATATCACATTTTTAAAGAAATTTTCGGTATTTCTAATTTTGCCTAAAAAATTAGAGCAAAATCAAATTTTTCCCTACAAATGTTCATTTTCTATTTAAAAAAATTTATTTTACTGCTTTTTTAGATAATAATTTCGACTCACATCATTCACGAGGTGTAAAGACAAAGCCAAAAATTACTGATCCATTATCAAAAAAGTGTCCAATTCGACCAAACGTGCCCATCCAATCGTGTCAATGGACTTATAATGTCTATTTTCGAATCGAATTAATAACATCGGACACTTTCAAATATCATATTCTTGAAGAAATTTTTGAGAGGAAAGATAATAAAAAATAAAATAAAAAATCGTATGCCCGCAGGTCTGTCAAATTCGACCAAATGTTGCCCTGAAATCGTGTCAATGCACACTTACGGTCCATTTGCGAATCTAATTAATAAAATCGGATACTTTAAAATTTTTTAAAGACATTTTCGAGAGGACTTCAAATTTCATTTTTTTTAAACTTAAAAGAAATGAAAATTTTATTTTTTGATTGAATATCCTTAAGAAAATATAGAATTATGTAGGTGACCAGTTGCTAAGACGTATTTCATTAAAGGGGGAGCTGGAAACGGGGTTCGAGATGTGACCAGTCTCCTGTAAGCGAGAGTTTATATGACTTTTCTCATGTTGAGCCATTACAAACTGTTTAAAAAAAATCAAGAAAACGGTTTATTTATGTAATTATTGTGAGAATGACACTTTGGATTTGTCTAATGGTGATATTCTATTTTTTTCAAATCATTTCAATAAATTATCGCTTCAGTATAAAAACAGGTTATAAAAGTGAGCTCAGAGAACACACGAAGACCAAGAATAAACGATATAAAAGCATTTTAATAATTATGAAAGATCTGAGAAGAAATGGTTTCGGTTTTATTTACAAATTTTGTATGTAAACTAAATTTTGTCAGGGGGTGAAAAAAATTTCTGCAATTATTGGGGATTTTTAAATTATTGTTTTGTAAGGAATTTTAAGCGAGAATCGAAAAAAGATCACAAAATATTTGGAATTATTTCCAAAAATCTGTAAAAAGTGTGAAAGATTTGAAGCAAGATTTTGCAATTTTGCCATATAACAGAATTTTTGAAAAATATTCAGTAAGTTTAAAAGGTATTCAAAAGTTTTGAAGTGATTCAAAAATAATTCAAACTTGTGAAGATTTTTTACAGAATTTTGTAAAGTTTCATGAAAATGAAAGGCATATTTTCAGGTTCCTACAAAAATTAATGTAATTTCTTATTTCGAAAAATTAATTGAAAAAGATTATTTGAAAAGATTTTAGAAGATTTTCAAAATAGTCAAAGAAGAATTGGAAAGATTTTAAAGCAACTTTTTTTTCATTTTGCAGAATAAATAAAAAATGCAGAAAAAATTAAAATAATTTTCAGAAATTAATAGGTTTTGGAATGTCTGACAAGATTAAAAAAAAAGAATTTTTCTCAAATTTGTGTGACAATTTTAAATATTTTTTTATTTTGAATAATGAACTTTGAGAAAATTGAAAAAGGTTTTTAAACATAACTAATAATTTCCTAAAATTTTAAAAAATAGTTTTTAAAATTTTAAAGCAATACGTTTCAATTTGGTAAGATTGCAAAATGAAAATAAACAAAAATATTTACATTAAAATTAATTATTTATTAAATTATTAAATAATTAAAATATTTTAAAATGTCACATTTGATTAATTCAATGTCAAAATGGGCCTTATAAGGGCATTAATACGATTGTAGGGGCACGTTTTGTCGAATTGGATACTTTTTTGATAATAGAAGATTAATTTTTAACTTTGTCTTCACATCTCGTGAATGCGGTGTGCCAAAATTAGTATTGAAAAAAACAGTAAAATATATTTTTTTAAACAGAAAATTAACATTTGTAGGAAAAAATTTGATTTTTCTCTCATTTTTTTTGGCAAAATTGGAAAACCCGAAAGTGTGACTGTGTTCTTTTTAAACCTTTCCCTACATTATTTTTCAACAAAAGTGGAAAAAAATGAAATGTTTAAAAAAAAAATTATTTAGTGTGAAACCGTCTAATTGCTTTACGTTTGCACGTTTGGTTAGATTTGAACCACTTCCGGACATAGGATTTTAAATTTTGTTCTTCTTTTTTTTCTAGACAGTAGCTTTAAAAATATAATATTTAAAAACGTCACATTCTATCAATTCTATTTGAAAGTGGAACGTACATGTGCATTGATACGATATCAGGGCAACATTTGGTCGAATTTCACCCACGTCGGGACATACAATTTTTGCTTTTCTTTTTTTTTTTCATTCTTCTAGAAAATAGCTTTAAAAATCTGATATTTAAAAATGTCACATTTGATTATTTCTATTCTAAAATGGACAGTACATGTACATTGACATGATTTCAGGGCAACGTTTGGTCATATTTGACCGACCTCCGGACGTACGATTTTTATTTTTTATTATCTTTCCTCTCAAAAATGTCGTTAAAAATATGATATTTAAAAGTGTCCAATTTTATTAATTCGATTCGAAAATGGACCTTATAAGTCCACTGACACGATTGAAGGGGTACGTTTGGTCGAGTTGTACACTTCTTTGATAATGGATCAGTAATTTTTGGCTTTTTCTTTACACCTCGTGAATGATGTGAGTCGAAATTAATATCTAAAAAAGCAGTAAAATGAATTTTTTAAATAGAAAGTGAACATTTGTAGGCAAAAATTTGATTTTTCACTCATTTTTTTTTTAGGCAAAATTGGAAAAACCGAAAGTGAGAATGTGGTTTTTTAACCTTCCCCTACATTACTATGCAAAAAAAGAGTTAGAAAAAATAAATATTAAAAAAATAAAATAAAATTTAGTGTGAAACCGTCTGTCAGACGTCTCGAACTTCAGGCCTATCAAAACATTAGCATAATATACATAAGCGTTCCCCTTACAAGTAACGTTAGGCTCCGAGATACTGAAAAAGGTCACCAACCAACCGGTCGTGATCTCCTTCACTGGAAAAGTTCATGGGAGGTGCATACATATCTTAGAAAAGCTGGGAGCTCGAAATTCGCTACATCCAATTCAGAAGGCAAGATTGCTACACACGTTCCGCATCGTCCGGAGTATTCTAAGCGTGATCAACGGTTAGAGTCGAAATCACCTTCTTTGGCTATCCTGTGTGCACGGCGGATGAATGGAATATTTTTCATTTTTGACTTTTAATTCTTTGACTTTTTTTGTATACACGTATTTTCGTGTGCACATGTGAGGTTGCCCTACCGAAAGAAATCTTTGAGTTTTCTTTAGCGAAATAGCTTGGCCCATTTGAGTCTATAAACAAAGTCGATTTGAAAAATAATAGTCTCGGAGATAGTTTGAGAGATTTGCGTCCTTTTCAAGTTCCTTTTAGTGGTCGTTTTAAGTGTGGTGCGACGGTAATATAATGTTCCTTTTGTATTCGTCACGTACCGGGCGGGCAGAGTTATTTACAGTAATTGGTCGTGGCTAATCCGCTCTCCCTTTTCAAATTACTCTTCAAATTATTAACGCTTTTTTTTAATTGATGAATTTTCTCATTATACTTATTTATAATTATAACTTATATACTGATATACAATTTTCTAGTTGAATTCAAAAATGTTGTCTTTTTTGGCGTATCTCATTCCACTTACGAGAAACGTTCTAATAATTCCAATTTTAAGCATTACAAAAAAAAAGTTAGATATCTGAAGTCATCGAAACCCGTAGATTCCGAATTATTATATTTTAGGCTGTTAGCTATGAAATTAAAAAAAATCTACTTCTAAATTTTAATCCAAAAACTTAACAAAACACCCTTGAGTGTCGGCTACTCTATTGAGATAGCCTCTCTGCTTGTTACGAGGGTAGTTCAATAAGTCCTTAGAATGACCAACAGATGGCGCGCGAATCGCTCCAAATCATCTGTTTTCAGTCAGCACCACTCCCGACTAGATA
>NC_046657.1:7438967-7448333 GCF_010883055.1 Belonocnema kinseyi
GAAAACGCACTTTTCTGAAGGATTAAAAAAACTTGAAAAGCGATTGACCAAGTGTATAGAGCTCCAAGGAGATTATGTTGAAAAATAAAAAAAAAATTTGCCCAAAAAAAATTGTTTTTATACTTCATTCTAAGGACTTATTGAACTACCCTCGTATTTATGAGGGCGATGGTCAATTCCGCCCAGCTACCTGTGTACCGTCCCCCACTACGCGGCTTCCCCTCACACCGTCGAGCTGCTGCCACTGAGCTTGGTCAGCGGGGGGCCTTTGTTCTTAATGAGGCCTAAAATATGGAATATAAAATTTTTTAAATTTCACACTTAGTAAATCACAAATATGATATTCGAAATCTACGAATTATAACGATTCCAACGATATGTTGTTTGACTCATAAAGTTGACAATTAAAGAATTAGTATTCATTTTTATGTACAATTTTCCAGTGGTGAAATATCATAAATTTTGTTTATTGCCCAGACAAACGCATTTCTCAAACTTGTCCCTTAATAATTTTGCACTTTGCAAAAGGATGAATAGTTTCAGTCTTACCCTAATTTGGGAAAAATTTGGGAAATTCCGGATGCTGATATTTGGCTAGACTTGAAGCATCATAAATTTTTTTATTGCTTAACCAATCAGGTTGCTCAAAATTGTCCTTAAAACTGTACACTTAGCATGCTAGTCTCATTCGCCTTCATTCATTGATTTGGAATGCAAGTGAATTTTTTGGTATAGCTCTTTTATGAAAATAAAATAAATATTTTGGATATTTGGGATTGAAACTATTGTTTGCGAGAAAGATAGATTCCCTGTAAATAGGCTCTTCAGTCTAAATCTTAGATCTCTAAAGCTTTCTAGGATGAATTTTTTGATCCCTATAAACAAGCTCTCTAGTATGAATGTTGGATCACTATAAGGCTCACCAGTGTGATTGTCGTATTTCTGGACACGAGCTCGCCAATGTGTATACAGTGGGGCCTCGTTCGTGTCGCCAACGTCCCTTCCTGTCGTTTCAGGGGCGTACTTAGGTAGCATGTTTTATAACAGGGGGTCCGCTTTTTCAGCAATAAAATTAAATATACCTGTTATCTTGTTCAACAATTTGCCTACGAAAGTCTTTTTAATCAAAATTAATCTACTTTAAAAAATTTAGTTATAACTTATTTTGAATTTTTGAATATTCATAATGAAGTGAAGGAACATTTCACTTTTGAATAAAAAATAAGGGCATATAAAACAGTGAAATGCTGCATAATACGTACATAAGAAAATTTTTTTTATTAGAGAACCGTTTTTGCGAGTGATGTCTTATACATTAAAATACATATGTATTGTATTTACAGAGTACGAAAAACAATTTTTTCAAGATACATACGAACTAAAACTTTATATTCAATCTCATATTTATGAACATTTTCGATCATAAGAATAAGTTAACCATTTTTTTACGTTTGATGTTTACAGTAAAAGTCTGTTCACGTAATATAAATTACTTTTATGGATTAACATGTTAAATCATTTTCTTTTGTCCACAAGATTTCTTTGGCGATTTCTTGCATCTCTTATAAAGCTACTAAATGTTTCGATTCGTATTCCCAGTGTACCACAAGCCATGATTTAAAATACATAATGGCTTCCACCGCATTTCGGCTTGCATCCACAGTTGAAATTGAGTTAGATCCACTATCATTTAATACATCAGATTCTTCAATTGCATTTGTTTCCCAGCTTGCATTAGAGTCTTCAAAATCATAATTGCCGTTCAGCACACTCTTAAAAAAATATCTAGATGGTACTGACCTGGATCGCAGGATCGATGGAATTTAGAACATCCTTCGAGGGATGCGCAGGTGCATTATCCAGCAGAAGTAGAATTTTTCTGTTAGTATACTTGCAAATGTTGGGTATAAATACCTTGATGAACCAATCTGTTAAGATTTCTCTGTTCATCCACCCACCTTTCTGAGCATTATATTCCACTGGCAGCATTTTGACGAGCTTAAAGAACCTGGGCTTCTTAGATTTCCCAATCACTAATAACAGGATTTTCATCGTCCCACTAGCATTAGCACAAACTATTCCAGTTATTCGGTCTTTCGGTGACTTCATACCTGGAGCAAATTTTTCTTCCTGAGTAGCTAAAGTTTTACTGGGTAGTGACTTCCAAAACAAATCAAATTCGTCAGCATTAAATATGTCATGTAACGTATAACCTTGCAGGAAAAACCCAGCAGCCATAGTCACAAAATCCTCACAGGCTTGGACGTCAGACTATAGTTTTTCGCCCTGTATTGACAGCATTTAAATACCGTGGCGTTGTTTGAAGTCATGGCAGTGTCTCCAGAACGTGGGATTTTTCGGCCCCCACCGCTCTCCCATATGGGAGCAAAACATTCAAACGTAGCGTGTCGGTGAGCACGAGCAGGAACCCGAGCTCTCCCGAACTCACGAATGACGATCTAGCTGCTCCTCAAATTTATTCAGGTTTTAAAATCCCGAGTTACCTTAGAACCATTATAATTTTTGCGGAGGCAAATATAATTGACTTTATGTAAATAGATATAGGAGACAAGACTTCTGGGTTTAAAATGTTTCAAATTTAGTGTTGCATGCCTTAATCATATTTTTAGTAAACAATGGATTTTTAACAAATAAAAAACAAATTTTCGACAAAATAGTTAAAGTTTCAACCTAAGAAATTAATTTTAAAAATACATTTTTTAACATAACATTGTTGTTTATACTGAAGTTTGCAGTTGAAAAAATTAATTTTTAAACCCAAATAAATTCGAATTTTCAACAAAAGAAATAAATTTTTATCTAAAACAAATTGATTTTTATAGAAGAATGATTCGCCAACAAAGAAGATAAATTTATAACTAAAAAGAACATTTTTCAAGAAAAAAAAGTGTTAACAAAATTGTTCAATTTTCATCTATAGAAACGAAATTTTAAACTAAAAAATATAAGCATTCAATCAACAATGGACCAGTTAAATTTTGAGACAAAAAAATGGAATTTTCAACGAAAGAAATTAATTTTCAACTAAAATTATAATGTTTCAACGAAAAATTGAATAGACAAATTTTCAGTTGAAAAATAATTATCAACCACAAAAAATCAAAGTTTCAACAAAATATTTAAATTCCCAAGCAAAAAATTAAATTTGCAAACAAATATTTTAATTTTCAACCACTAACTTTCTACCGAAAACAGAAATTCAAAATTTTCAAAATCAATTTTAAAACATTTTTGTTAAAAAAATAGATAAATTTTCAACGAAAAACGGTTACATTATCATTTAAAAAAATTAATTTACAACCAACAATTTTTCAGCAAAATAGTTTAATTTCCAAATAAATAGATGAACTTTTAACCATTTTATACCAAAATAAAAGAAGTTTCAACGAAAAATGCATTTTCATCCGAAGAACTGAATTCTTCATTAAAATAAATGAATTTTTAAACAAGAAGAATAATTTTCTACCAAAAAAGAAGAATTTTTGACTGAGAAAGGTCAATTTCCTACCAAAAAAAATTCAACCAAAAATGATACAATTAAATTTTTAGTATAAGAAAATGTTTTTTCAACAGCAAAAAAATCTAATTTCCAAAATAGTTTGATTTTCGTAGGAAGAAATGAATTTTCAACTGAAAAATCTTTAAAAAAACACACACACAATCGAATTTACAACAGAATAGTTCAATTTTTAAACAAAAAAAACAAAAAAAAAAAAAGATACACATTGTACTAAAAAAATGTTTGATTTTTTTTCCTTCCTTGAAATATATCGTAAAAAAACATATTTCTTATTCTAACTTTTGTTCCAGTGTGGAGCGACTTCCCAGAAAAGAGAAATTTTTTAAAAAATCACAATTTTTTAAAATTATTTCGTAATTTTTCCATATTATATAATTTTAGAAAAAATAAGGAATTTAATTCTTATTAAGCCTTCTGGCGCAATTTTGTCGCACCACTTTTTTGTTATGTTTATGTTGGTGTGTATGGATTTTGAAACACATCAAACGATTTTCAAAAATTTAAAAGAAGAGTGTAGAAGATTTTACAGCAAAATGTTTCAATTTGGTAAGATTAAACATTTTTAAAAAACGAAAATCATCCAGTAAATTCAAGAAATATTTAGAAGAATGGAAGAGATTCAAATCTAATTTTAAACTTAAATTTTTTAGAAATGTAGATTTTCAAAAAGTTCGAAAAAATAAACTTTAGAAGCTTTCAGGGAATCCTGAAAGATTTCAAGGAGATAAAATTATTTTTCTTAAAATTCCTGTGATAAATTTAGAAGATTATATGAGTCAAGTTTTAGACGTCTTGAATGCTTTTTTAAAATTTTAAGAAAAATGTAGTAAGTTAAAAATATTTTGTTTTAAACGTATTAGAAACATTTAAATACTTGAAAAAATGTCTCAAAATTTATCAATTTTTCATTGATATCTTCCAAACTTCTAAATGTCCTAAACATCTTTTAAAAAGACTCGAATTTTTCTAATATTTTTTTTTAATCCAATGAAATAACTAAATTTAAAGTCCTCTAGGTTCTTTTTTGATACATCTCTTTTCATGCTATTTTAGGCTATAATCATAATTTTGAGGATTTTAAGAGAAAAAGCGAAAAAGTTATTAACTTGACATCATTTAAAAGACTAATCATTTGACAAAAATGTTGTTAAATTTTCCTTTGAATGTGGTGTGGAAAGGAATTTCATTAAAAAATGTGTGGTATTTTCTGAACAGAAAACTGCATGCATTTCTGAACTTTCTTATTTTTATTTTTTAAGTGTATTTTAATATGCCTTTTTTTAGTGAAAAATCATAAGCTGAAAAAAGATAAGAGAAATATCTATTTTTTCAATTTCAACTAAAATTTGAAAGGCGATTCTTCATAGTATTTGACTAACTAATGGAGATATTTATATAATTGTATTCCTGAAATCTATTCCCAAGGTCAAACATGGTACACAAATATCGTAAAATTTAAAAAACACCAACTATTTACAGGAATTTTTTAAATAAAAATCAATGTGTATCATATTCAAATAAATTTTGGCAATATTTATAAAAGTGTTATTATTTTTAATTTAAAAAATTACGTTTAGAGAGTACAGTTTTTATTTGAAATTTCACGACGGTTTTTTGTACCATGTTTGACCCTCGGCCAGAATCAAGGAAAAATAATCTAAAAATATGTTCATTAGTTATTAAAATGCTACAAAGACTTACCTTAACAATTTTTTCTCTTTTTATAATCATGAGATATTTCTTCATAAAATAAATTTTGTTGAATTTATTTTACAATTATTATTATTTTATATTTTTATATATTATATTTTATATTTTTATTTTTTTATATTTTTATATAATTATATTATTATTATAAGATTCTTAACGAAATTAAAAAAAAAGATTTTCGAATATATCAGATGTGTCAGAAAAGATCCTAGGAGATTTTAAAGACATTTTATTTTTATTTTATAGGATCTTAAAAAATATTATGAAAATTTCTTATCTATTTAAAACGTTTTAAATTCTTCAAGATCTTCTAAATTTTCCCAAGCATTTTAAGAAACTATATTTATTCTCCTGGAACCTTTCGAGATTCTTTTAAAGTTCCTAAAGATTATCTTGCGTTTCTAAAAATACTTCTAAAGTTTAAATTGGTTTGAATTTCATCGAGTCTGCTAAATACTTTCGGAATTCACTTCATTATTTCCTTTTTTTAAACTTTTTAATCTTATTAAATTAAGGCACTTTCCTTTAAAATCTTCTGCACTCTTCTTTTAAATTTTAGGAAATCGTTTGATGTGTTTAAAAATCTGCTTGAATTTTTTTTAAAGTACATTGTTTTAAATAAAAAATTATTAAAAACTTTCACACGATTATTAGAAAAATAATTCTGTTTTTCTGATCTTGTCAGACCTTTCAATCTCTAATCTTTAAAAATTATTCAAATTTTTCCTGATTTTTTTTAATTCTGCTAAATTAGAAAATAAATGCCTTTAAAGTATTTCAGATGCTTTGAGAATATTTGAGATCTTTTGCAATGTTTTGAAATACTTAAAAATAATCTTTTCAAATTAATTGTTGGAAATAAAAAATTATGTTAATTATTCCTTTAAAAATCTTTACAAGTTTTAATTATTTTCGAATCGTTTCAAAATTTTTGAATATCTCTTAAACTTACTCAAATTTGAAAGAATTATGTTCCTTTATTTTTCTAAAGTTAAGTAATATGGAAAAATTACAACATTTTGCTTCCAAATATTTTACGTGCTTTTTAGACATTTTAGGAAATAATAAAAAATGTTTTGTAATCTTTTTTCAATTTTCTGTTAGAATTCATTCCAAAACAATTATTTACATTTTTTCCTAACTAGTCTTATCAAAATTTAATATAAAAGTCTTAAATGTTAAGTGTATTTAAATACTACAATTTTTAATGTTTCCAAATTTTTAGAAATAATTCAACAAATTTTATGTGTAATTAAAATAAACTTTTTTTAAAATCTCTTTTAACTTATTCCAAGTTATCTTTTTTAAATGTTCAAGATTTATGTAATTACTTATTCTGATTGGAAATAATTGAACCCCTTGCGATTAAAATCGGGGATTCTGTTCTGAGATTATGTTTGAGAAGAAATGTGCTGAAAGTAATTTTTAAAAAAATCATTCGAATTTTAATTTTGAAGACTGATAATTGTACACAATTTCCAGGCGCATCTTTCTTATACTTCTACAAGAATTTTTAGGTTTTTCAGTTTTTTAAATCAGTTTATCCTACGTTTCTAAAACTTCTCTGAACATTAAATTCTTCTATAATCTCATCAATTCTACTCAATATTTATTGAATTTATTCGATTATTTGCACTTTTAAAAAATTTGTAATGTTATCGAATTAAAAAATGTTGATTTTCAAAACTTTTACACTCTTTTTCGAAATTTTAGGAAATTGTTTGATGTATTTAAAAATCTTCTTTAATTTTTTTTAAAGCACATTTTTCAAAATAAAAAATTGTAAAAAATTTTCACACTTTAATTAGGAAAATAATGCTTTTTTTCTAATCTTGTCAGGTCTTCTAATCTTTAAAAATTATTCAAATTTTTCCTGATTTTTTTTATTTTGCAAAATTAAACCAAAAAAATTGCCTTTAAAATTTTTCAAATACTTTGACTATTTTGGACGTATTTTTGAATGTTTTTAAATGCTCTAAAATAATCACCCAAAATTAATTTTTCAAAATAAAAAATTATTTTAATTATTTCTAGGAACCTAAAATAATTTTTTTCATTTTCGTGAAAACTTACAAAATTCTTGAAAAATCTTTACAAGTTTTAATTTTATTTGAATCCTTTCAAAATTTCTGAATATCTCTTAAACTTTCTCAAATTTGAAAGTAGATTTTTAAAGCAACACATAATTTTAAAAATTGTGTGACAAAGTTGCACAAGAAGGCCTAATAAGAATTATGTTCCTTAATTCAAGATGTGAAAAAATTGACCCATAATCTTTTAAATTTGTCCCAGGAATTCTAAGAAAAATAGTTTTACCTCCTAGAAATCTTTCAGATTTCCTGTAAAGTTTCTAAAGTTTATGTTTGAATTCATGAAAAATCTAATTTTCTAACAGAATTTAAGTTTAAAATTCGTTTCGAATCTCTTCAGTTCTTCTTAATATTTCTTGCATTAACTCGATTTTGATCTATTTATTATAATCTTACCAAATTGAAACATTTTGCTTTTAAATCTTCTACAGTCTTCTTTTAAATTTGAGGAAATCCTTTCACATGTTTAAAATCCTTTTTTAGTATTCTCATAAAATACGTTTTTTAAAATAAAAAGTAATTGCAAATTTTCCTAACAATCTTGAAAATGTGCTGTTTCTAATCTTGTCGGATGACCTTCTAATCATTAAAAACTATTGAAAATTTTTCTAGTTCTTCTTTTAGCAAAAACTTGAAGAAAAAAATTGGAAACAATAAAAAAGGTGGCGTGTTCCAGAAAATAATTTCTTTCTGTTTTCAAAATTTGAAAAAGAAAATAATAAATAGATTCGAAAAAAAACCCACCTTTTTTATTTTTCCTCATTTTTTATACCTGTTCTGCTTATGTAAGAAAAACAGTTTTCCAGCTTACTGCGAGCTAAATCATTTCCCGAATAAAACTCTGAAGAAAATAACACATTTCGTCCTCGAGAGATTCTGCGACTTCAAGCGTAGAACATTCCTGATTTGAAATGGATTCGGTGTTTAGATGAAATATTTTAGCAAAGTAATATTTTAAAATAGAATATTTCTAAAGCATTAAATAATTGACTAAAATTGGAGACGTTAAAATATGATCTACGTACATTAAAATTCGAGAGAAATTTACGTATTTTAGAATCAATATTACAGTAACAAAATATATAATACGAACATTTAAGATTTCACAATTCTTTATATAACATTAGGTTATATACATTATGTTATAAAAATACGAAAAAAATGCAAAAAAAAGGATAAACCTGCTCGACATGACGTGAAACATAACCTCACTGTATAAGAACTTCGCGACGTTATCAGATGGATTTATATACTTCAACAAAAGTACAGAATCAGAATATATAACTGAGAATATTTACCTTATTAAACTGAATTTGTTAATACTATTCTGCTGGCCAAAAAATTTTACTTTACGTTAAAAATGATCGAGACGATATTCTTTACTTTTCACAATCAATCAAAACTATACATTACAGATACCTTTTAATTATATTAAAAACTTACCGTATAAAGTCTATTATCACCAAATCAGCAACTATATAATCAATATTATACATAAATAATAATAAATCTAACTTATAAACTACATATCACTGATATGTAATAGACATAACGAGACGAGCGAGGTTTTGCGGAGTCACGTGACCACGACACGATGCCGAAAGCGACACGAACGAGGTCCCACTGTACTCTTAAATTATGACGAACGAGCAAGCAGAATATTAAGTTCCGAAACTTTTTGAAAATTTCCAAAAGCAAGCGATTCGCGACCGCTCCTAGTAACGAAGTACCAGATCATGAGTACTTGTGGCTGAAGGGTGGGCCAACATAATAATTAAAGACGCTATGCATGCAAAGTTGAACAATATTAATTTATTTGCATAAGCACATTAAAATATAAGTAAAATAATTATAAAATATGCATTAAGGGCATGTGACACAGCCTAATACCTATATTACCGACCTCACTTTATCAGTTGACTCAATGTTTTTTTGAACCTAAGAACTTTTTTTGTAAATAAAATATCGAGCTGAAACTTTGAAAAATGTATTAGAGTACAATAAAGTACGTTTAGGTACTGCATT
>NC_046657.1:7448433-7472009 GCF_010883055.1 Belonocnema kinseyi
TTTTATTTACAAAAAAAGTTCTTAGGTTCAAAAAAACATTCAGTGAACTGAAAAAGTGAGGTCGGTAATATAGGTATTTAGCTGTGTCACATGCCCTTAAGTTCAAAAACACTATATAAATAAAAATTCCCGTTAGATTATGTACGCGCGTGATTGTGTATGTGTGAACCTTTTTTCTGTAGAGCAAATGCGAAAAATAAAAGAGATCTAGAAAAATAAGTTCGTGAAATTTGTAGAAATTTTAGCTCCGACTGATATCCAGATCTGATAGGATTATGAGCTAGATCAGCCACTTGGAAGTAGTTTCTGAAGTAAAGCTTTTTTTGAAATAAAATTTAATTGGAGAAACCAGCGATCGAACGAAGGTATATGGCTCGGTCTACTCCTACAGGTATGCTTTCGATACCTTCCTTCTCTATTGACGTCTCCCTCTTGTGCGGCGATTCGTAATTACTCTGAATACTTTTCGACGATATCCCCACTACTGATAGGCCAAGCAAAAAATGTATATGCTCTCTGATTTTATAAAAATAAGATTTCCGATAAGAAGGGAACTTCAAAACAAAAACGATGAAATGGGGAAAATATGAAGTGAAATGACAAATCATTCTTAGATAATAACTCCAAAATATGTTGTAATTCTCTCATACAAAATGCCAATTCATGATTTCGTGAGCATCGTTATTTTTTTCGTGAAAAATGTTTTTTTACGGCATTCAAAATAAGCACAAAAATACTCCAAAAATTGTCAGTGATCGAAAAAAATGATCCCAAAATCCTTAAAAGAAACCCATCTTTCGGAAAAACATTAAATGACATTTTTCCTTTTAATTTTTAGCACCATTTGCCGAACAGAATACAAGGAAGTCAAAAATAAAAACTACTGGATTTTTTATTATTAAAACAAACACTACACATCCTGTCGTTTTTCCACAATTTTTCATTTTTTATTTTTAATGTTATTTTTACGACTAAAAAAAATGCGTCCCATTAAAAAGTGATTAATGACAAATGTATAGATCTTTTTACGGTGAAAAACTTTTGTCTATAAACTTTTTTTCGTATCTTGCTTTGCTTTTTCGAAGATTGATTTTTTTTATTTTCAATGTTATTTTTCACAATTTGCTCTAACTCTAAAAATTTCCGTTTTACAAACAAGTCGTAAGGATAAAGTGCTCGACTTTTCGAATATAATAATAATTAATTTCTTAACAAATTATTTCAACTTTTAAAGTCGTAGTTGAATTTTTCCCAAAAAATATTACGTTTTAACAAAATTATGACGTTTTTAGATAATTAATTAGATCATTATATTATTATATTTACCAATACAATTAAAGATGACCACCAATGTGAAAACAAGATTATACACAATTTTAGTTTTGTCCAAGTAGAATGAAAAATTATTACTGCTCATAATGAAGAATTTGATTCACAGAGAAGATAATATACACTCTGATTTTTGCTTACGGTGAATACATATATACGAGTATATCCTACAGGCGTTATCTGCTGTACTTAATAAAGAGGCCTTGCGCTAAACATTAAAAAGATGCATATCATTCTTGTAGCTATAATATGTTAAAAGTAAAATCATTTTTTATTTACTGTGGTTAAACACCTGGTTTTTCCGTTCCATCACTCTTTTTGAATTTTAAAGGGTTTAAATGGGAGCTTAAAAAGTTTTTTATTCAAACGCAAAATAGTATACACGTATAAAATAGAGGCTCTAAATATGATGAATTAAAAAAAAGAACATTGGGAATTTATAAGATTATAAATTAAACAGCTAAAAGATTCGTGGCAGGACAATATAAATTTACGCTATGATTTACAATGTGCTAAATTGAAAAATAAACTAATAAATTCCTAAATGTTGAAAATCATATAATTTTGAAGCAATTTTAAAATACAAACATTAATAATTAAACGATTTTGTATTTCGATTAAAGCTGAACATTTTTTTAATTATAAATTAATTTACTTTATCTTAAGTCGTTTGAAATCAACAATTGTTTAATTGATATTTATACATAAATATTATAAAATTTCACTCCCAAATTAAAAATTCAATCCAATGATACAAACACTATAGAATTGGTTCGATTCAAGACATTCTATTTAAAACAATTAAATTTCAAATTATTTAGTTTCGCATATTTGATTTATTAATTACTTATTTTAAGTAAATAGTTCGAAATTGCTAAATATTCAAAAAATCTCCTTTCTATAATTATTAAAAATCACATGGGTTAAAAAGGCTATCTTCAAAATGATTGATAAAATCAACAAAAAAAGTTCGATCAATAATTTATGTGAATCTTATTTGAGGCTTCTCAGCACACTTTAGAAAAAAATAATTCAGATTAAAATTGTTTATTTAACAGTAGTTATTCAAAGGTTAAGTTTTTCCTTTGTCTTGAGGGAAAAGCTACCATTTCAATTTAATTCTAATGATCAAGGTCTCATTTTGTGCCTCAAAGGATTCTCTAAATTACTATTTGGGTTCATTTTATGTAAAAAAATTAATTGAGAGACCAAACGGTTATTATTTTTATGATTAATCACAGTTTAAATTTTAATTAATACCACCCAAATAGAATTTTAGATAACCCTTTAAAGAATAAAATGAGGCCTTGACCATTAGGATTAAATAAAAATGGTAACTTTTCCCCAAAGAGAAAGAAAAACTAAACCTTTAATTAACTACTGTTAAATAAACAATTTTGACGTGCATTTTCTTTTTTCTGAATTTTGCTTAGAAGTCTCCATCAAGATTTTCAGAAATTAATGATAGATCTTATTTTGTCGATTTTGTAAATCATTTTAAAGATAGGCAACTTTTGAAATTGATTGTAAATAGTATACATCCTTAATTTATAACGTTCAAATGTACAAATTGGTTAGTCTTTAACATACTGAGAATCAATAATTGATTTATATTTATAGTTGATCAACTTAGAAGATTTCCCATTAAAGAAACAAAATTTAAAATAATTTCAATTTTTTTGTAATTTTCCCGTACGATTATCACCATGTTCTGGAATTATTATCTTTAAGGTAAAAAAAAAATTAAAATTCAAAAAGTTGAAAAAATTAATTTTTCTACTGAATAAAGTTCCCATTTTTTGAAAATGAACGTATTCATTTGTTCCGAAAATTAAATTTTTTCTGAAAAAAAATCTTTTCGATCGCTCCGCTGGGAATCGGACAACGGTAATTCCGATTGCCGATACGGTGCTTTTTCCATCAAGCCACTAGAGCAATCGAAAGAATCTTTTTTCAGAAACACATATTGTACTATGCAAGGTGTTTTGTATAATTACAAGTCAATTTTTTTAAGGAATCTGTATTATTACCAAAAAGGTAGCACCGATCAGTAAAGATTTCTTTTTCACCCACCGTTAAAATAGAAATCAGTACTATCGATCTTAGTTAACTCTTAAAATAACAGACTTTAATAACGTGTTGTCAGAAAAGATGGAAAATATGAAATAAAAAATTTTGTGATGAAATTTTTCCGAAAAAAAGATCCTTTCTATCCCTATGCTGGGAATCAAACAACAGAACTTCAGATAACCTCTCAGGTGGATTATCACCACATAAGGTAACATTGATCAGTAGAGATATCTTTTTTACCTACAAACAACTTGAAAAAGTTTATTTCTTCTGATGAAATAGTAATTAGAAGTTTTTTTTCTTGAATCTTTACTTTTCATTCATATAATATTTATTTGACAAATTTGTATAGTATTTTTAATAGAAGAATGTAAGATGCAAGTTTTTTTTTAATTCATTGAAAGAAATTTCAGACAATAGTAAAATCTGCTTTTTTAAGGCCAAGTGACGAGGGGGTCACTTAGCCAAACCGGGTCCTTAATTTTTCTTTGCCAACTTACGTCTAAACGATATGAGGTATCGCATTTAAAGTTTGGGAAATGGAAATGAAGGTAATAAATTCCATGTCTCTGCTTTGTTCCCGTGAAAATTTGGAAGAGAAAAAAAATTTCGAAGAAAATACAAGTAGAAGTTAGATCGGTACTCTTTTTTTCCAATTTACATTCACACTGTGGGTAATACAGATTATCATTATTTTCATAACTAAACTTTTTTCTAGCCCCAACTCTTTACAAGACACAAAAGATCCTTTAATATTTTGTAACATTCCCCAAAAAATGTCCGCGTTATTTAAAGTCTTATTTTTCAATATGGGTGAAAAAATATTGAACTTAGGGCTAACTTGAGCAGCTGTTATACTAGTTACATGGCTTTAAGAACATAATTTTTAATGTACCCTATTGACAAGAATGTTAGGAACCTGGTTTAGGTTAGTTGCTTAGCATATTAAATTATAATATTAAAACATTTTAAATTTGTTTGCTCATGATAAGATACTACATAATATAAGGACCACAGATAAGGACCACAAATTCAAAAAATCCACATAATTTTCATCCTCGAAATTAAAAAGTCTACAAACCACATAACCACAGACCCATAGACCCGCAAGCCCCAAACCTATAACCGCCTTGAGCCACGAACTTCCCCGCCCCCTCACTTCTTACTAACACACCTCACTTTACCCCTTTAAATTCCACAAACCGTAGATCTGCAAAACCTACTTGGGCAAACTCTAAACACAAAAACACTGCATGTAAAAATTCTAAACCCACTAAAAACTCTCTCTCCTCCCTTCTCCCTCCTTTCTCATCCCATATTTTTTCCTATATACGTCTTTGATCACCATAAACCACAAATCTTCAAATCCTACATCTAAGAACTTTAGACATAAATACCATCGATTTTTTAATCCTAGATCAACATTTTCTCTCTTTCTCTCTCCCTCCCCCCTTTCCACCATGTCTTTCTTGTGTTATACTTCTTTGACACACAAACTATTAACCTTCAAACCGTAGAACTACACACTCTAGGCACAATATTGTACATGTTCAAACGTTAGTTAATTTTCATAGAATTTAATCGACGTTTTGACAACACTAAATGCTGCTCAGAGCTAAACTCATATTTCGTCTAAATTTTTGTTTGTTTGTTGAAAATGAATAATGAAAAAAAAAAACTATTATTTTGTAGGAGGATGCAATTAAAGCCGAAAGTGGTGATACGAGTAAATGAATCTCAGTGTAATGACGCTGGACAACAGGTATAGGTGAGGGGAGTTGCAAAAGGATGTGCAGTGTTCCGTCAGGCGTGGGCAACAGGAGCGTTGCGGCAAAGCGCTGTACCCTTGAGGCCTACCTGTGTAACTCCGTGATGAAGTTGCACGAGTTCAGTCGAAGCACGGTGGCGAGCTCGCGTATACCAGCAGTGGGTCCCCGATGCCTTAATCCAGCTGAAGCCGATGAGAACCATCGAATTATTTTATGCGATCGAAAAAGCCTGTGATCCTTTTTGACCGTGACAACAGCGCTATCTGACATGCAAATATATATCGTGAAATAGTATTTTGAAGTTATTGGAGCAATGAGAATGATAAAGAGAAATTAACATCAATTCAGGTCAACCAAAAATATTACATTACTGTTTTTAATTAATCATTCACTATAAGATTCCTTGTTAACATCTGATTTGAATTCAAATTTCTTCTGAATAGTGACAAATTGGTGGCGATGTATTAGTTATGGATCCTTGATAAAAAGCCCAAACGACAAAGCAGAATGATAATTTGTAAGAATTGCATAAAATGTGTTTTTTTTGTAAAAAATTGATCCAATATTTATGAAAGTAAATTATTTTCTGTTAAATGACTTCATCATATGTCCAGTTATAAAATAGCATAATGCGTCGTTTTGGAAAAAGTGTGCTTCCTACTGGAAATATTTTGCGAGGTTTTTTGTTGCAAAAAATGATACGCTTGTGGATGCGGCCGTTTCCGATTGGTTTAATCAAGTAAGCGACATATTGTCTGAACCAATGACTTAAAAAAAGCTCTCAATTTTAACGAGATGCTCTACGGCCCCCAAACGTCTAAAGTATGTAATTAGGAATAACATTTATTTCAACGTGTAACAGCGAACCTTCTTCCCCATTTCTGTTAAATATCTAGTTTACCCTTGTCGTCGTATTTAAAAATATAATTTTCAAACTTTTTTATAATGCAAGAAAATATGCGACAAATGGTTCATTTGACCCTGGCTGCATACTCTTGGAGTCCCTGGATTTAGTTTTACCGTCTGCTCCAAAACTGGTAATTAGCAAATATCATAGCGAAGGGAAAAAATTATTTCAAATCATAATGTCATTTTTTTAAACACTATTGTCTACATTTAGGTAACCGGTGCTAGTGAGAGGCAGCGTGGAAGATCGAATGACGAAGTGGTTTTACGAGACAAGAAGGCGTATTAACCCTTTGCGGCATAGTGATAACCGAAATGACCACCTTTTTTATTCACAACTTTTTACTCTCGATTTAATTTTTTTGCAGTAATATCAAAAAATTCTTATTAATATTGTATTTGAAGCATTGTCGAATTTAAAAAGAAGATGGCGAATGTATTGCGTAAAATTATAAATAGTTATAAGTAAACAAATTTCAAAAATTTCTATTTTTACGAAAGAATTTATTTTTGAACGACGTATTGAATAAATTAAAATAAAACTTGTTGCTCTGGGGTTTCTAGGGTCGCTGATTATGAATCCAAAGCCAAATTTTCAAAACTCAAAATGCAGGATCCAATATGGTGAAAAAGTTTTGAGTTTATTTCAACCTGCATTATAAAGCAATCATGGTCCAAATTTCACAACTATTTGGCAACTACCCTTAAATGCTGTCAATATTTTCAGCAATATCGATTCTTCCCGAATAGATTGTGAGATCGATTTCCTGATTTATTGAACAAAATCTTATAAGGCAAGATATTTAAATATGGGTATTCTTTTTAATATTAGAAGATCACTCAAGACCGTGCTTCGAAATATTAAATTTTCTGGACTTTTTCAACTTCAAATTCAAATTGTATTCAAGTACAAAGAACCCAAAAAACGCCAAACTAAAAATCATCATATCATTCACGTTCGCAGAATGCAAGTTATATCTTCAATCCAACGATGGAAATTAGCTATCACAAAGAACCATACTTCAAGCTTTAAGAGAGATCCCTTAAAGAAGAAACACTTTAATTGAGACAGGAAAATTTATGGCTGAGCCAAACTTTATACGAAATAAGCAACCCTCAAAAATGATCCTTAGCACTTTTAACGAAGAAATTTGAAAGTTTCTTCGTATTTAAGTAATGCTTGAAAGTAGGCGTAAAATTATTAATACAATGTATATTAGATTATTATATTTACTTATAGAATTCAGGAGAGCAGCAAAAAATGAGACCATGGTATAAATGATGTACATTCTTTTAAGTAGAAGAGAAACTAGTTATTGCTTTGATAACGAATTTAATTAACAATGTAACTAATGGTTCATTTTATTCTTTATAGAAGTAAATATATACACTATATTGGCCACCTCACAATTTATAAGCGACAAACTTGTCCTACTGAGATATTTATATTTGACTATTTAATTTCAAGGAGAAAAGTTTATGTACAAAATTCCCTAAAATATATATAACAATTTATATAATATTTTAAGCATTGGGAGAATCTTGACTATGAAAATTCTTTAAACAATACGGGGTCGTTCAAATATGTTGTAACGCAATTTTCAACCAATTTGGACCCCCCTCCCCGGTTGTAACGCAACGTAACAAAACTTCCCCCCCCCCCCCGGTAACGTAACAAATCTTGATTTTGCTATTTTATACAGCGTTTCAAATAGTGTGCATCTCAATACAGTTCGCGATAAAATTTTCCAATATCACATATTTTTATATTAGTCTCGACAATAAACGATAACAGCAACATCATAAGCATACACCAAAGGTAAACAAACCGCAGTCATTTGTTTCTCTCTCACAATGCACCACATAAGCAGAGCTGCCAATATCAACACAACTCATTGCCAACAGAAACCTAATAAAAGCCACGCTAAAATTTGAATCGGTTATCGCATAAAATCATAAAATCGACGTTACTTATCGCAGTTGATGACCCCTCCCCCCATGTAACGCTTCTTAACAAATCGCCCCCCCCCCCCACTCTTCCTGGCGCATTACGTAATATGTTAACGGCCCTTATCTTGTACAATGAAAATATTGCAGATAAAAAATGATTGCAAACATAATTACATCCTCGTTATAACAGAATCAAAAAGATCGTTTTATATTTAGCAGGTCTTGCCCTTCAAGGATCAGTAAATATGTGGTGGATATATTTCTTCTTATTACTTGCAGTCTTGCGCGCGCCAAGGCCGCGCGCCTATTAATCTTTTTATGAAAAATAATAAACCAAAAGTCTATCCTTTCTATGTTATACATATTTAATGAATGTTACAAAATATTAGTATAAAATAATAGAAGGCACCAAGGCTTCTTTAATTAAAATTAATTTACACCTAATATTGATGATTAGCATTTATTACAATTTTGTAACTTACGTTGATGATAATCATATTCTTTAAATAATAAACTTTGCATTTTTAAACCACAATTCTTATAAATCAATTTAGCAAAATTTTTTCACGGGCATTATAATAAACAATATTCTCATAGGTAGAAAAACACACGTAATAAGCTTTTTGCCACTTGGTAAACTCTCCCCTGAAAATCTTGGTCAAGTCTCCCCTTTAAAATCTTTCTATAAAATTGAACTAATAATTATTATTTTTCGAATTGCATTGAAATTAATGAAATTATTTATTGAATTAACACTTTAAACCAATAAATACTTAAAAAGTTATCATGTGGGGCGAAGGTGTTGTGAAAAATGTGGTTTATGGAGGTAGATGGAGGGGAAAGGTGTTTTGAATGTTTTACAGAAAAATATTCTTTTGTCTTAAAAGTTAAAGGATTGGGTCACATTTCTTGATTTCCTAACTGACAATTCTTTATTTGTTGAAAATTCGTTTTTCTAGCTGAAAAATTCATATTTTTAGTGTAAAACTGATCTCTTTGGTTAAAAAATGTACTATTTTTTAAATTCTTTCTTTTCGGAAATAAATTAATGTTTTGTGCGAAAAGCAACTTTTCTACTTCTGTTTTAAATTCGTATCTTTTGCGGAAAATTAATCTTTATGATTGAAAATTCGTATCCTTATTTTTACAATGCATCTCTTGGCAGCATCTGCATTCGTTGAAATATCAAATATTACATTTTTTTATCGTAAATCCATATTTGCAGATTAAAAATTCAACTACGTTGTTGAAAATTTACATACTTGTTCGGAAATTCAACTCTGGTTAAAAATTTAAATAGTTTGTTGAAATTCTTTTTTTTTTAAGATATTCACCACTACGTTTTCATTGAGAATTCTTTTTTTTTTTAATGCAACTCTTTTTTGTTAAAGATTAATCTTTTTTGATTGGAAATTTGGCCATTTAGTTTAAAATTTATATTAGTAGGTTGGAAATTTAAGTATTTGGTTAAAACTTAAACTATTCGTTTGTAAAAGTAAATCTTTCATTAAAAAGCCAAATTTTTAACAAAACCGTTTACACTGAAAATGAAAAAGTTTAATTTTCAGTTTGAAAGATTAACGAATTTTCAGCCAAATAGTTACATTTTCATCCAAACACCTGAAATTTTAACAAAATAGTTAAACTTTTAAATAAGTAAATAAATTTTCAACCACAAACTAAAAAATATGATTATTTTTAAACAATATCAGCTGAATTGAACCAAAAACTGCATGTTAAGAAAATTTTTTAATTTTTAACCAGAGATAAATTTTTAACTAAAATAATGAATCTTAAACCAAACAAATTAATTTTTAAAAAGTCTTATAACCTTAAAACAATTAGTGAAATATTCAACAAAAAAAGATTAATTTTCAACCAAAGAAAGAAAGAATTTGGAACAAAAGAATTAAATTTTCAACTCAAATTATGAATCTTTAGCACAAAAAATATCCATTTTACTCAATTAGTTTAACATTTAACCAAGTATTCGAATGCACACAAAAAAGGCAAATTTTAAATAAAACAATTGAGTCCTCAATAAAGGAGCTTAAACAATAGGTAATTCACAACTACCAAATTACAATTGTAGATACTTTAACCTTTAATTTTAAAAAGTCTGTGCACAACTTTCGGCGATATACATAGACCGAGCGCGAAGCGCGAGATGCATATATTATCGAGCGCAAAGCTCTAGAAGGAACAAAGATAAAAGAAAAATATCTACAAAATTGTTGATTTTTCAACCCAAAAAGGCACGTTTTCTAAAAAATATTTGAATTTTCAACCAAAAGGGATACCTTTTTATTGTATTCATGTTCAGTAAGAAACTCAAGTTTCTATCCAAAGAGATGAATTTTTAACCCAGAAACAATTTTCAGTCAAGACTGAAAAAAAGTCAACTAAATTGTTGAATATGTTCAACAAAAAATTGCAAAAAAAGGGTTCCCTTATAGTATAAAAATCAAGTAATTGGTTGAAAATTCGTCTTTTTTGTAAAACATTAATCTTATTGGTTAAAAATTAATCTTTTGAACATAGAATTTATTTTACAACGAAGAAAAAGTTCTCTTAAAATTAAATATGAAAACAACATAATTTCGTTCCTGATCGATTCAGCGACTCGAAGTGCATAACCTACCTAATGTTAAATGGATTCGATCTCCTTTAGAATAATTTTTATAAAACTGTTTTTTTTTTGTGGAAAATTAATCTTCTTGTTTGAAAGTTCATCTTGCTGATTGAGGATTCAACAATTTTTCGGGCAATTCTTATTTTTTCAAAATTAATTTATTCAAGTGAAAATGTAACTTTCCATTTTTTGTTAAAAATTTATTGATATTTTTAGTTACAATCTGTTTGGTAGAGAACTCAGATATTATCTTTTAATTACACTTCTTTAAATTGAAAATTATTTTTTTAACTAAAATCTTAATCATCCCATTTTTCGTTGAATTTTGTAGAAAATTCGTAAGTTTTTGTAGAAAAGTAATATTATTGGTTGAAAATTAACATTTTTCATTAAAAATTTAGTTATTTAAAAAAAATTCCTTTTCAGTTTGTCAAAAACCAATTTCTTTAAAAGAAATTTAGATTCTACTGTTTTTGGTTGAAAATTTACCTTTTTTACTTAATAATTCAATTTTTCTGTTTTGGTGGAAAATTAATCATTTTGGATTAAAATCGAAATTTTTTCGTTAAAAATTGAACTATTTGAAAACAAATTCATCTGTTTTCATACAGTATTTAGAAATTAAGAATCTTGTTGAAAATTCGTCATTGTTGGTAGAAAAATAAACTTCCTAATTGAAATTTCATCTTTTTTTCGAGGATTCTATTTTTGATAGAAAAATGATATTAAAAAAAATGGATATTTTTTTGTTAAAAATTTAATTTTTTTTAACCGTCTTTTTCAAGTAGAAAATTAATCTCCGCGGTTGAAAATTGATCTTTTTCATTGAGGGTTCAATTTTTTTTCAATTACTTCATAGTTAGTTAAAAATTAATTTATGTAAGCTAAACTTGGATTATACCATTTATGCTAGAGAATTGATGGGTAGGTTGCAAATTCCTTTTTTTTTTGTTAAAAAGTAAATTCTTAAATTGAAACTTTAACAATCCCACTTTCGATGAAAGATTGAAATTTCGAATTAAAAATTGATATTTTTGTGTTGAAAATTCAATTATTTGTTTCAAACATAGTCTTTTTTAATTAAAATTAATGTTCTTGGTTGAAAATCTATCCGTTTGTTTGAAAGTTCAACTATGTATTATCAAATTCATCTATTTTGATCAATTTCATCTAATTTATTGAAAATTTACTCGTTTGTTGTTAAATATCAATTATTTTAACTAAAAAAGAATAATCCTATTTCTGGTTCTACACATTATATTTTTAATTAAAAATTTATCTTTTTTAGTTAAAAACTCCACTATTTGTTTGAAATTTGATCTTTTTGATCGAGGATTCAGCTATTTTATTAAAAATTTAAATGTACAATTTTATGATGAAAATTTTTTTTTTATAATTGAAAATTAATTTTTTTAGTTGAAAATTCGGCTTTTTGGTAGAAAATTAGTTTTCGTTGATAAAATGTTATCTTGTTTATTGAGGATTCAACTATTTTCTTGATTTTTTTTGTTTGTTAAAAATTAATATCTTTGAGGAAAATTTTAATTATATCATTGTTGGTTGAAAACTAATAGTTTTTTGTATAGAATTAATTTTATGGTTAAAAAATGAATCTGCGTTTTATTATTTTTAACTTAGATGTCCAAACCTAATTTGTTGTTGTCTTATATGGGAAAAAAACGTCTTGAATAATTTACTATAGAAAATTTTTATCGCTAATGATTCTGCTAAATAATGTATAGAACCTGCTTGATTTGAAGTGAGTTCTATCTGATTCTGAATACTTTTTATAATATCCTTCTTGGGTTGAATATTAATTTAGTTGAAAACAATTTAAATCTGTATAAGGTCTCTTACAATTTGTAATAATAATTTTCGTACAGAAAGACCATTTAAAAAATAACAAACAAGAAATAAAATAATAAAAAATTTAATATAATTACATATACTTCACTGAAAAAATAATTTGTAAACAACTTTTGCGATTGAAAATTGTTTCATTACATAAAAAATTGATGACAAAACTTTTTCGACTATATTGGTATTGTTTTCTCATCAATTACACTTCTTTAAAATAAAATAATGTTTTAAGATTACTGAAAGATTTATCAATATTTCTTAATGAAATTAAACAAAATTCAAATTTAAAAATAAGTTTTTTAAATTTTTTATTAGTTAACAACTAAGATATTAACAAAAAAATAATGCTTCCAATTTTAAAAATGCGTACCTACAAGATATTGTGCACTTTTCACATATTTAATAAAACTCACTGATGAAGACTACCATTTTGTGCATCAAAAATTTCTACAAAATTCTGTTATTTATTTTAAAAAATTTCTTTGATAGAAAATTAATCTTTGTGATTGAAACTTCATCTTTTTTGTTAAAACTTCTACTATTTGGTATCAGTTTCATCTGTTTTAATTACAATTTGAAATAATCTGTAGAAAATTTCTCTTTTTTAAAAAATATTAACTTTTCTTAACTAAAAACTGCATTATTCTATTTTTGTATAAAATTAGATATTTTTTATTGAACCTTGCTCTTTTCTAGTTAAAAATGAAATTATTTGTTTGAAAATTTATGTATTTTGTTGAAAATTGGTGTTTTTTGTTAGAAATATAAAACTTCTTCCTTGAAATTTCATCTTTTTGATTGAGAATTCAACTATTTTGTTGAAGGTTCCTTTATAGGTAGTCAAAAATTAATTTATGTAAGCTAAAATTGGATTATACTATTTTTGGTAGAGAATTGATATTTTAAGTTAAAAACTGATCTTTTGTAGTTGAAAATTTAACTATTTGTTTGAAAATCCACATATTTCGATGAAAAATCGTTATTATGGTAGGAAATTAGTCTTCTTGTTTGAAAATTGATCTTTGCGATTAAGATCAAACCTATTAAGTTGCACATTCCATTTTTTTAAATTAAATTTTCTAACTGAAAATTTAACATCCCACTTTTGATCGAACACTGAAATTTGGAATTAAGAATTGATATTTTTGGGTTCTTGGTTGAAAATACATCTGTGTGCTTGAAAGTTCAACTATGTGTCATCAAATGCATCTATTTTAGTTGAATTTCAATTAATTTGTTGAAATTTAATTATTTGTTGTTAAATATTAATTCTTTTAACTAAAAAGGAATGATCCTATTTCTGGTTTTATATATTTTTAATTAAAAATTAATTTTTTCATTTGAAAATTCGTCTTTTTGATAGAAAATTATTTTTCTTTGTGAAAATCTATTCTTGTTTAATGAGGATTCAACTATTTTTTTAATTATTTTGTTTGCTGAAAAATTAATGCCTTTAAAGAAAATATTAATTATATCATTGCTGGTTAAAAACTAATAGTATTTTTGTATAGAATTAATGTTATGGGTAAAAAATAATTTTGTTTTTTATATTCTTAACATAGATGTCCAAATTCCATTTTTTTTGTGTTATATCATAAAAAACGTCTTGCATAATTTACGATAAAAAATATTAATCACTGAGAGATTCTGCTATATACTGTGTAGAACCTGCCTGATTTTAAGTGAATTCTATCTTATTTTAAATACTTCTTATATTATTGTACTTGTATTGAAAATTAATTTAGTTTAAAATTATATTATTTGTTAAAAAAGATTTTTTTAAATAGAAAATTAATCTTTGTGATTGAAAATCCATCTATTTTGTTAAAACTTTTACTATTTGGTGTGAAGTTCACCTGTTTTGGTTAAAATTTTAAATAACCTATAGAAAATTTCATTTTTTAAATTGAATATTAACTTTTACATACTAAAAACTGAATTATTCTGTTTTTGTTTGCAATTTGATCTTTTTATTAAAAACTTTATCTTTTTTAGTTGAAAATGAAATTATTTGTTTGAAAATTCCCGTATTTAATTGAAAATTTGTGTTTTTTGTTAGAAATATAGAACTTCTGCCTTGAAAATTCATCTTTTTATTTGAGAATTCAACTATTTTGTTGTAAGTTCCTTTTTAGTTGGTCAAAAACTAATTTCTCGCCGAACATTGGGTGATAATGAAAGTGCCAGTGCATCTCTATAGTATGCATCTGTTGTTGGAGGTTTTCAAAATTGTATTTTTATAAAATAAAAGTGGAGTATTTGGCAAAATTGTCGGCAGATATGAAAAACCGATACATCCATCAAACTGAACATAATTCATTCAATCCCACATTTCTTAAACCATATATTGTTCAATATAAGCAATATAAACAATATAAACAATAATATTAAGTATTATTCGTGTGATGCATAGAATTTTTAATAAAATTTCATTGCTGATATAAATTGCGGTAGCAACTTATTGAAATTTTAAGGTTAATATTACATTTTGCGATTTAAGAGCGAACTACTCGCTGTTAAAAAATTTATCAAAAAGAAGTAGGATGAAAACATAAAAAGCTATTTTTTATTGTAATCCTCATTAAGATAGTTTCTCTTTTTTCACGAAAAATTGTATACATTTGAGTGAACTTTTTGTGAAATCTGTATGAAAAATTTCACTAATTTTCAATGTATTTTAAATACAGAGTATTTTTTTCGTATTAAGAAAAATGAGTAAAAGCTTAACTTTCGTAATGTTTTTGTAGTACATTTTCGTAGCTTTTCATACCAAAAAATAGTATTTTATAGATTTTTGTAGATACACGGATTATTTACATTAAATTGGCAAAAATTATCTAATTCTGCGAGTAGCAGTTCGCTCTCGTATTCTCGAATTAACTCCTAACCTCAAAATCTCAAAAAGTTGTCATCGCATTTTACACCAGCAATGGACTTTAATAACAAAACTTAGAACAAATTCCATGCTTCATAGGAATATTACGTAATGTTAATGTTTATATTAATGACAAATAATAGCTTAAACATTAACTTGTAATTAAAAATATACTAACCCTACAGATAGAAATCTCAGAGTATATGCTACAGATTCTCAAGGCTCTGAGAAGCTCTAAGAAATTCTCCCCAGGCACTCAGGTAGATATATTTAATGTTCCAGATAGCTCGTTTAAATGCTTTTAAGGCTTGAAAATGTACGGGTGGCAAGGTCGTGGTAAAGTAGAAGCGTTGATTCGTATTATCGACCTTGAATTTCGATTCGATTATTATTCCCAACAGTGATCCAAAAATACTTGCGCATGCTTGTATTTTGCGACGCTCATTGGCTCTGGTTCGCGTACGTATTTAAAAATAAAGTACAGACGCGCACCTTAGCGAATGAACATCACTCAAATCCAAACAAGCGCAGATCAAGGCAGCTCCATTTGGATCATTAACTTCAAGAAAGGACGTGTAACGTTCCATTACTGTCTAACTCACAGTGACCCACGGATGCCTCTGTCGCCCGCGTATAGCTAACAAAGAACGAGCAATCGTGACAATTTTTTCAATATTTTCCAATGCTGTCTAACCCACTGACGCCTCGTCTCACACGCATATAGCATTTCGAGAGTAGAGCATTTACGAGTGATTGAAACTTAAAAAACTGCAATACATTATATTTCTGCGTAATTACCAGTTGCTCAGAAGTTTCTAGACCGAATTCGATTTAAAAACAATATTTTCTTAAAAATTTATATTTTTTAAGTAAATTAATGGTACAAATCCTGTAGAAGATGCTCACCTGCTAAACTTTGTCAGCGCTTCATCTGATGTCATAATATTACCCCTAGCCGCTATGCATATTCATTCTTGCTCTCGCCCGAGTTTCACCGATAATATATAAGGTGTCCAAAAAGGAACCAATCACCTAAATCATTTTTAAGGTAAAATATTTTTTCCAAAAAGGTTAAGATGTCTTTGAGTAACTTATAACGAGGAATTCAGCGTTGACCTGAAATTTAACCTTGAGCTTGACTTTCAAGGTCAACTTATTTAAAAAATCGGATCCCCTATTTTTGAAAAAAGCAGTTGAACCTTGAAGTCCAGCTCAAGGCTTTTAGGCTTGACCCAGGTATGTGTCGGGCCCAATCTGTACTGCTTCGGGTCTGGTGTATACGAAAAAGGTCCAGGTCATTCTTGGAGTAACTTTTAACTAGGAGAGCAGTGGTAACCTTGAATTTTACCTTAAGCTTAAACTTCAAGGTCATTTGAAGGTCATTTAAAGGATCCAGTGTTCAAAACAAAACCCTAAATTTAGATGAATTACGACAAAGGATCTTAGATGAGTCAGCTCTCATTCCCATTGAAATGATCTGAAATGCTATTGGTGCTTTTTATCATCTGTTAGGTTACTGTCAAGAGGTAAATGGGGAACAATTTGAACACTTAAAATGAGACATTTTTCTGAATAATTCTAATAATCAAATGTGGGAGGCGAGGGGACCGACATAAATCAAGCATCCCAAAGGGAACAGATTTTACTATGTCCACTTCGTTGTTCCTGGGTAACGCTAAATGTAAAATTATTGACCTTGAAATAACGTTAAAGGCCAAGCTCAAGGTCACCACTGCATTCCTTGTTAAAAGTTACTCCAAGAATGACCTCGACCTTTTTCGTAAACACCTAAAACCCTTCAGCTAAAGTTCGAGTCCAGCCTTGACCCATGACCTAAGTACATGCTTGGACGTAAAGTTTCCCGCTCTTTTTTTAGCCGTTATCTAAAGGAGGGGTTTCAATTTTAAAAAACAAAGTTCACATTGAAATAATTTTGAAGGTCAAGCTCAAGGTCAAATTCAAGGTCCCCACTGGATTGCAAATATATTATACCTGGAAAATTATGTAGGCATAGGTGCAAAGACATTACGCCCTACCACACGGTGTCGCTAAAAAATGTTTAGGTTGAACAAAACACGAATAAAAATTCGAAATTCTAGCTGCTCG
Source organism: Belonocnema kinseyi (assembly GCF_010883055.1). NCBI lineage: Eukaryota > Metazoa > Arthropoda > Insecta > Hymenoptera > Cynipidae > Belonocnema > Belonocnema kinseyi. The sequence continues at coordinate 7,465,931 of NC_046657.1, forward strand.
GTTTTAAAAATGGCACTTAAAAGTAACTTTTTGATTATATAACTATATTTTCCTCATTTAGCTTAATTAGCCGTTTCATAAAGGATTGGTTTTCAGTAAATTAAACTAATAAAAATCGGCAATATTATAATGCTTTCTTAAGTAACATTGTCTGCTCTCTCCGAATGTGAAGTCGAAATTGCACAATTTTGCACCAATAAGTTAATATTTACATAGAAATAATATACATTTCTATTTAGATTAAAAAATATCTATTTTTTAATTTCTTTAATTATGTCATTCTTAGCTTTATGCAGAAAACACGAAGTAGAGGTGGTGATATGGCGGTTTCCTTTTTTGCAGTTTTATGATTTTTGAAATTATTTATAGTTTTTAGTTGTTAAAAAGTTTTGAAACGTGTTAATAACAAAAGTAAGAAAAGTAAAAAATATATTTTTATTTGTAATAAATATTTGTACTTCGATAACGTGTTATAAAAAAAACTGAAAATAAGAACCTTTGCTTTTGATAAAATGAAAATCTACATTTTAATTAAACAAGTTTCATTAAAAATCGAGATATTTAAAAATTAAAATAAATAAATAGTTAAACACGTAAACAAAGAGAAGTCTATCACTGCTTTCATTATTCTTTCAGAGAATGAAGGATGTCTCATCGAATTAATTTTATGGCGCTCCCAGGTTTTTAGGAATTTTCTGTGGACCGACTCTCCAGCTTGCTCAGATCACAATCTAAGTCCCTCATAAGTTAAAAATTAAACAATTTTTTATGTATTCTAAAAGTACATGCATTTCCAGTGTTCTAGGTACCTAGTTACTTTTAAAAGCTTTTCTTAATTTTTTATATTGACTATCTAAATTTTTCACATCTTTTTCTACCGAAAAACAACAAGTCACAATCTTGACGATAGCTTTCAAAAAGCGGCGACGTAAGGTACTATAACAAAATATCCAACTCCACCAAATATTTTGGAATCTTGTAATGCTGCCGATTCTTTGAAAGGCGTTCGTAAAAGAAAATTAGGATTTTTTTAAGCTTGACGACAATTTAAAAATAAAATTTGATACTAAGAGCTCAAAATAATTTCATAAAAATATTTTAGTATTTGTTCAAGGTACAGTATATTAATGAAAGTAACACATAAACTCGTAATAATAATATACTAAAAAATTAATATTCATAAAGAATAAACTTACTGTAGTGTATCGAAAGAACAGTTTTGTAATCAATCACAACCATTAAAGTACTAAGTTTGACCTAGAAAAAGTACTAGAAAAGTTTTGTGCATACCAAAAATATAAGTGGAAAAAAATTTTTAATTAGCGAACTTCAGATTTGGAAGGAGTAGACAATTTGACTTAAAAAATCATTATAATATTACCGATTCTTATTCATTTCACTTACCAAAAGCCAATCCAAAATGAAATGGCTAAATAAGTTAAATGAGTAAAAAATGTCCAAATAATAAAAAAGTTACTTTTTAGTGCCATTTTTAAAACCGAGCCGCTAGGATTTCAAGTTAAACAGCTCCCCATAATCTGTGACTCGTGTAGAAAAAGTAATCCAGACAGATTTTTTTGGCATTTTTGTCCAACCAAAACATTTTTTAGTGATACCGTGAGTAGCAATTGAATTGGTAAATCGGCAAGAAAAGAATGTCTTCGAAATTCAAATTGCCGGTTCTGATTCATGTGAGGAATAAGCCAAATGAATCCAAAGCGTTCAAATCGATAATTATGTGACTGACAAGGAAGAGGCCTGACACGAAGATACCTGGATCTGGCACAAAGAGGAGGTTCCTCAAGAGAAGCAGACCTGGCAGATGAATAAGATGGTCCAGAGCGAGAAATACAAGGATTATGTAGCCCATTAAAATTACATTCAGACTGCGAACTCAGTTTTACAAAAAGGAACATTGGATTACATTTTTTTAAAGTACATTCTGTTATTGTGGTATATCATGAACTTCTTGTGAAAACCTTGCGAGTCAAGACTGATGAAATCAAGCGAAGATTGCCCAAGAAAGCTTTTTGAAAACTTAATCAACAATATTCAGAGAAGATAAATCCGAAAGGTTTTGGCAAAAAAATGATATAAGTTGCGCTTTTACACATTTATAAAGCGAAATTATGAGAAACAGAAAGAAACAGCCAGTTGGCAATTTTCAGAATTCTTATTTTGTGTATGACTGGTTTTTTATCCGGCGACTTAAGAAATATGTCGCGCCAAAAACCGAGCAGATTTTTTCAAATCTGGAATATTAGCAATCCAACAAAGCTGTAAAGAATTTGGACCTAGTTGTTCGTAAATTTTTCTAAGTATAGTGAGAAATCCATTCAATTAAAAAAAATTTGCTTTGATTTTAAGGAAACTCAAGCAACGTCAAAATTTTCTAAAATATATAATATAATTTTTTATCTTTGCGGATACGAATTTAGTTATACTGGAGTACTATGTCAGTGGATGACGATACTGGTTAAGGCACTCGTGGTAGAATATGGATTTGCACGAACTGACTGAAATTTGTATTAAAATCATGGTCGACAGGAAACTGGGCCGAGCATCCAATCTCATTTTTTGTATATTAGAAGAAGACTTTTCACTTAAAGATTCAGCATGAAGTTAAAAAGACTTCACAATTCCTACAGTTTCAAGAGCGAAGAAAATTTCTCTGTGCAAGTAAGAATTAGAAATGGAATATCCCACACTAAATCTTATTTTCAAAAATCATGAACGTCCCATGTTTTCAAATCTCAAGATAGAATTTGGATTGTCAAATCATTGATGTTCTGCAAGGAGGTAATGTATATTTTCTTTACTGCCGGGCGTAAATATAATTCTACCAGGAAGATGGAAGAAGAGGTGGATCATACTTATAAAATGAATGTAAAATTACGCTTGTATATTGCGATAATTTATTTTATGTCGACGTAACTTGATCAAAACCAAAAATAATGTGAAATAATTATGTAATTAGTATACTGTTTGACACGCATAAATAAAAGAAATTTTTTTTATTTGTTCAAAGCTGTCACAGGAATCATGGGATCACAGGGTGCCAAAGCATTTTTGATCGATGAAACCAGAACTGTTGTTAAAAATTGGGCTGGTTAACCAACTCTTTATTTTTTCAGCATTTAGTGGATTAGGAAAAATAAATTTCTAAGTCAACCCACTGTAAGTCATTCTAAATGTAGAAAGACGTTACCTCAAAAATAGTGGAAAACACTTTGGTCGTGAAGCACCCTCCTGGCGCTCAAGCTACAAAGTCTATTGTGCCACTCCCGTGTTTTGCCTCAAGGCAGTACTTTGAATACGGCCATCTTTGTCGAGTGTTTTTGGATCTCGGTGGCTTTCCTTTCTTAACAACATTCTAAAATTATACCTCTCAGGTGCAAGGCCCACCTATCGCACAGCAAGGGACGTCCTTCCTTGTCACCGGTAAACAAAGTGATCCACGGCAGCTATGCAATCCGCAATCCTCCCTAGCAGGCTAGGGAAGGGGGGGGGGTCGATCCTTCTGAGGTCATCAGTTAGACGCACAGATTCGAAACACTGTTCTGGTGTGTTATGTAAGTGTATGCATGTGTATGTTCATTACTCGAAAACGTCGAGTGACCATCCCGCAAGGATATCGCTGACCATTTTCGAGTGTTTTCAAAATCAGCTTCGACCGCCAAGGTTGGTCCCCCGTACGGAGCCCGTTTATCCTTGGTAAGGCATCAGCTTTTTCTGAGGGGACCTACAGTTTAAAGTGGGTTCCGAACCACCGAAGTCCCGGAAAAAGTACACAGAAAAATCTCCATTAGTACCGGCACCCGGATCGACCTCTAGCCCTCCTGTTTGGAAGCCTGACGCGCTATCGTCTGAGTCACCAGAACTCTAACCTTAGGCGTTAATAATTTGACTTTCAAACGTATTACTATTTTTCAGAATTTCAGAAATTTCTAGGCTTTTGAATTGATTATAAGCAATTGCATAGGCCCCCGTAAGATTTCAAAGATCTTAGTGGAGTTTAAAGATTGCAAGATATTCCGATGATTTTAAATTTTTCCAATAGTATTCAAAGAGTTTGAGTAATTTTAAGGAATTTCAAAGTATTTCCATGAATTGAAAGGATTAATAAGAATTTTATCTAAATTTAGAATCTGTGGTGCAACAAAAATAACGTTAAATACATACATGTTGGGAAAGAACATCTGAGACATGTGACAAATTTTTGGAAATGGATTTTAAAATATAAGCTGTTATGATTCCCCGTCGTTATTTCTAATTATGTAAAGTATTTATCATTATATATGGATTTCTTGTTCACAATTTTTTTTGAACTTGAATATAATTGCTATTGAAATTTCTTGACTTTGAATACATATCATATTATCCATGAACAGAGACGTCGAGTAAAGCATTCAGTGAATCAGCAAATAAATTTCGATTCAAATGCACAATTTGTCCTGGTTTGTTTCAATCACGCATATATAATTTGAACCATACCAGTTCTATCATGCATATTGATATAGGAAAATCATTATAGGTCGCTCATACTTTTTTTCCAAAATTTATTAGTAAAGAAATAAAAGACAATTTTTTTAACACTTGAAAAAAAGGCTGGGCTTGACATTTCCGAAAAATATAAGCATTGAAAATAATAAGAAATGGAACTTAAATGTAATAAGCATTTGCTTGGAACGTTTTGAATTTACTTTCGATACAAGATAATATGTGGGCGTCCGCCTAAAAAGGGCACTTAGGGCCAGTTCTAAGTTAAGAAATATTCACATTTTTCTAAGTTCGTGTCACAATTATTATTTCTGAGATCGAGTGGGGACTAATATTGGGACCCATAATGAATCTATAGGAACTATAATCACATTTGGAAAATAACAGGAAGTAGGTATATTTCATGTTCGAAGAAAAAATATAACTCGTGTGCTTATGGTACTCGAAAAGTTTAGATGCGGTTGTCTCGAAAAACGAATTTTTGTGGTTCCAATTAAAAAAATGCCTGCATGACTAGCTTTTAAATCTAGAGATGTCATTTCGTACCGAAAATGCCGAAAGTTTATCTGGCTATATACCTCTATATGTAACTCCATGTAGGCCAAAAAGGGCTGTTTAATGCAGAGGCCCACATATTATGTTTTAGAAATACGTTCTTTATTGGATTAATGGTATAGACTCTGAAGAGAATCATAACGTGCAACTACGACTCTAAATTTAAATGAAAATATGCGGCAGTTCCCTACTGGACACTCCTGCATTTCTTCTGGGGTCATAGCATTAACCTCACCGTTTCCCATGTTTATTCTTATTCTTATCCAAGGTCTATCGATATTATATATTCCAATAAAAAACCCACCCTCATCCAGTATTCCAAAAACTTCGCCGCTGGATGTTGATAACACAATTTTTTCTTGGCTTGTTATAGATCCATAACGAGAGGATCCTACTTTTATTCTAAGTGATTGATTTTCACTAAAAAAGTATCTTCGAAATTCGAATTGCCGATACGGATTCCTGAAGGGGATAAGCCGAATAATTCCAAGTTGTCCAATTCAATATCCAAAAACTTGAGAAATAGGAGTCCAGGCAGACGGTAACCTGGATCTATTCCCGACAGAAGAGTCCCCAGGAGAAGGAGACCTAGCGGGAGAATAAGAAGTTTCGCTTTGAAGAATACCAGGATTTTGATCACTATCAGGGTTAGCCTGTGAACTTAATTCTGCAAGAAGAAATAGAGAAATATGTCTTTTTTAAAGTACATTTTAGTATATGTTCAAGATAGAGAGTATAGAGAGTATTTAGGGACGTTTCCTATGCGCTATGTTCTCAGTTTTTAACTATTCCTATTTTAACTTCTATAGGGTGTTTTAAAACAGATGTAGGTAAGCGCTTATCTTGAAAGAATCTCTTGTACCATTTTACCATAGACTTATCCACCTGCTCTTTAAATGAGTTACACCTAAAAACTTATTTCATACCAGGTGTATACATATGAAACCGGTATTGCCATCTCGCGGCCAGTAGGCACACTTGTAGGCACTGTCGGAACTTACCATTTGTGCTAATTGGCGTATTG
>NC_046657.1:7472109-7477490 GCF_010883055.1 Belonocnema kinseyi
GCGAGGGCGCATACTTTGAATAAAATATTTGTTATCATACTCTTGAAATAAATGTGTTTTTTTCTTGAAAAAATACCGGTTTCATATGTATACACCTGGTATGTCTTAATCCAAGTCACCACGGAAAAAAGTACGCTGTAAGATATACTCGGAAAAGAGATGAAATATTACTCTGTGTAATATATTACTAAATTTTTAATTTAAACATTCATTTAATTTATGATTTCTTTACAAATTCTGAGATTCAAAAATGTAATGGATTTATTACTCCCAGCTTTATTGTAAGTGTATAAATATTCAAGTTTAAATTCAATTTCCAGCTTAAAACAAGAATCAAATGATTATAGTTCTACTAATCTTCTTTAGTAAAAACCTGAAAGTAAAAACAAAAACAGCTACTACAAATAATATATTTTAACATTAGAGTTGAAAAAGTTGTTTAATATACAAGGTACCTAAATCTGATTAATATTCTAACTTTGAAGTTGAATTTGAAGTTTAAATCGAAGGCTAGCATAAATGAGAAGAAACAAGTCTTAAAAATGAAAATTTTTAAATGCTAAGAATTTAAAAAAATTTTGCTAAAAGCTATAGTGATTTTTTATACATTTTTATAAAATATAAGAATGCACATTATGTGATATAATAAATAGTATAATAGTATAATAAATTGCAAACATAGGCAAGTGAAGTAAACGCTGTTTATTTAGATATTTTTAAATTTTATTTCTGGAACAATATTTGAAGGGTTGCAGTATACAAAATTAGGTATCTAACAAAAGAAAACAAAATTTTTAGAGAACCGAAATAGCATTCCGTAAAATCGAAATCAGCATATAAAGATAAAAAAAAGTTACTTCCTAGCTTAAATTTTTTTGATTTGAGGCCAAAAAGGAATCTTTAAACACAAAATCAAAATAGTTTACTTTTCAATAAAATAGATGAATTTTCCAAAAAAAAATGAAGCATCATTAAAAAAATGAATTTTTTAATAAAGTGGATCTACTTTAAGCCAAGAAATAGGGAAACAATTAAAAATGAATGAGGTGGCTTAATTTTCAATTAGACATACATAAATTTCCAAAAAAAGAAATGAATCTTCAACCAAAAAAATTATTTTTCAAGAGAGTGTTTAAGTATTCAATCAAGTAGTTGAATTTTCAATCAAAACATTCGAATTTCCAAAAAAAAATCGAATAGTCAAATTATCATTGAAAATATTAGTTTTTAAATCAAAAAAAAAATTTTAACCAAAAAATTAATTTCTGCAAAAAAAGGATAATTTTTTAACTAAAATAATGAAGATTCAACACAAGAACTGAATTTTTAATTAAATAGTTTAATCTTCAACTAAGTATACTGAAATTTTCAACCAGGAAGATTAATTTTCTAGCAAAAAAATATTTTTTTTTAACAAATTGGTTCAAACATTCAGCCTAGTAGTTGAATTTTAAAGCAAAGAAGATGAATTTTTAATAAAAAAAATTAATAGTTGGTATTTAAAATAATGAAGATTTTTAATCTAAATACCAACTTCTACATTTTTTTATTGAAAATTCATCTTTTTTGGTTTAAAATTCAACTACTAGGTTAAATGCTTGAACCGATTTGTTAAAAATACTTTTTTTTGTATAAAATAAATCGTCTTTGTTGAAAATTTCACTATACCTTGTTGAAGATTAAACTATCGAGTCCGCATGTGCTCGATTAGGGCTGGAGGTCGGAGCGCGGTCACAAAAAATTAATAAATTTTGGACTACTGCAAAATACAAACTTTTTTTTCACCGAAATTTTTGGAAGTGATTGTAGAATCTATTGGCACGTGAAAGATTTCTTATACAGGCGGAGAAGTTTTACTAATTTTCAATTGTTTAAAACAAACGATTATTTAAAAAATAAAAAATGTTTTTTACTACCGAAAATTTTTTTAGCGCAAAGTATACTTCGTAACAAAATTTTTTTATAACTCAATTATTGAATTTCGATTAACCGTTTGCGACTAATTCATTTTTGAAAAAAATGATCAAGAACTTCGATTGTTAATAACTTAAAAAAAAATGTTTTGCAAAAATATTTTAGGGGAGTTATTTTGATATAAAAGTGAATCGAAAACTGTATAAATTAATTGGAAATAGAACTATCAATTTTGTAGTGGCACATTTGAGATATTTGGACCCACAAATTATTTTTCCATTCTCGTCCGTGCCTATTAGAAAAAAGCTTACGTAACTGATTTCGCGATTACGGTCTATTTTTTCGTAACTAAAAATGTTAAATTCGACCTAAACGACAATGCCACTAATTTAAGATTTTCCTTACTACGGCAGATATGAAGTTTATTATAATCTCAATACTTCATTTAGTTTTTATTAGAAAAATAATTAATTATAAATAATTAATTATAAAAGTAAACTTAATATAGTAAGAAATAAAAGAAATCTCGCTCAGCGAATAACACTGTTTAAAAGTGGAGATATTATAATCTCGCCCAGTAACATTTATTTTTCCGGTTCACAATGTACCTCTAACACTCGCAGTCAGCATTTGACACAGGACGAAAAAGGAGATTTTACAATTTTACAATGCGAAATTGGTGCAGGGTGAGGCCTCATATTGGTATACCGGATTACTATTGCAAACTGCAACATCTAGTTTTTATCCCACTACCCATCGCTGTATGAAAGGAAATAGCTTACAAGTTGTAAATTGTATAATTCACCATTTATAATTCACATTGGGAAAACGTTAAGTCTATCAGTTTTTAAGTGAAGCCTTACAATGTGAAGCAGTAATTTAAGCAGTGTTTACCAATGTTATTCCAGTCGTTTCACAGTGGATATGCTTTAAAACTTAGCTTTACTGTTTGAAATTGTACACCTTGCAGTCTACTTTTTTCCGTGATAGCCGAGACGTTGTTGTAAGTCTCGCCTCTGGTCGCAAACAAGAGTTTGTTCTGGTATTAAGTTAAAATTTTTCGTCTTTAATCCAAACTCAAGGACAACTGCAACAGAAGACTCTAATGACATCCGAGGTTCATCACTTATCCACTTTAAATTTCATAGAATTTTTCTATTATTATCTACATGGTATCACCGACGGTTCACTAGTTACTTGTAGAATATCACATTTTCAATATTCCTACGGAAAATTGTATGCCTGTAGTTCTTGAGAATAACAGTTCGGAATTTTGTGTGAGCAAATAAGTAATTACAAAATTATAAGTTCTAGCAGTCATACAATTTGAATCCTAGGCAGATGTTAACTGATTGGCCCAAGCTCAAAATTCGTAATATAACTTTCTCTAGAAAAATTCAGTTCACTTCTTAAGACTTAAACTTCTCGTTTTAAGACAAATCTACCTCGACTGGTCTTAATATTTACAATTAAACTTCTTGTCTCAACATAAGTTCACCCCGACTTGTCTTTAAAACCGAACGTGAACCTTATTCATAAACTCAAGACTTACGTTCTCGACTACCTCGCCCCTTGCTGCCTGCGAAAGATAACCGTCTTAGAGACAAACTCAAGATGAGCCAAGTTGAACTTAAGACGGAATATTATTACTAAGGTATGTCAGTTAAAAGCTTCCACAAGGGTCGCAACCAGTCCCTTGACACTTCCGTTTAGGGAACTATTCTTCCCGCCGTGGCGAGTACTGATAGTTTATTCTCATTCAAAGAAACAAGAGCTTTCCACTATAAGTTCTTTATCTGTGGTATCTTATAGAAACATAAAGAGAGACATTTAACAAAAAGAGAAAGATAAGACAGCTCAGTACAAAATACAAGAATTAACTTATTGTGTTCCTTTTAAGGGCTTTCATTTTATTTTAAGCAACCCAGTTAATAATAATTTGATACGAGCTTAGTAGTAGGTATTCATTTAGAAGAAAGTTCCATTTCTCTAAAAACTATCTTCCCGAAAACCAGTAGATTATTACTAGCAATATATATTGCTAGTAATAATCTAGTGGTTTTCGGGTCAGTAAAAAGAAAGTAGAAAGAAAGAAAGTGTTAATGAAGCACCAATATCAGGGTACCATATACGTGCAACAGAAATTACCCTTGCGGTGTGAATGCTACACCGTAATGTGGGGTACAGATTTCCAATCACTTGCGGATCCATGAAATTTTTGATTTGCGTGGCATATAAAACATTTGAGATGTAGACAACATTAAAACCGTGTGCAAAAGCCGACAATCATCATAAAAACACTTTTTGTAAAATCAGCCTTGAAAATCTAATTTTAAATGCCTCTAAATGATCCGCAAAGTAACAGATTCTATTCGCAGGAGCGAAAATAATGTTGGTGCATGCGCACTTTAGAGATAAGAAGCTTGCGCTTCAGGAGGTTTGGGAGTTTATGTAACAGGGCTCTTGTCACTATTTGCTCCACTTGTATCAGTAATAGCTGTTTTATAATTTGACCAGCCTCGAACGACTAGTTATGAGGCGCATGCATATACTTTCAATTGCATATACGAACTCTGTTATAAACTTTTCGGTGTCAACTCCGAGATCAATTCCTTCGGGATCGAACCGAAAGTCATATGGAAAAATCACCGAACGCTTCCTCGACTAACGGAAACAGGATGCCTGTATCAAGGGTTTCTTTTGAGTATGGTTACAATAATTACAAGCAGTCGCGGACATTTCTACAGGGTAAAATGAAATGAAATAGGAAATATAGAAAAGATGCAAAAATGCAAAAGATACATCAAATAAGATAAGTTTATAATGGCAGCATTAATTGTGAAATAAAAAAGATACTTTCGCCACTTATTACTGGGACTTCCAGCCGAGTAATAAGATACTTTTTGGTCTGCCAAATCGAACCCACCCATATTTTCACAACTTTTTTATATTACTAGTGATCAGAAGACTTGATTTCATTTACTGAATGCGATTCTCAGGCACGCTTAGATCCTTATAGTCTCCGTCGTCGCAAAAGTATTCAAGAGGATTGCGCGTGAGACAGATAGTGGCTTACAATGGTACCCTCAAATAGTCCCCTCAAGAAGGTGACACTGATCGTTGTCACACAATAATTTCTAGATGGAATAGTGAATCTACGAGGGTGGATCAAATATAAACCGGAATTTTACAAATACTTTTCTTACCCAATCGCAAGCACTCTCACAGTGTAGGTTCTTGTAATGTAGTGTATTAGTAGTGGGTAAAACGCTTGGTGACCTGTTTGACTCAGTCAATTCGTCAGTACAGCTATGAGTGAGCAACAGGTTCCAGCGTCCGTTGCACAACGGGTTATAATAAAGTTCTTAACTAAAGAAGGCGTTAAACCGTGCGAAATTTTGACTCGATTGAAGGTTCAGTATGGGGATGATACTCTGTCTAAAACTCAAGTGTTTGATTGGGCCAAA
>NC_046657.1:7477590-7500835 GCF_010883055.1 Belonocnema kinseyi
AGACTATGTAGAAAAATAATCAATAGTATTTTTGTATTGTTTTATAAATAAATAAATATTAAAAAAGAATTCCGGTTAATATTTGATTCACCCTCGTAGTTTTCCAAAGAGGCATAAATCTATCTATGTACCTTACTATGTATTTATTTCCAGAATGTCCGCAGAGCTAATTAGCTCTCTAAGGAAGATGATCATCCATTATGAGTGGATGAACCTTTGAGTTTTCCAACAAGCAGCCAATGCCAAGAAAATGTTAAGGCTACATAAGACAGATCTAAGGATGGTGGTTCAGATACTCTCGGCGCACAATCACTTGCAATATCACCAGCGTAAACCGATACGTGTACCAGGCACTAGCATATGTGCCGAGACTCATGTGTCTGGATAAGGAAACAAACATTTGGGACCCATTTCATGGAACCCAAGGGAATCAAAACCTATTATCGATTAAACGCCAGTTGGTGCCCGCACCGGCTTACCATCCACAAAAAACAAACAAATAGTAAAAATTGACCTAATATAAAGTTGAATTTGGATCAATGTTGGGATGGGGAAAAATTTTTTAGCCCGGTATTGGTGTTTTCAGCAAAGGAGTTGGTTGTTAGGGGTTGGAGTTGCTTGCGCACATTAGGATGAACAAATTGAGCCTATATGAAGTTGAATTTACAACATGACCCGGCAAGCGAAATGTTTTCTTAGCCACATTATTGTATATTTGAAAAATCAGGTATTTCCGATGTTGCACAAATTCGAAGTTTGGTTCCACGAATTTGCACATATTTGGACCAAATATTCAGTTCAGAGAAAATTGAATTTCCTGGGAAAGCTGGTCAGTGAAACGATTTCCTTTTTCTTTTGCTTATAGAGTTTAGTTTCTGATAAACTTTGTCTCTAAAAGAATTGAAATGAGAAATTAAGTCTTTATATTGATCACTCGATAATTTTTAATAAACAATCAAAAGTGGCCAATTATCAACTACAAATTTTCATTTTTTAAACGAAACTTGTGATGTCCTTATTGCACGAACGCATCGTATTACGATATAATAATAATTGATCATCAATGTTTTTAGATTAAAACGATTTTTTTTAGGGAGTATCAGTATGCATAGTTGAAATGGTATCATTTCTATGGGTTCTACGGATATTAGATTATTGTTACGTTACCGTTAAGAAAGCGTCTATCAGCTTATTACAAGTAAACTTTAGTCTATCTTTCTGCTATGGATAAGAGTTAGGCTAACTTCACTTTGTATGAAATTTAGTAAACACATGGAAGTATTAAAAGAAATAAAAATCTTTCAAAATTTCTTGTTTTGAAATTTAAAAGTGCCTAAATTACATTAGAAACTGTAATACAAAATACTGGAGTTTTGAATTCGTAGCAAATTTTCCGAAAAATAATAAGGTATTTATTCCTCCTGAAAACTCATCTAAATTTGTGCACCTCGTAATATATCTTAAGTTGAAAATTTGCTCGGTCTAATTGGGAAGGGCACAATTGGTTCCACATGGTTCGTTTATGACACCATTTCAACTACAAAAGAAAATAATTGACAATGGAAATTCAGATTCGCACCTTTTCTTAAACTTCTAATATACACACTGTAGTCGTTATCTTATAAATTATCACAGTAGGGGCACAAGTAGCATTTTTGAGAAAATACAAGGTTAAAGTGGACAAATTCTTATTTTCGGAGAGCCTTATAATGTACATACACTATCGTGCAATAGTTCACGACCAACTATTTTTGATGATTGATGAAGTTCTCCTAATTTTAATTATCTCAGAGCTAAAATTGATTCTCTCTTAGGGTTAAGACTCTCAAAATTCTGTAGAAAATCAGCCTGGGATGAAGCCAATTTGTCTATTTTTTAAGTCAATATTGCAAACATAGTGTAAATTGCAATGTTTTCTTAAATTTGAAATCACCGCAGCTTTTAGGCATAAATCTAAAAAAATTCCTATGAAAGTACAAAAACTTGAACTTGGAAAAATTTAAAAACATCTAATCTGCAGGCAAATAAAAATAAAATAAATATATATTTTATTGAACTTTTGTAGATACTTTATAATTATTTGTTTCATACATTTATAAACCAGGGAAATAGCTTTATCATGAGCCCAGGAACATATACAAATATTGATTATTACAAAAGTTATTCAAAATTTAAGAAAACATCTAAATTTACACTATTTGTAAAAGTATCTATTTAAGAAATAGACAAATTGACTTTGTCTTGGGCTCATTTTATACAGATATTTAAAAGCATTCAAATCTTCCAGGAGAAAATTGTTGGCTCTTACATAATTAAAATTCAGAGAACCTTATCAGTCATAAAAAAGAGGTGGTCTTAAGTTTTTGCGCGATAGTGTACTTAAAATTATTTCTACATTATACTATTATATTTACTTATACAATTAAGGACTAAAGCCAAGGATAAGGTCAGAGTATAAATGATCTTCATTTTTTCCTAATTGTGGAAAAGCTGACCAATACTTTGATCAAGTTTGATCAAGGCTGCAACTAAGTTTTTTTTTCTTGTGAAGCTTAAATGTATATATATATATACTGTAGTCGTTATCTCATGCGTTAAAGATATTAAGTTTGTCCTTGCGAGAAACTATTGCAAATAGAAACTTGTTCCGAGAATAATTAAAATCCTTGTCGGTCATAAGTTATTCTATATTTTTTGAGATTTTTCAATCTACGGTAGATATAAACAAAAAATAGGGGTTACAATAGTAAAAAAGGGCTTAATATTCCGGAGCATATTTCTGTTTAATATTATTGAAAATTCATCACACAGTTCCTATTAATGCTACGTATCGTATACGTAATCGATACGTATTTTTTATATTAGCAATGTTTCAAGTTTGAGTATAGAAAATACCATGAAATACTATCATCCAAATTTGAGGTCAAAAGTGCAAAACACAAGGTGACTGACTAAAAATGGCGCCTACACTTCAAGCCTGAAGGCTAGTTTTGTTACGTTTAAACTGAAATCAATAATGTAATTTAGAAGTCAAAAGGTTTCGAAATTACAAAACTCAAAATGGAACATTTGTCATATATTATTAATCATTAGCAACAATTATCAGTCGAGAGTTATCGGTGTCAATTAACTCACAATTATATTTCGAACAATCCGTAGGTACAGGAATCGATGAAGTACATTAAAAACAAGCTGCAGTTTACTGGATGTCGGGAAAAAAACTTAAATATAAATTTAAATGTACTCAAGTGAGGTACAAGCGAATATCGACGGGAAAAGCCGACTGTCAAGAAAGAAATGCAGTTAGAAAAGCTCCAGAAGATATTTAAATAAGCATTTAATCAATTCAAATAAAATGTTCAGAAATCAATGGCGGTTTATGATTTCGACATTTGAAGGTGGACTGTGAAAGCTCGAAATGAAGTTTCTTTATCGGCAAATCCATTCAGAAATTTGTTACGCAAAAGACAATTATTGACAAAGATAAGCTGAAAAAAGATGCTAATGAATTCCTGTAAAAAGTCAAATATGCCATTTCGATGGTTGGAGAAGAGAATTTCATAGACTCCGATTAGTCAGGTTTCAATTTGTAAATGCACGCATGACGTACGCCTGCGTTTAGGGACAGGAAAAATTTAGAGTATTGATACAATGAATTCATTGCATAACTCAGAGCTACATTATACAGCCTTTAATTTCTGCAAGTAAGATTTTGTTATAACCCTTATTTATTATTAAAAAAAAAATATATGGGAAATTTGAAACTCAAGTGGAGAAAACTGAGTTCAAGTCTGACAATGTCCTTTTTAACTTTTATTAAATTCGTGAAGTGGTCAAAGTTCGAAAACAATTGAATAGTCATGGAAACAAAAGAATATCTCAAGGTTCACACTATTTC
This sequence comes from Belonocnema kinseyi, assembly GCF_010883055.1. Lineage (NCBI taxonomy): Eukaryota > Metazoa > Arthropoda > Insecta > Hymenoptera > Cynipidae > Belonocnema > Belonocnema kinseyi. Next base: position 7,481,489 of record NC_046657.1, read on the forward strand.
CTCAGAAACTGCGGATTCAAGTACGATATTTTACATTGGTACAACAAAATCATCAAACTTTAATCACTCCTCTATCAACCGTTCTTTTCCGCTTGATTTTCAAATATACTGTTAAAAATGTTCGGAAATTTGCGAAATATTTCAGACGCAAAAGTAGCGGAAGTTTCTAACTATTTGTTACCATTCGGAAGGACGCCGCCGTTTTCGCCTAAGTCGCAGCCCAATCAAAGATTAGTTCACGTAATTGTTTTTAAAGTTATCTACATATGTGACGCGATCCGAGAAAAGGGACCTACTAGGCAAAAATGAAATTTTACAAGGCGAGTGATGGAAAAAATCTTGAACTTGAGGTAGCGGAACGGAGAAGTCTCAGCGTAGAATTCTCACCCCCTGTCCTTACGGTTTGACCTTGTTTCCCTATCTCATCTCCCGTTCGAGCGCCGGCAATTGAGTTTAAGTTCTCCCTCTATTGCCAGGAGGTTCAGAATTTTCTATTAATTACTTATGAATTCAATTTTTTGCAAATTTGAACGCACCTACGGCGCGCGCTTGTCGGTTCTCGCACTCAGTTGGTTATTCTTTGCACTTGGAATGCTTGAATGAATCTTTATTTAAAAAATCTTTTTTAGATCCCAGTATTGAAATGAATTTTCACATTCTGAATTTTCTACGCGATTACGTGAGAATAAATAAAGACTAAATTGCTCAAAGAGCTCTGCGGGATTTCAGGTACACATTCTCATCGTGACACTCGCGCTAAGCGCTCGATTTTTTACTGACGTTTTTAAATGTATATTTATTTTCTGAATTACATAATAATAAAAAGCTACAATCCTTTCTTTAGACATTCTTCTCTACCTCGCTTCCTTATATTAAAAACTTCACACATATCGCGTCTTTTGGTCTAATATGAACATTTTTTATTTTTGTATATCAATTTAAAAAAACGAAAAAAAAACAAGGAGTGCTTATAAAAAGTAGTTTAAATTAGTTATTTGAGAATTTTAAAAGCTAAAATTCCTCCAAAAAATATTTCCCATATTTTACGCCGTTAGGCTCAAAATTTGAATTTTCTATTTCTTTCATAATAATAAAAAAACAAAACCAGAATGAGAACTGCTATCAAAAAATGGTTTAAGGAATTTTTAAAAGCTGCAACTCCTGTTTGAACTTTTTCCGCATCTCATGTCGCTTGGCTGTATGTGTACAATTTATATAATATGATACGTTTTTAGGAAATACAATTTTTGTTTGGAAAGTAAATATAGTGCTTATTGTAATGTGGGGCAGAAGAAAACTTTATCATAGATTATATAATATTATACCATATAAACTGTGCAACTATTATCTATACGAAAGCTATAAAAAATAATTTTATCTATATCTTCTGTGGATTAAGCACTCGACTTTTGAAAGCATTGCTATTTTTCAACACTTCAGAGATTCCGAGGATTTTCAATTGACGAGCAGTTTTATCGGATTTAAAAATAATTTTGAAGATTTGATTTAAGATGTTCAACTTGTGAATTATTCATTTGAACAAACACAGATTTTAAGATTTACTCGTCAACTGTCATGACGTTGTTTTTACTATTTCTGTAAATGTTTCGAACTATAATCCCATTACTTTTGCCTTAATTTTTTGCAACCTCAATATGCGGATACGAATTCTTTACTTTTTACCAATCATAAGAGCCTTGAATAGGGACGTCTAGAGGATGTAGAGGGTCAATAAATATTTTTCGTCTGTTAGGTCGCAAAAGTAATTAACCATAAATATTTATTTTCATAAATGTATTTAATGCCATATGATGAGTGGGTCACGTGACCAGATTCCTACCTTACCGCCACTTTTTTTACTTGCGAACTTATATTCACACGAAACGTCACAAAAAGTTGAAAATTTGGGATACTAAACAAGAAGTACTAAGAATGGTGGGTCTGGTCTTAAACTTTAATAATTATAAAAAAAGCAAAAAAAAAAGATTTACATCAAAAAACTTGTAGCGGTAATGTAGGAATTTGGTCACGTGACCCACTCATCACATGGCCTTAAAAAGAATCGAAAGTCACAAGTTCACTATTGACTGCAAGTTACATACGCCCACAAGTACACTGTTAAACACTTGAACACTCATTTAATTCAATCTTAAGGTAAAATTGCAAATATTGTATTAGAATGCCAAAATTAAGATACATGTAATTTAATCATCCAGCATTCTAATAGTCCAGTCATTACGTCGAAATATTGAGTGAAATTCCAGAAAAAATCCTACTTGCAATATTTTTAATGAGAAGATTTCGTTATGGGTACCTTTTTGACATTTCAAAAATGCTAAAAGAAATTAATTGCCAAACCAGGTTTTTTTTAACAGTTCCAAAAGTTACTTTAGCGAGGACGGATAATTCCCATTACATTTTAGAGTAAAATATCCAGCAGAAAAAAGGAAGAAAACAAAATTATGAACAAATTTTTGTTGAAAAATAATCCGCTAACTTCTGCTGGTTCCGAATTCCAGAAATTCATAGAATTCACGAAATTCCAAGAATTCATAGAATTCAAGGAATTCATGGAATTCAAACAATTCACGAAATTCAAGGTGTTCAAGTATTCAAGTAATTCGCAGAATTCACCGAATTCAAGAAATTTACGGAATTCATAGAATTCTTGGAATTCCAAGAATTCATAGAATTCAAGGAATTTATGGAACTGAAGGAGTTCAAGGAAGTCACGCAATTCAAGAAATTCAATTAATCCGCGGAATTGGTGGAATTTAAGGTATTCGTGAAATTCCATGAATTACACACATTCTGTGAATTCCGTGATTTCATTTTATTTAACTAACTCATTAAATTTAATGAAATTCTTGATTTTTTTTAATTCTATTGATGCCATGATTTCCTTTAATTTCATGAATTAGTTGAATTCTGTGAATTGCGTGAATTCCGTGAAGTGCGCAATTTCATTTTATTTAATTAACTCTTTGAATTTTATTATACCTTCGATTTTCATGAATTCTATTTATGCCATGACTTCCATAAATTTCATGAATTAGTTGAATTCTTTGAATTCCGTGAAATCCAGAAATTCTGAGATTTCCATTAATTCTATGTATTCAATGAATTTCGTGAATTTAATCAGTTCCGTGAATTCTATTATTTTCATGAATTCAATAAATTACGTGAATTACGTGATTTTCATGAATTCAATCAATTGCGTGAATTGCGTGATTTTCATGAATTCAATAAATTGCGTGAATTACGTGATTTTCATGAATTCAATAAATTGCGTGAATTACGTGATTTTCATGAATTCAATAAATTGCGTGAATTACGTGATTTCCGCGAATTCCATAAGTTGCGTGAATTCTGTGAATTCCGTGAAATCCATGAATTTGGTAAATTACGTCAATTCTGTTGATTTCGTGAGTTGCGTGAATTCCGTAAATTTCGCGAATTCCTTGAATCACATGCATTTTGTGAATTTATCGAATTCTGTGAATTTATTGAATTCTGTGATTTTATTGAATTCTGTGAATTTATTGAATTCTGTGAATTTATTGAATTCTGTGAATTTATTGAATTCTATGACTTTATTGAATTCTGGGAATTTATTGAATTCTGAGAATTCCGTAAGTTCTTGGAAATCTGTAAATTCCATGAATTTGGTATATTTTGGAAATTCCATTCATTCTTTGAATCTCGTGAATTCCTTGTATTCCGTGAACCCCTCGAATTCCATAAATTCCGCTCATTCAGTGAAATCCGTGAATTCCGGGCATTATATGAATTCCCTAAATTCTGTGGATTCAACGACTTCCTTAACTTCCATGAATTTTTTCAACTGCATAAATACGCGCATTATATACTATGTATGAACAAAAGTGAAAGTTTCCAACAGAAAATTTTAACAGTGTATATAAGAAAGAAGTCCTTCAAATCGGAGATTTTTCGATAATTAGTGCCCTCTATATATTCATTGAGAAGAATTTTGAATATAAAAAATCCTTTTATTGACACGGGATCTAACAAATATATATTTTTTTATTCAAAGAAAATTTCATTTCAACCGTTTAAATTTCATCCTTGATGTAGGGTCAAATTATTGTTTGCTTGATTAACAAAAACAACATTTTTCTGTGAATTTTTCTTCATCTGTTCCTAAAAAAGAAAGACTGTGACACTGTTGAAAGATTGAATCCTCAAAACCATATTAGGTGAAATTTTCACGTGAAAAACTAGTCAATAGAACCAGTAAACAATGTGCTTGCATCTTTGTGAACAGACTTCGGATCAAAAACAATTTTTTGTTTTTGTTCTATATTTGTTTAAATTTAATTATTGGTAAAGAATCTCAAGAGAATCATGGCGTACAAATATATCTCTAAAATTTAATAAAATAACACGGTGCTTGCCTACTGGACATTCCTGCATTTCTTTATGGGTCATATCATTAACTGCGCCGCTTATCATGTTTATCCTTGCCCTCGCCCGAGGTTTAGCAGTATTATATATTCCAATGAAAAAACCACCCTTTTCTAGTATTGCACAAACTTCACCGTTCGATGTTGATAATACAATTTGTTCTTGGCTTGGTACAGGCCTGAAAAGACTGCGTCCGTGTTTGATTTTAAGTGACTTATTGCCAGGAAAAAAATATCTTCGAAATTCAAATTGCCGATGTGGATTCTTTAATGGAATAAGTCGAATATATCCAAGTTGTCCAATCCCATAGCCAAACATTTGAGAAGAAGAAGTCCAGGCAGGCGGAGATCTAGACCTGGGTCGAAGAGGAGAGTGCTCAGGAGAACTGTCAGAAGAATTGAAATTCAACTTATCATCAGGGTTACGCTGGGACTGTGAACTTAAGTCTGCAATAAGAAATAAAGAATTTTTTTTTAATTCCACATTAGTGGGATTTTAGTATATCATCAACCCTTTTGTGGTAATATTGTTATGCAAGATGAAGGACATTGAAAAAAGTTTAGCCTGGTGTAGTTTTTTAAAGCTCAAGCGGAAAATTCGGGAAACATTATCAGGCAAGGTTCCTGGAAACGTTGTATCTTTATCCAGTAAAGTCAGAAATATTAAAAGAAGAATTACCATAACTCTCAATTGTAGATCTGTTTTTAAATCAGTTTTACCAGATAATGATTCAACTCTTAGAAATCGTGGCACTCCTATAAGTTTTTACTGTCAAAGAAGTGACTGACCATGTTATGTTCTGTCTACTAAGTTTTCGACTATTCCTAATCCAACAAAAACACTATTTTCGAAAAAACCCTACAAATTACTTGCTTGAATTGTCATATTTCATTTATTTATGTTATAGGTAATCCAAATTTTAAAATCAATTAATAAAATCAAATAGTTAATAAAGCCAAGTACGAACATTAGAAAATTGATGTACTGGCAGTATCCTACTGGTACCTGGATGTTTCATATATTCAGTGCATCTGGCTTTCATAATGCCTGTAGCTGAAATCACAACAAGTGTAATAATTACATGTTTCAAATTCCTTTATATTCTTTGTACTTTATGGTTTATCTCGCTATACTTATGGATCTTGGTTGTATAAAGTTCCTGTAAATTCCGTTTAAATAGTCCAGCAATATTGTCCATATGGGCACTTTCGCATTTTTTCTCACGCATAATGATATCGGCTCGATTAGCGAGGATATATTGGTCCTGTGAAGAATCCAATTTTAATGCAAGTTGCTGATATATAATGCCCGCCACATAACTATGTCTGTGCGTATATTCTCTCTGAACCATTAGGCAACTACTATTAATAATGTTCTTGATTGATTCATTGGTGTCTCCACATAATCGGCACTTTTCAAACCGTCTTGATGTAACACGTGTTTACGTTAATTCTGGGTTGACAACCATGCCCTAAATCGCAATAAAAAATCCTTTTACTCCTGGAAACAGGAAGACCTGTTTCAGACAAATATTGAACACTTCACTTTACAATTAATGTTGATTTAACGTTTCAGGCTACTTGCCGTGGATTGATTTTTGTTTCCATTGCGTTTCTAATTCCAATATGATTTGTGTTCTGTTATTCAAGACCTCCCATGAGTACAAATTCCATGGTATGTAGTCGAGACCCGCTTTACATATAATGTTTTTAAGAGCAATATCTTTACTTTAGAATACTTCTTACGCTGAATTACTGTAGTGTAAACGGTGCTTCGTCATTTTCAGGCGGATGGTTTTGTTTAACCTGTGAAAGTTGGTGTTCGACTATTTTATGAGCCCTAATCAGTACGTGAGGAAAGGGATGGCATGTGTACTGGCTGCTCTTATCTTGTTTGCCGAGTTGAGGGAACTCTTCGGAACTTATCCGAGTCTTCTAGCTAAGGCAGTCGTTAACCTTTTCTCAACTATCGTATGCTAAATTCCCTCAGATTCGAGAATATCAACGTACTTATATGACTCGCCCTCAGCCATTGCCTCGATGTCATTACCGTGTTCGTTTTTTAGCTCTGCGGACCCAAATTCACCTCTGATTAAATGCACTGTTCTGCATCCATCTATAGTCCGAAATCTATGTGAATATCATTGGAAAACTGTTTTAAGACATCGATTACCGGCTGCAGATTGTGGTATGAACTAGTATTTAGCTTTAGGTCAGATATGCGTAAAAGATGAGTCAGTTGATGTACATCCTCATTGTTATATATTTTTGACGCATGAAACATAATATTTAGTGATTTATTCTTATATAAAAATGTTATTCTTGTTGCAGTAAGAATATACCTTATCTGCGATAATAGCTGTAAGGAATTTATCAATTGTTGGAAGACAGCCTACGGTCGAAATTGAGATCGATTTTGAGCTTCTGGTTTTTTAGGAAACATATACCTAGTACTGATCTTTTAAAAACACCTACCCACTCAAGATGTACATTCGTCAGGTACTTGTACCCGAAATTGTGCACTACTATGTTCGGACCTAGAGCTATCCAGGTCTCACCCTTATCAAAAGCTGTTCCCTCATGCTTTTTCTAGTCAGATGAACGCAGCATCGAAATTGCTTCTGTTAAATTTTCCCCAAACATTCAGTTGACGGTAGAACCTTCTTTCATCTGCCTGAAAGATTCGATTTATTTGCCATCTTCAACTACTTCCCTCATACTTTTTTTATAACTATTTTAGCAACATGGTGTATCAGGTTTCTGTTTCTATTACCTTTCTTATACTGATTCAGTGTACTTAATTTGTACCTTACTTTTCTGAAATCCATATCCAACCTGATTTTCCATAGTGGATCTTGATCTACTATGGAAAATACCAAGACCAATTTCTCGGCTCCACCCCTTTACGTTTAAAAACAGCCCCTGGGTACAACGCAGATTTGACTTTATTCTAAATAATCTTTTTCATAATTTCAAAACGTTCCTAGAATCTCTGATTTTCAGGCTCTAACACTGTACGTTTAAATAATCGACCGTTAACCACACAGATAAGGTTTTTTTAGATATCTTTTTCAGAATTGTACAGCATCCCTAGAATCTCTGACTTTTAGGCTCTAACGCGTTAGGTGTAAAAACTAACCCTAATTACCACCCAGATGAGACGTTTTCAAAAAATAATCTGTTTTAAAATTTTAAGGTGTAAATAAAATAAGATATGCAACGATTTATTATTACTATAATTGTAGAGAAAGCTCAACGTATTAAAGGAAATCTATAGATTCTTAGGTCTAAATTCTAAGGACGCGTAAAGTTTACCCTCAGAGTAAGTATTATTGTGCCAAAACATGTCTTTCTATTCCCATTCGGTACACTGTGAAGTTCGGAAAAAGATTATTTTTTGACAAAGTATTATGTGAGTGGTAGCCAGAAGATCTTTTTTAACGTTAAGAGTTGGAGCTCAAAAATCGATGTTGGTATTTTTCAGGAGCCCAAAAATCAGAGACTCTATTTACACGTCAAAATTTTGAAAGAAATTTTTTTGAGAAAGTCTTAACTGCGTGATAATCACGGGTTGATTCTTAACATTAAGGGCTGGAGCCCGAAAAATCGGAATTGGTATTTTTTAACAACCGATAAATCAGAGACTTCAAAATTCTAAAAAAGATAGTTTTTTGACAAAATCTTATTTGCGTGGTAACCAATAGTTGTTTTTTAACGTTAAGGGTTGGAGCCCAGAAAAGGGTGTTGGTATTTTTAAAGAGCCCAAGGAGCAGAGACTTTTACAGTGTAAATATAGTGTAAATAGAGGTTATGATTTTTGGGCTCTTTAAAATTTACGGCACCGATTATTGGGCTTCAGCTTTTAACGTTAAAAGACAAACACTGTTTACCACGCGAATAAGATTTTGACAACAAATATACTTTTTTAGAATTTTATAGTGTAGATAGTCTCTGAATTTTGGACTCCTCAAAAATATTAATATCTAGTTTTGACTCCAACCCTTAATGCTAAAAAAAATCATCTAATTACGACGCAGGTAAGACTTTGTCAAAAATATCTTTCAGAATTTTAACGCGTAAATAGAGTCTCTGATTTTCGGGCTCTCTAAAAATACCAATATTTATTTTCGGGCTCCGACTCTTAACGGTAAAACGCAACCCCTTGTTACCAGGCAGATAAGACTCTGTAAACAAATATTTTTAACATTTTACAGTGTGAATAGAGTATGAATTTTGGGTTCTTCAAAAACTACAGCACTGATTTTTGGGCTCCAAACCTTAACGTTAAAAGATAACCACTGTTTTACTACGCAGATCATATATTGACAAAAAATAACCTTTTTCTGAATTTTATAGTGTAGAGTCCCTGAATTTAGGGCTTCTCAGAAATATCAGCACTGATTTTCGGGTTCTAATCCTCAAAGTTTAAAAACGGCCCCTCAATATCACGCAGATAAGACTTTGTCAAAAAAAATCTTTTTCGGAGTTTTACCATGTGAATAGAATTTCTGATTTTTGCGCTCCTAAAAAGACCAACACTTATTTTTGGACGTTAATATGAACGTTCAAAAATATTCCCTTGATACTACGCAGATAAGACTTTGTCAAAAAATTATCTTCTTCAGAATGTAAAATTTAAATAGAATCCCTGATTTTCGGGCTCTTCAAAAATACCAACACCGATTTTTATGCCCCACCCCTTTTCGTTTGAGAACAACTCCTAGTTATCACGCAGTTCATACTTTGTTAAAAACTAATCTTTTTCAGAATTTCAGTGTCAATAGAGTCTCTGATTTTTAGGCTTAAAAAACCATCACTGATTTTTGAATTCCTACCCTGAACATAATAAAACAACTCCTTTATACCAGGTGGATATGACATTGTCAATAAGATAGTATTTTCAGAATTTTACGGTGTAAATAGAGACTGATTTTTGGGCTCCTGAAAAATACAAAGTTCGATTTTTGGTTCTAACCCTTCACGCCAAAAACCAACTTCTCGGAGATCCGTCCACTCAGCGCCGCCACCAAGGCAAATTATAAAATGGAATACGCCATATTATTTGCTTTTTTTGATAATATTATGCTAAAAAAATTTTTTTGCTCCTTAAACTTCGGAGAAAAGGGTGGCAACGCTAGCAGAACGTCTACTCAGCGCCGCCACCTACGAAAACTCACTAAAAATGATTATAATTTGATAAACGATAAGTGAAGATTCTTTTGCTTTTTTTGCTCTATGATCACACATATTACTTTTCCCAAAAACTACCCCTAAGTCTTACACAACTACCTCCTGTGATCAAACACGTTTTCAAAATGGGAAAACTACATTCAACAATGTAAACATGATTTAGGGCTTCAAATTAATCACATGACACTTGAAAATTCTGCCTGCTTTATAATTTCCCCAAAACTACCCTTCCACGTGAACAGAGCAGCAGCAGAACATTTATAAGTATGAAAAAAGAGTTAAAAATAATTAAACTTAGAAAAATCTGTTTGTTCATTTTTTCTCTCTCTTTTTTTGCTCTCCGATAATGTATAATACGTTACCCAAAAACTACCCCTAAGTCATTCATAACCTCCCCTCGTCATCAGAAACGTATTAAAAGTTGGAAAACCACCTTGAACAATGCAAAAATCATTTAGAACTCGAAATTGATTACATGGCACTTCAAAATTACCCCTCTTCATAATTTTCCTGACAAAAACTACCCTTCCACGTGAGCGTATACAGCAGAATATATATATTTATGAAAAAAGCATTCAAAATAGTCAAACTCAGAAGGAACTGTTAGTTGATATTTTTTTGCTCTTTTTTTGCTCTTTGATAATATATCATACGTTCCCTAAAAACTATCCCAAAGTCATACATGGCCTCCCCGAGTCATCAAACACGTTTAAAAAGTTGGAAAACCACCATGAACAATGTAAAAATGATTTAGAACTCCAAATGAATTACATGATACTTATGAATTTCCCTCTCATTATAATATTCCCGAAACTACCCTTTCACGTGAACGTATGCAACAGAACATCTTACGCTGCATACGTTTACGTGGAAGGGTAGTTTTCAGGAAAATTATAAAGAGGGGTAAATTTTCAAGTGTCATGTAATTAATTTTAAATTCTAAATAATTGTTGCATTTTTCAAGGTGGTTTTCCAAATTTTCAAACGTTTTTGATGACGAGGGGAGGGTACGTATGACTTAGGAGTAGTTTTTGGGTAACGTATTATATATTATCCGAGACCAAAAAAAGAGAAAGAAATATCAACTTACAGTTTCTTCTAAGTTTAATTATTTTAATGCTTTTTTCATACATATAAATTTTCTGCATACGTTCACGTGAAAGGGTAGTTTTGGGGAAATTATAAAGAGGGCGAAATTTTCAAGTGTAATGTGATTAATTTGAAGCGCTAAATCACGTTTACATTGTTGAAGGTAGTTTTCCCATTTTGAAAACGTTTTTGATCACAGGGGTTAGTTGTGTAAGACTTAGCGGTAGTTTTTCGGAAAACGTAATGAGTGGATGGATCTACTTCTGGGTACATTGTCAGTATTTTTGGACTCCTTGAAAAGTATAAATTCGTTTTTATAGAGAGGTGTTTGATTTTTCAGATGCAGGGGTGGTTTTTGCAAACCAAATTTTAAGCATTCAAGAGCGATAGATGGGCCCAACACTACTTTTTATAATTTTTTTCCAGGTTTAATTTATTTACTAAGAGGGTGTAGTCGGAAGCTCAAAAAAAGTCAAAAATGCTGGAGTTCTTTGTTTTTGCCGAGTATGAGTTTTTACATAGGGGGGGGGGGGGTCTTTTTTGTGAGAGTTTTTTTTTTTTAAATTGGTTGTCAGTGCTTTCATACAATGAAATTTGCATATATATGGATTTAGAAATATTTGAAATGTTTTTTTAATGTATTCAATAAAATTTAATAAGTAATGACTCAACAGAAATGTTAAGCCATCATAACTACAACCTAAACGCCCAGGCACTCAGAGCAACATATTAACACATTGATTACAACTTTTTTCCGACCAGTCACTCGCCTATATGTGCATGTCATATTTAACCCAAAAGAACACAAAAATTTGGAAATTGATATTGAGATTCGGAAATTTCTGTTGAAAAAAGACGCTAAAGCTTCTTTAATATAGGAAGTTTTCTCCTTTTAATAACACAAAGGTAGAGTCAGGACAAAACTATAATTTGGGATAGAATTCGGATAGAAGCAAAACAAATATTTATGGATAGCTGACAAATGAGTATTAGAGTGGCTCAAAAATGCATGGCAACACCCCTAAAACACCCCCATGAGTACCTGAAAACTACCCTAAAAACAAAAAATGTGAATTCTTCATGAAATCGACATTTTGAGCACTGTATTCTGGTATTTTTTCAATTAGAATTATTAATATTAGTCTAATGGAATATGTATAATCATCGATTAATTAATTTTTGATTATATAAAGAAATGGAATTTGTTTAAATATTTTTTTTTCGAAGAAAAAATTGTTTCCCTAAAATTATTACTGTTAGTCTAGTGGAATATTTAATAATATTGGTTCATCAATTTTTAATTGTTTATGCAAATGGAATTTGTTTAAATAATTTTTTTTCAAATTCGTTTTTTCCCTAGAGATGACAACTATTGATCTAGTGGAATATTTATTAATATTAGGTCATTCATTTTCAATTATTAAAACAAACGGAATTTGTTTAAATAATTTCTTTTCGATAAAAAAATAAATAAAAATGATTACTGTTGGTATAGTGGAATATTTATCAGTCATAATTAATTGCCAATTATAATTAATTTAATAATAGTTAATTTATCAGTAATATTTAAGTAATGATTTTTATAACAAAAATTTTTTGAAATTGAACTAATCAAACAATGATGATAAATATTCCACTAAAGAAACATTAATAATTTATAATGAAAAAAATTATTTACAGAAATTCCATTTGTTTAAAGAATTGAAAATAAATGAAATAATGTTAATAAATATTCCACTAGACCAATAGTAATCATTTTCAAAAAAATTTCGAAAAAAATTGTTCAAACAAATCCTATTTGTTTAAATAATAAAACATTAATTAACCAACGTTAATAAATATTCTACTAAACTAATAGTAAAAATTTTTAGGTGGAAAAACGAATTTTCTAGAAAAAAATATTTAAACAAATTTTACTTGTTTAAATAATTTGAAATTAATTAATCAATGATAATAAATATATCTGCTAGACCAATATTAATAATTATAAGTAGAAAAATACGAGAATACAGTGTTTAACAGTCGGTTTCATGAAAAATTGACATTTTTGGATTTAAGGGCAGTATTCAGGTACTCTTGGGTGTGTGTTAGGGGTGTCAAACCCATATGTTTCATAGATGGAATTTTTTGTTGTATAATTCTCTACAGGCCCCCATACCTTCCCGTCACATTCTTTTAAACCCTAAAAAATTATTTTAAAAACTCAAAAAAGTGATTTTTCGTCATGTATTTTACATGGGAAACTTCAAGTCAAAACCGGCACACGTTCAAATAAAAAATTTAAAAATATAAAAAATTAGGGAATTTCTTTTTTCGGATTTGGAATAAAAAGGGGGGGGGGTCGTTGCCCTCTAGCATGCAAAAAAATGTAGCCATGCATTTTTGGACCACCCTAATGAGCATACACACTTAAAAAAAAGGATCAATTTTGTTGTAAAGCATGTTGGTCCAATGATAATTTTTCTATCGAGATTATAATGACCTATCTATTTGAATCAATTTATTTTCTTTTTTTCGATCATTTGTCAGACTAAACAAAATGCCCGCGAATTCTTGGCGACTATGTCGTAACGTCTTAAACTAAAAATTGTATCTAATCGCACGTAAGTGACAACTAAAATGAACAAGTGATATTTTCTAATACCAGATATCGTTAATTTTCGTAAATTTTAAAATAAACTGCACGATTAGAAACCATAAAAAGCTTGCATATGAGCGAAAGTATTCTAAGAACGTCAGCCATCTTGGTTTTACTTGATACGTGATTCCGAATCAGATAATTATGATTTTAAAAGTCGATCATTTATTCCAGCCAATCAAAATGCTGTTGATTTTGGTATAATTAATGTTGCATATCAAAATGATATTGATTTCGGTATCATTTTGAACATTTTTTGTACTATGCAATTATTGATAAAATTTGTATTATATTTACCTATATAATTAAGGAAAGCAACCGACAGCAAGACCAAAGTATAAACGATCTTCATTTTTTTGAAGTAATAAATGAACTAATTAATGCTTTAATGAAGAATTTTGCTACTAGTGTCTATGAGGTACAATCCGGTTTCTTATCTGAGTAAGTAAATATCATACAGTTCTTATCTTATGGGTTACGGGTGCTAAGCTTGTTCTTTGGGAATATCTACATATGTCACCGTTTATACCCGAAATCAGTTACAACTTGTTTTAACTGACAATTTTATTTAGAGCAATATTCGCCTGATTATGCTTTTAAAGATACTACTTTAATTTGCACTATTCAATAAAAACCCAAAATTCCAAGTTTGCAAGGACTAGTCACAGAAGAGTGATTGGTCAATTTTTTTTACACAAAAGACAATGGAATTAATAAAATCTTAAGGTTTTTACAAAACGACATGGTAACTTAACGTTTTGAGTGAAAACTAGTTATGACAAATTATCGTGTAAATTTTTCGTTTATACTGCTAAGAAACTCGTTATGATAGTTTACGCCGTTTAAGAATACTAATATATCACGTGCACACCTTTGTCACTGACTACATACAGGAGTTTAAAAAAGGCTATTCTAAATAACCATTAGTGTAGCATTAAAAATGTTGCCCACTTTAAGTCCAATTTATTTGCCGCTTTTTCAAATTTTATTAGACTTCGTGTAGAAAATATAAACAGAAAAGTACACGAAAGACATAAGCTACAAATTCAAAATTTATCATTTATATTAAATAAATGTTGTTATGTTTAAGATTAACAGATAATGTATTGGCTATTTATATGAAAACTCAAAATAACAACCCCCGCCCCCCCCCCCTTCCTCAAAATAGTGGTCGGCCCTGAGCCACGTATCCTTATGTATTTCGGCCCACTGAATCAGAATCCGAAGTCAGAAATATCATATTGGCTCGTGTTTTAAATTGGCTCGGAATTTCAAACGCTTTTAAAATCGGCCACGTTTTTAAAAAAAAAACATACGCTCGAAATTATTTTAAAGGTTCTAAATTAATAAAATGGCATCTATTTTTTAGATATAAAGAACACATTTTTACAAGAATCTTAAATTTTTATTTTTTTTATTTTTTTTTTATTTACTTCTATAAGGAATACATTCGATGCGGCTTACACAGGCGAAACAATTCTTGTGACCCCGGAAATTGGGTTTCAATAAATGGATGTTTTTAATTTTCCGTATAAAAAACGACGGATACGACAAAATTATTTTTAAAAAAAGTTTGGTCATTTTAAATCGATCTACAAAAAATAATTCTTCTTTGCGACAAAAATTTAAAAAATCAACAAAAATGATATAACACGAATGTTTGAAAATATTTGATCAAATAAAAAGTGGCTTTCTCGATTACTCCAACTTTATCTTGCAGGTTGCATTTTGAAAATAGGAAAAGTTTATTTTATGAAAAAAAACCTTCTTTTTTAATTTGTGTTGATGCAGACTAAATAATTTTTTTGGTTACGAAAGTTTTTTAAAAGCATTATGTAAATAAAAAAGTATGTGTAAGAATGGAACAAATAAAAGTAAAAAAAAAAAATAACTATATGAAACAATAATTTAAAAACATTGTAATCGGTTGCTTTATGAATAAGCACAATTTTTTTAAAAGCGCTATAATCAAAAAAGTTTCAAAAAATATCCAAATACCATTTTAAAATTGAAATACATAAAAAATGGCTGAGGAACATTAAATTCTGCTAAGATAAATAAATTGACAAGCAAACGTTTTCCGAATTTATTATTTTAATTGAACCAGAAACGTTAACGAAAAAAAATTTAGAAGTGGCACGGAGAAAACGTACTTGGCTTAGGTAAAGTTGTTAACTTTGGAAAAATGTTTCTTGGTGATTCATTTATTTCTGCATATTTAAATATTTTAAAATCTTTTCAACACTGATTTGGTTTCTGAGATGACATATTAAAATTTGGGAGCTTTCCGAATTATTATTTTTTTTAATTTCAATATTTAAAAAAATTATGTAGATATATTTGTAGTGGTTTGATCATAGCACTTAAAAAAATTCTATTCATATAACTTGTGACTAATACGAAAACCGGGAGTTTTCTCTCATTTTTTTATTGACTTCATTGTACAACTTTTGTTTTATTTTGTTAAATATTTTTCAGCTGCAAATAGCATTTTTTCTCAACTTTCTCAGTTCTAACTTCAAACGATGATTTTTACATATGTTTTTCATTTGCATAACTTTTTCAAATATACTGATACCGATAAACTATTTAAAATAAGAAAAAAATGTTATCAGCATTTTGTCAAGGCTGTCGCTTTTTGTAAGAAAAATGCGCAAATTTAATTTAAAAAGAAATTCTCGTGGACCCAAAAATAGTTAAGCCCGAATATAATTCGCAGAGTTTGTTGTTGATAGATCACAAAAACTGTTTGAATTACGATTCGTTCAATTTCAATTACCTACTTATTATCTGTAACAGTTCTACGATAAAAAATAAAATACAAAAACCTGAAAGTTTTCTTTGCTTCATTACTAGTTATTTGAATATACTTGTGATTTCTATTACACTTAAACATAAATAACAGAAATAATTTAACAGAAATAAAGTTAGATGAAATAGATTAAGTGTGTAAATAATTCTTATTTTAACATTTTGAAGGAGTCATGTTAAATCCGTGCGTTTAATGGTGGTGACAGCCTATTTACCCTGTTTTACAATATTGACTCGACATTATTTCTGTAGAGCTGAAAGATGTACACAATCGCGTTCTTGAAACAGATTTTTACTTCCTTCAAAGGTACTTTATTTTTTATTAAAAAAATTATAATTTAGATCCGGAGCAAATTTTCGAAAAGAACTATGATTCTTATTTGGAACAGGGTTCTCTGAAAAGAATGATATGTTTATTTGGTTCAGGGGATAATTCCACTTACTCAAATTATTTTATTCAAAGAAATAATTGTCCCAGATCTTTGCAAAAAAAGCAACGTTCTTGTCATTTCGAACAAATATTTCTTTTAATTCAAAAAAATATTTCGCTGAGATAAATGCATATCCATTTGACTGAAATAAATACTTTCAATATATATAGTATTCAATATAATAATTCAAAACCCATGTTTTGAGTTTAGTCCAGTCATCGGTAATACTCCTCTATGTACTAAGAGTTACCCGACATAATATTTGTTTAAAAGGTAGAAAAAAATAGATTTTTCATTTGTTAATAAGAAATCACCCAAAATCAAAATTTTCCTTAAAGTGTTGCAAAAATGATACCTTCTATAAATAACATTACTCATTGTTCATAAACTCTCTTGATTTATTTTTATAACAATTATTATAAATAAAACCTAAAAATATCTTTAACTGATTCGAATTTTTCTTAACATTTTGGAAAGTCATTCAAAATGTAATGCCTTCTAATCTTCTAAATCTTCCCATGAATTTTAAGAAAATTTTTTTATTCTCTTGAAACGCTTAGAAATTATTTTGAAGCTTTTAAATTTGGTTAAAAATCTTTAAAAATCTAAATTTCTAAAAATCTTTTAAATTTTGAAGTTCTTTTTGAATCTCATCAATTCTTCTAAATTAAACATTCTTATACCAACGCCGCAGACAAAATTCGATTTTAAACAATCATCGATATGTCAAACCTCGATTTGCCAGAAATAAGACAATTGCGCTTAAATCTTGTAGATTCTATTTTAATAATTTCAAAAATCTTTTGAAACGTTTTGAAACCTTTTTAAATAATACCTTAAAATTAATTCTTTGAAATAAAAAATGTTTTTAATTTTTCCTAGGAACCTCAAAAAGCTTTTTTTTATTTTCATGAAACTTTATAAAATTCTTGATAAAATCTTCACATGTTTTTATTGCAAATTTGTCTTTAAAATCTTTTCAAAATGTTAGGAAGTAATTAACCATATTTTGTAATCTTTTTCCATTTTCTTTTTGTTAAAATTTTGACACAATTTTTGTATTCCATTTGGCCCTAGTTGAGTGGTGGTTCACGTGTCCAAACCGTACAAAATGTCACAAAAGTCCCAGAACGGCTGAATATTTCGTCAGGTAAGATATTTTTCAGGGAGTTCAAGATCATTTTTGAAGTAAGATTTAACGAGGAATTTAATTTTGACCTTTATTTTAATCTTGACGCTGACCTTCATGGTTTCTCCGAGGTAAATTTAAAAAAATGGAAACCCTATTTTCACGTCAGCAATTGATAGAGCATAAAATTTTACGTTCATGTATGTGCCCAGGTTATAGGTAAATTGTAATATTGAAGTTCACTTTATGGTCATTTTAAGTTGAACAAGGTATGCATTCCTCTGGGTCAAGTTCAAATTGGACCTATGACATGAGTACATATTCAAACGGAAAAGTTACAGCTCTATTGATTTCCCATGTAAAAAGGGACATTTTAAGGGAAAAATGTACCTTGAAAGGATCTTGAAGGACAACTTCAAGATCATACTTATGGTATTTAAAACTTGTTTTAGTTAAAACGACCTTAAAGAGACCTTCAAGGTTTGTTTAAGGCCAACCATTCAAAATGGCTATCCTCTTTTTATTTCGGCTATCGATAGAGCTGTTAATCTTACATTTGAACATGTACTCGGGTCATAGGTCCAATTTGACTTTGACCCCTAGGTATGCAGACTTTGTTTCGGATTCAATGACCTAAAATTGCCTTAAAAGTTACAATGTACCTATGACCTGGTCACATATTTGATCGTGAAATTTCCCACTCTATAAATTTCGGATGTAAAAAGGGGGTTGCCATTTGAAAAAAAGTTGACTTCGAAAAAGCCTTGAAAGTCATCGGCAAGATCAAAATAAAGGTGACCATTGAATTCTTTCCTAAAAGTTATTTCAAGAACGACCTTAACCTGCCTACAAAATATCTTACCTGAGGAAATATTCAGCCGTCTCGGGACTGTTGTGGCACCCTGTATATCAAATACTTCTATACTGAACTCTGTATAAGGGCGCAGTCCCATGAAGGTAGATTTGTGAAATAATGGAAAGGTTTTGACCAATGGGATTGCGTCCTGAGAGTGGCAGAGGGGGAATAGTTGTGAATAGTTGCGACAAAGTGAGGCACGCAGTAATTTCGATTTTGCGCAATTGTTACTCCAGGAATCATTGAAAGAGTGATCCAATCGCATTAAGCAATCGGGATCTCAACCCTTATTCGAATTAATTACGCCGGTATACAAAATTTCAAAGACATTTATTTTCTACATTTCCTACAATATTTTGTGTTGTGCATATCTTACAATTTTTCCACCGAACGACAACAAAATTCTCGTCTCGGCGTGCACCTCTGAATATAATGTAACGTATGAAAATTGAATGTTAGTATATAAAAAAAAAATTACGCAAAAAAATTACTTAGTACCTCAAGAAGCTGCGAAATAATGTGATGAAAATTGAATTTAAAGTAATCGTGCTCAAATGATCATCAATCCTGTGAACGTAATAAATCTTTTTGTTGCAACATTCCCAACAATGTAATTAACGGAAACACCTATGACACGGAATGAGACTTGTGGCAGAAAAATGAAGCAGTTGTTACTTTACACTATATACAGTCTGTCAAGTTAAAGCGTGGGTGGCTTTACTCGCAGTCGGTAAGGTGTATCGACATGATTTTGGTGTCAAAATATTAAGAAGAGCTCC
>NC_046657.1:7500935-7507287 GCF_010883055.1 Belonocnema kinseyi
TGAAAGAGGGAGCTCTTCTTAATATTTTGACACCAAAATCATGTCGATACACCTTACCGACTGCGAGTAAAGACACCCACGCTTTAACTTGACAGACTGTATCAATTTAATGTGAAAATACCTGAGGAACAGTCTAAAGACTTTTAAGAACCATTTAAAAAATCGGAAATTCAAATAATTGATGATGATGAGGACAGCTCAATCAATTGGACGTAAAAGAACTTTTGTTGAATATTGGAAGAGTTTATTGTTCATGACCAAGATCTCTTCAGCTTGGCTCTATAAGTCTACAGGAATCAGAACAACTATAAAATGACCTTTACAGCTTCAAGAAAGTGGATAAATTAATTTAAAAATGCTCATCGCATTGTTTCGAGAAAAATAACGAAATTTGTAACACGGAAATCAAAGATAGTGAGGTTTTGAAGCAAAAAGCAGTTGATTTCGTCTGGGAAGTAAAGCCTTTGATAGAGCAGAACCGACTTCAAAATGTTTATAATACGGATTAAAGTGGCTTTAAATTGGAGATGCATTCAGGAAGAAGTTTAAAAGTGGACGGTCAAAAATAGTTGAGTGGGTTGTACAATCTACATCTTCGACCACGCACATCTACACAATTCAACCTATCATCAGTACCGATAAGCACCGATAAGTGGGAAATTTTGACCAGTCATAAAAGGAACTTATTTAGACCATCTAATGTATTAATAATGGCTTCAAAATCTGGGAAGATTACATCAGATATGCGAAGCTAATTTTATTTTTTTCTTATTTTTATGACTTTGAATATCTTTTTACTTAACTTTTATAGACCATATCAATGTTTGTTCAAAAGAAGTATTTTTTCCTAATAATGGAAGTACAAGTGCATTGTTATTGGATTCATGGATTCGCCACTGTACCCACACTGTATAAACAGAAGCACCTGCTGGTAAAACTACTATACCTAAATTTATTCCAAAAGAAACCACATGTATAATCTAGCTATTAGACTTTTATGGATTTCGAGTTTGGAAAAATCGTGTTAAACGCTTTTCGGATGAAGTTTTATTACTTAATTCTGAGATATATGTGCACTAGAAACAGTATTATTAATCTCCAATTACCTTTTCACACTCAACTATCCTCTCCAAGATATAAAAACCTTTTTCAGTATGCATGGTGGTTATGTAGACAGCAGGACACAAGATTTTAAAAATTCTGTAGATTTTTCGTTTGGAGACTCTTCATAAGTTATGTGTGCATATTGTGATAAAACGCCAGTTATTAGATGCTCCCGGTGTAAAAAGTAATTGTGTATCAAACATCTCTTTCACGCTGATTCCAAATTCCTATTCGAAATTCAGAACTAGGTTTTAAAGCAACCCAGTATTCAATTTATAAAGCCAAATTAGCATCAGGGTCAGTCTTATCAATCCTTGCAAGGTCAAGGACGTACTCTTGAGAAACCAAGATTAAACTTTTTGATAGTATCGTCGAATCATCCTTATATAATGCTGTTTAAATTTTGGGCTTAAGGTATCTCGAAAATATCGAAGTTGTTCAATCAGGTTTTTTTTTAAAACTTCTTCACCTACCAAGAAACTTGCAAGGTGCAGCACTCAGACTCGAGATGAGTAGAGTGAAATTAAACTATAGAGTGCTTTCCTCCACCTTGAAATGGATTATAAAAATTCTTCAGATGAAAAGCGATCTTCTTCCAAAAATATGTTATTTAAAAGAAATCGAACGGATGCATTGACTATCAACTCAATCTAAATATAACTGGGCTTCTCAGATTGCTAATGTATTGAAAATTACAGGCAAAGACAGCATTATGGACAGTCTAAATCCAGAAGAGTAGATAAAATGTAAAGTTGACATTCTTCAAACATATTTCGATTATTTAAAAAATAAGGATATCATAACATATCACCTAACACAATCTATTCAAATACAGATTCCCTGATCCTTAGTAGATGGAAGAGCGAATTATCTCTAAATCCGTTCTCAATTTCAAATATTGAGATTAATTGCACAATCGCGTCTGTCGACGAATCGTTGCTCTACTTTGTCATGTAATAGCAATGTTTATAAGTTTGATCCAAATATGCTATGTATTGTTTGCAACAAACAAGTTCTAGAGACCATATCAAACATTTTATTCTCATGTCCTATATACAACCCCTTGAGAGCCTTCCATCTTAATTAATTTACTAATACGGAAATGTTGCTTATGGTTCCAGATAAATCTGTGATAAGAATGGTTTTCTTCCATATTGGAAATTGATGTGAATTACGTTGCTTCCGCATGATATAAGTGATGAATCGCTTCACCAGATTATGCTGACCCTGTATGTTTAAATATACAATATACTAAATGAAAGTTCAAATTTCGTCAAATTCAATATGTTGCGAGGAGAATTTAAATACAGCTTTCTTTAGATTCGATCAGTATTTTTGATCCTCAATTGCATTAATTTTATATCTGCTGACTATATACAAAATCCATTTTTATCT
The DNA here is from genome assembly GCF_010883055.1 of Belonocnema kinseyi. Classification (NCBI taxonomy): domain Eukaryota; kingdom Metazoa; phylum Arthropoda; class Insecta; order Hymenoptera; family Cynipidae; genus Belonocnema; species Belonocnema kinseyi. The sequence goes on from NC_046657.1 coordinate 7,503,435, forward strand.
AAATAAGTCAGACACTGCGACAAATGTTTCAAAATTACATGAATTTTTAATGTATCGCTAACGACTGTACTTTTAAAATATTTTTCTAGCTATTCAACGATTTCATTTGATAATTTTCGCTCATGACAAGCACCCTTATCAATTTTTTCGTGTTCATTACCACTTGCTTTCTAACATATTATAACCTTTGATTTTTCATGCTTTTGTTATTAGCTGCAATCTCCGCCAATTAGGATTGCTAGTTTTATTTAATATTCTATTGGCTAAATCCCAGCCAATACATTTTATTCAAATGACATTGGCTGACGTAGCCAATGGTGATTCAATTTAATATAACATACTGAATTTTAATGATAAAGTCTTTAGTTGCTTGCTAACATTTTGCCTGAAGGGTGCCAGATCGTTTATGATATTACAGAATACCCTAAACGATCAAAAGGTAGGTGATTGCGTATTAGTTTGAATTGCTACTCATGAGGATTTATTATTTTAAACTTCCACTAGCCCAACACAGAGAGGGGTAGGGTTAGGAAAAAATTGAGTATAGAGGATAAATCAATTTATAGATCAAAGCATATAAGCAAATATACAAGTCACAATAAAAGCATTTATTTACGGCAATGGTGCCCCAAATAACCTAAACATTCCGAAAAAGAATAGCAAACATCTTGACTTAACTAACAAACAAAAATAATACAAACTACAAATTTAGCTTATCCTAGAAAGTACAGCGACCTGGTCCTTATATCGACCATTACGCATTTGGTGTTCGCCGCATGAATCGTCAGAACTATGACGTTAAGACCCGACGAGACCAATATCACAAACCATAATTATAACTTATGACTACTAAACAAAATTTCAACTCAAGCGAACCTATTCGCCTTTAGTTTATTGCCGAGCTTCCCCGTAATAATCTGGTTCTTAAGAATTTAAACTGACGGAAGTGATACCCCCAAAATGGCGCATCAGTTGTGACATTATTTCTGGCAACATGCCATTCTACTCGGAGCTCCTATCAGTTGGCAGTTTGTTTTGATTCTGTACTCGATCAGGTACTGATTTTTAATTAATTTTGTTTTCTAATTTATTTAAAATGACATTGAATAAGCGTGACCAGTATATCAACTTGAGCGTGTTAAGAATGGCCACACCACAATATGTAGCAGTTACATAAATCACCAGTAGTTCGAGTTGATTTAGTAAGGTATATATATATATATATCCTTGTAATTAGGCATTTCTTGCCAAGTTTGTATGAAAATTCGTTTCTCATATTCCTTAAGCGTCAATTTACACGTTTCGCGAATACTAACGTGATAATGGGAAACCTTAACGTTAAAATCAACATTCACGAGAGTTTTAATTAAGTTTTCATATCTTGAATTTATAAAAAGGGATGCAATCTTTTTTTTCCTAGAACATTTTTTTCTGCAGGGTGCACAACCCTTAGTTCTATTCTCGTCATGTAAGCATTTGGGAAGCATATTTACAAAGATAAGTTTTATATATTATGATCCAAAGTTGAAAATGGTTACTACGCTACCTAATATTTTTTACGTGATACTCATTGCAAAACAGCAAAGAATAACTTTTTAATCTAATAACACTTAACTTTTTTATACGTCTTCTGACACAAAAGGATACTTTCATGGTTATTTAAATGTTTAGAAATAATATTAATGGGTTTAAAAAAAACGTAATATGCTCGAAAATTTATTTTAGTGCTCTCTTGTATTCTAAATGTCGTGAGCATACATGGAACTAAGCATTCTGGCAAAAATAATGGAATAGTCTTATTTTCAATCAGTATTTTAGCTAAATTCAGCAAATGTTCGGTCTTACGGTCAATGATAAAATCAAAATAAAAGCATCCGAAATAACATGTGAAAAACATATTTATTTCTTTTAAAAAAATCCTCAACGTTTCGACCAACACTGCGGGTCTTTATCAAGAGTCGATATAAAAATGTTGTTCTTTCAAAATGACGAGTAGACGTTGAAATTTAATCCATTTGTCCATGTCACTTCTCACGTTTTCACCATAACTTGTCGAAATATAAGACAGGTATCCCATTATTAACAGTACGTTACTGACCTTGTAGTTAACAAATATACAAAACAATTGTAGATACAGCAGATCCAAACTGTTTTTCCTTTCTTCGACCGTAATACTCGTATATACTGATTGAAAATTAAAACGGTCGAAGAAAGGAAAAACAGTTTGGATCTGCTGTATCTACAATTGTTTTGTATATTTGTTAACTACAAGGTCAGTAACGTACTGTTAATAATGGGATACCTGTCTTATATTTCGACAAGTTATGGTGAAAACGTGAGAAGTGACATGGACAAATGGATTAAATTTCAACGTCGACTCGTCATTTTGAAAGAACAACATTTTTGTATCGACTCTTGATAAAGACCCGCAGTGTTGGTCGAAACGTTGAGGATTTTTTTAAAAGAAATAAATATGTTTTTCACATGTTATTTCGGATGCTTTTATTTTGATTTTATCATTGACCGTAAGACCGAACATTTGCTGAATTTAGCTAAAATACTGATTGAAAATTAAAACGGTCGAAGGAAGGAAAAACAGTTTGGATCTGCTGTATCTACAATTGTTTTGTATATTTGTTAACTACAATAGTCTTATTTGTAGCAAAATTATTCGCGTTAAGAAAAATTATTAGAATGAAAAAATTTTTTTCTGAAAAAATAAATAACTTTTGTTACGAACATTTTTTGATTAAAGTAATATTTCTCCTCATATTGGCATAAATCGTCATTCTTATTGCGCGCAATAGGATAAAGTCGTATATTCAAAGAACCCAAGCAGCTAGCATTCACTATTAAACGGATTTTAAACCTGTGGACCGATACAAATCAACCCCTACTTATCGATTTTGCATTCGTTTTAGTCAAACTCATTCGGGTCTGAATCTCAGTGTGTCATTACTCTTGATCCATGAAGACTAGAAAATTAATTTTTTTTTAATTTACGCACAATTTCTTACTCTACAAATTTTTATTTTACATCACTCACGTAGTTTCACCAAGAAGCGAAGTATTAAAAAAAAACTAAACATGAGTCATTTTCCCCAAAAAATAGGTCAAAATTGTTGAACTTTGTGAGGCCATAACTTGTGACCTATTTAGGCTAAGACATTGCATTTTTCTAATAACTTCAAATTCCGTCTACTTTAATTAATGAGTACAACATTTTTTTGTAAAATGAACAGGTTCTAAAGTACAGATACAAACGTAAGTTTCGGGGTTTTTCGCCTCTTTGTTCAGAAAAATCCGAATTCTTTGGAGAACCATAACTCGGAACGTATTCGAGATGGGAGGTTTTTTTGCATTCATCTTTTTCAGAATTTCCTCTGGTTTAATTTGTATGCTAAAAATTTTGCTTCAAAATGCAATAGGGCAGGTCAGTATACTGAAACACGATTTTTAAAACTTAGAAAAAAAATATATTTCCAGGACGCACGGGTGCCATTTCTAGAAAACTTGGAGTTTTAACCAGCACCACTTAATAAACCGCTTTAGAAAAAAACGCGTATTACCTACTTAATACGGTAAATACTGTAACAGGATTTTTCGAACTTTAAAAAAAATTTCTCCGGGACGTACGGGTTCCATTTCTAGGAAACTTTGAGTTTTAATCAGCCTCGCTTAATAAACCACTCCAACAAAAAAATGCGTATTACGAGGATAGTTCAATAAGTCCTTAGAATGAAGTATAAACACAATTTTTTTGGGTAAATTTTTTTTTATTTTTCAACATAATCTCCTTGGAGCTCTATACACTTGGTCAATCGCTTTTCAAGTTTTTTTAATCCTTCAGAAA
>NC_046657.1:7507387-7510710 GCF_010883055.1 Belonocnema kinseyi
GAAGATGTGGACTGTGACTGCACCATATATCTAGTCGGGAGTGGTGCTGACTGAAAAAGGATGATTTGGAGCGATTCGCGCGCCATCTGTTGGTCATTCTAAGGACTTATTGAACTACCCTCGTACCTACTTATACAAAGGTCGATCACATTTGGATTTCAGGGATTGGAAAAAAGTATCGCAAGCACCACGGGCAGGATTGAGTATGTAATTTACTCTAGAAAACTTATGTCGTTAACATGAGGTCATGCCCAACCAGTCAAATAACATTCGAATATCTTATTCCTCTAATCTAATCCGTTAACTCATCTATTCCGATAAGTGGCTCTTTGTGTGGCTCTTTGTATGGCTCAAGTCCCTCATTCCATGAAAAGAGTTTATATCGTAATTGTGTTGCAAAATTGTCAACTGCGCATCCAAACTGCCGTATAAAGTCTTTTTGAGGCAGTTTTTAGGAGTGGTAACCTTGCTATGATGTACACGTTTAAAAGTTCGTTATTTAACCGTTCAGTTATTTTTCACTCTCCGAATTTCGTTACTCTCACTTCCAAATTTTGTTTGCATAACTAAAAAAGTAATCGCCAAATTTGTTCCAAATCGTTTAATAATTATCACCCTATTTATAATTAGGGATGACGGAAAGCCTCTGCAATTCCCCATTGATGAAAAATGGGAAAAGGTCAGCTATATATGAACACAATATTTAAACGAAGTGACATGTTAAAAATAATTCCTTCATTTAGTATATTGTTCAGAACTTTTATAAATAATAATGTTGATCATTTATATTTGAACTATTCACAGAATTTATTCAAACAGTTTCGATTGTTCTATACATTTCTTTTTTTAGTGCAGTCGCGAAATGAACGTATTCTGATAGTTGTTATAAGTTCTATAATCAGTGAGCAATGATAACAATACAATATTTTTCGTGCTTTCTGAAGGTTAATTGTTATCATTGATCACACAGCTGCACAAAAAAACGTGAAAATTACTCCTGGCGTCTCACTGTCTACTATATGTTTTCGGGGCAGCTGAATCTAAATTCGGGGTCCATTTAACACCATCTCGTCAGGATTTTCCATAACCTCAAAAAATAAGCCCAAAAACTCAATAAATCTTCTATCTTTTGACTTCTCAATCCCAATAACCCCCGACTCCCTTAAACCTTTGAACCCATAAACCTCTTTACCTTAAAATGCCATAACCCCAAAACCTCCGAACTTGGTAATAAAGAGACTTATGCGCGTTGAAGCCCTGAAACATAGTATCTTCGAGCCATGCATGCTTCTTTAGCTTTAAACCCGCATTCTTCAATAACCCCATAACTCTGAAACCCCACAACCCGGTGAGAACGAGACTTTCATTGGTAGAACCTACGTTTTGCCGAACCCAGGAAAAACGGCGAGGTCGTCGTAGCTTTTGTTCCCTTTGAGGGACTTTATTGACGCGCGTGGTTCTTGCTTCATACTTTTCAGCTTGCTTTATTGAAGTGGGGTCCCATTGTCTCTCAATCTTTGGGGGGCTTTTTGAAAGTGTGCCCTCTTGATGTAGGCTTAAAACTCAAGAAGCATGCATGGCTCGAACAAACTGTGTTTCAGGGCTTCAACACGCATATGTCTCTTTTTTACCAGATTCGGAGGTTTTGGTGTTAAGGCATTTTGAGGTCATGAGGTTATAGGTTTGAGAGATTAAGTGATTATTGGGATGGAGTGGTCAATGGATAGAGGATTTATTGGGACACATTTCGAAAATTTTTGATAAAATTCTCAAAAGCTTAAGACGATCTCAAGGTACCGCGGCCTGCTTGCTCCCTCGGCGACCTTTTTCTATTGTTCAGCGCTGAACTCGGTCTCGAAGCTGGTCGGCTCTCAACCGGCGGTATCTGCATTATGTTGCAGGGGACATTTAAATGGAGTATAATGTATGAACTTTGTTGCGCCCTACCATGCAAGTCGAGTCGACTATATTGTTTTAAATAAATGTTCAGTGACTCACGCAATACAAATAATTTGTTCATAATTCCATTTATTTGTTATAAACAAATTTTATAAACAAATTAGAAAATAGTTTCTAGGAACTCCATTTCAATTCGTATGAGTAGAAATTTCTCCTCTAACGTTTAAAATTAAACTAATTGCCAAGTGATTTTGTACTCAGGTCAAATGCTAAATTAAGGCCTTTTTGAGACATTTCTACCCCCACTGATTCTCACTACTAGTTAGTGTTGCGGCAAATTCCTTAATACTGGACAGTTTCGAAAAACAAATTTATTTAAATTTTTGGTGTAAAATATTGATTTTGAGTATGAACAAATTAATTTCCAACCAAATAAATGAATTTGCAACAACAACAACTAAAATTTTTTGTACAAAAAAAGACAAATTATATGAAAAACTACAAACTAAAAAAAAGTATGCAAATGGTTAAAGACTTCTGTAAATCATGAAAAAAAAGAAACCCGCGCGTTTCGGTGATAATTAGACTCCATTTATATTGAATTTTATATAAATATAATTAGTATAAATAGTATAAAAATTTTGTTAAGTAACGTCCGTTACTTTTTTCTTCAAGTAACGTAGGTTACTGTGAAAGTCGCAGTGCTTCGAGATTCAGGCCAGCGCTGCACAACACAAAAATATCGCCGAGGAAGCAGACAGTGTAAACTACCAAAAATTTTCAGAAATTTAAGTTATGCAAAGCTTTTTACAAAAAAAACCTAAATTTACAGAAATTTAGAGAAAATGGTTGAATTTTCAGAATTTTTGTAAATGTTGTAAATTTAGCAATTTTTCATCAATGTCCAGGAATTTTTGGTCGTCTTTTCTTCTAAGTAGTTACACATGCTTAATAAGATCAAAGCTTCTGAGTGGCGGGATACTTAAAATTGTGAAGTAAAAATCTATAGAATGTGACTTACCTGACATGGATACGAAGACATCAGCAAGGATCAGAGGTATCTCTCGGAGAAAGCAAAAGCTATTTTCATTGGGGAATGTTCAGTCGAACATGCATCTCGAAAGCCAGGTACTATTAACTAGACTCGCTGGCTTACCACTGAAAAAAGAATGTTAAGATTGTACATGTAAATGGAAGTAAAGTGATACCTGACATTTTTTTCCGTTGAATGGTAACGGATTAAAAGCTTTCCGTTTGCAGTGGTGCACCTGAGAAAATCTTGAAAGCAAAAGAAAAACCAAAAAGTTTTTTAGGTTCACAAGTAAGGTACTAGGCAGTCTGATAAGTCCCTGAAAAATGAAACACGGAGACGTTTTTTTGGCCAAAGTCGGTTTTATTTTTCAACATACTCTCCTTTTAGGTCG
>NC_046657.1:7510810-7532360 GCF_010883055.1 Belonocnema kinseyi
TTCGACATTTTCTGGTGTAGTGACCTCTTTTGGGCGCCCAGATCGTTCAGCATCAACTGTGCTCGTACGGCCACAACGAAGCTCGGTAAACCACTTATGAATTGTTCCAATCGACGTTGAAGAGTCCGGGTAATACTTATCCAGCTTGGCCTTCGTCTCGCATATCGTTTTCTTGCGAAGATATTAGTGTTTGATCAAAACTCGAAACTCAGGCTGAAGTTTTGACAGGCGTCATTTGAAGGATCAAGCTCGACGAAAATGGTTCACATTAGTGAATACTAATGCCATCTCTTAGAATTTTCAGGTACTTATCAGACTGCCTAGTATAAAGTATTGTTGAACGAGAGCTCATATGACATCGACTGATGCTCCACATTTCCTGTGCTTTCCTAATCCGGGCTTCAGGAGTGAATACTCGAGTTGGATTTTTCGCGCTGAACACGAATCTGGCTTCAAATACTTCCCATCACATCCCGTTTTTTAAAAAAATAGGGGTTGCAACCGCTAAAAACGGCCTTGTCAAATGAGCCGTAAGCTAAATTAATCGCATACGCCGTTAAAGCGGAGGAGGTTGTCTACAGGCAAGGGAAGAAAATGCAAACAGAAAGGACTTTTAGCATACTTAAACCCACGCCCACACATAATAAAATGTGCAGTGCTTTTAAAAGATCCGCCATTTTGCATTTTTTAAATGTAACTACATATTCGTAATCAGAGACCCTCAAAATCCTCGTGTAACAAGTTCCAAACGAATATGATCAAATATTCAAAAAATGATCCGTAATTTTGAATTTTTAAAACCTAACTGCATGTTTGTAATCACCGACCCTTAAAACCTTTAAAAGCACTGCACGTTTTATTATGCCTTGGACTTGGGTGTGATTATATTAAAATCCTTTCTTGTTTTCATTTTCTGCCGCCACCCCTAGACAAAAACACATCCACCACTCTAAGGGCGAATGTGATTAATTTAACACATGGATCATTTGAAAGAGCTTGTTTCAGCCTTTAATTTCTGATGTTAATGAATTTAAGGGGTTTGAACCTCCATTTTCTCAAAAAACGTGACGTTATGGGAAGTAGGAAATTCAAGTAGACTAAAATCTCAACTGCTTGTATCAAAGCTCTATTTCTATTTTAAATATGGCGAAGAGAAAAAGTTACACGCAGACACGGATATGGACATTTTTTTCGAATTCTGTTTTTGAGCTCCTGGGGTCGAATGACATTAAAATATGTAAAAAAGTAGATTTGAAAATTTAGGTCGTTACAAAACTTTCTTTGTAAGGAAGCAATATCTGTATAGTTTGTAATAAATGCATGAAATGTTCGATTTGTGGAATAATAGAAACAAATTGTTCCGAAATTTATGGCGGTTTTTGGAAATGTGTGGTAAAATGGCCCAAAATTACCGAAAGTTTGGGAAAGTTGAAGGTTTTTAAAGCTTTTTGAAAGAAATCCAAAAATCTCTAAAATTTAAAAAAATTTATGGAAAATTACTAAATTACCGGGAATGTGAGGCATACGAACATTTCCCAAATTTTCTGTAATTTATCCGTAATTTATCGGTCATTTATGGCAATTTAGCAATCATCCATGGTGACTTATTACTTCAAATTTTTCTCATCACTATTCACGACTGACAATCAGTCTCTCAGTCAGCAATCTTTTTATAATTGCGTTTTACCAAAGTTTTTGAATTGATCATCTCCCGCATGCCTCCAGCGGCGGATTAACATTTTTCGGGGCCTGGGGCTATACCTCGAAGAGGCCCTCTTAAGGACAGAGAAAATCCCAATTTTGTTGTCTTACGTAATTTTCTGAGGTCAGGGGCCCCTCGGCCCCCTGGGACCTGAGACACTAGCCCCACCGAGCCCCTTGGTAAATTCGGAGCTGCATGCCTCGAAAAGCGATCATTTCATGCATGCGTTACAAACGAAAATTTTCTTTCGGCAGCCACTCATCCTCAGTTAAAGAAACATACGAGGACTGGTAAGCTTTCCCTGTCAGTGTCAGTATTAGGAATAAAACATTGTCCATTGTTATTTGTTCTTATAGAACTAAGCTGTAAACCTGTTCAGTGCCCCAGTCCGAACTCATCTGAACCCTCCTTACCTTCGCCAACAACCTACTCATCTGCGTCCTTATATAAATCCTCACCTGAGACTTCGAACGAAACTTCGCGTTGCTGAATTAAGGCAAAAAAGTTTACTAAAATAAAAGGAGAACAACCCCTAATCAGGAACTAAGATTATTAGGTTTTGATCACATGGGGTTTTAAACCCTAAAACGACCAGAAACGAATCCTTAGATTTAACTTCCATCAAGATCATAGATTAATAGTTACTGCAGGGAGAATGTGTTCCCATCCCGAGTGGACGGTGCCTGCTTTTCAAGCACTTATACCGGATGGGATGTAGCAGCAACTGAGTAGTGTTTCACTCCCGAGAAGAGCAGATACAGAGGATCGGTCCTTTTGTTTGTGTACTGATAAACAAAATTTCCCGGAATTAAATCTTTTCAACTTCGAAACCTGAAGTCTGACGGGTAGATTTTACGCTCGGCTTTCTTCCTAATGAGAACTCAACCGAAGATACTTTTAAACGATCCCGACTGGACTAGTGCAGTTCGAAAGAGCACGGTTTAGATCCCAGTTTTAGCTCTTTACAGGATGCCTTGGAAAATTTGCCTTTTTCTTACTAGAAAATATAAAAATTTTGTAGAAAATTTAATAACTATGCTCAAAAGTCTATTAAAAATTAAAAATTTGGTTAAAAATTAATTAAATTTTTTTTAAATTATTCTTTTCTGGTAGACAATTAATCTCTTTGATTAAGATTTCATTTCTTTGGTTGAGGATTAGTTTTTTCTTAAAAATTACTTTTTTCAGTTTAACATTTAACTACTTCCTTTTATGTCGAAAACTGATAATTTTATACGAATTTAACCTTCTTTGTTGAAGATTCATCTGTTTAGTTGAAAATTAAACTATTTTGTTAAAAATTTGTAATTTTTTGGTAAAAAAAACTTATTTGTCTGAATACAAAAATATAGATAGATAGCATAATAATTTCGGGTGACGGACAACTGTACACGGAGCAACTGTGCACGAGCCCAAGTGGCACGTAGGTGGCCACTGGTTCAATTATGCACGTTGTTTGCCACAGGCAAAACCGTGCACCGGTTCATCTGTACACGTCAACTTTTCAACACGCACAGATGGGGTACTCCCAATTCTGCTCATCTCAATTTTTGAGGGGTTTACAGTAGGGAAAATGCCAAATGTGCACCTCTCACTGTCGACATGCATATTAGGAAGTTTCATATCTGTGAACGTGCACAGTTGTACCGTTGGCCCTCGACGTACACAGTTAGGAGTGTTCTATATCTGCACGTGCACAGTTGTTTCAGTTACGAAAAAAATCTTACGCAGTTGAAAGCTTCCCATCTGTGCACATGCACAGTTGAGAGTGTCCCATCTGCGCACGTGCATATATGTGCAAATGGAAAACAACGTGCACAGTTGCTCCACCGTACCCAGAAGTGCTGAGTTGGGAAAGTGTACAGTTGCTCCGTGTACAGTTGTACCTCTCGCAAATTGAGATGTGCACAGTAGGAACTACCCTATCTGTGTACGTAGGCTTGCAATTTTGAAATATGATCGTATTATTTGAGACGTGCACAGATGGTACCCTAGAGAAGCGATTCCCAAACTAGTGCCGCCGGCAGGGGGATGCCACCCCGGGCCGGGCAGCTAAGCAGGCTCCGAGGCAGGCTCCCCGCTGCGACCAGAAGGCTACTTTCCTCGACTTTCGTGTACCTACCACGAATGACCCTTTCATTGTTATGAACTTGCAATAACTGAAATTATAAATTATTAGCTCAATTAAATTTTAGTTGGCTGAATGAATTTCGTAACATAATTTAAAGAAAATGAAAACGAAGTTTTTGAAAATCGGTTAATATCCGAACTGATAAATGAAATATTTACAAATCTTGTGAATGCAACAAAAGTGCGATAACTCTTGAAGTTATTATCCGATCTTCTTCTACCTTTTTTAACGCCTATTTAATAATCTAACAAATCTAATGGAACTTATTAAAATTCTATTGATTAATATTCAACCAACTTTTCAGTTTTCTCAACCGGCTCTAATTCTCTAACAACGGAAAGGTCAGTGCAGCAAGCAACCGAGCACGAACGACTAGCGTCCAGGGTCTCACTTGGATTCCAGTATTGTGAAAAAATTTGAGTGTGGGGCCCCTGCCGCTCCCCAGAAAGTGCATAAAAAGTTTGGGAATCGCTGCCCTAGAGACGGTACACATGCACATATTGGAGACTCCCAACTGTGCACGTCGAAATTTAGACGTGCAGGGATGGCCTGAGCACAGTTGTACCTGTGGCCAATAACATGCTCAGTGGTACTTGTGTACAGATGATCCGTGCACAGTTTTACCCTTTCCGATAATTCATCTATTTGGTTAAAAAAAAATTTATTGATGATTCCTGATTTTAGTTAAAAGTTCATTTCTTTAGTTAAACAGTTAACAAATGTTGTTGAAAATTCAATTATTTAGGTACAAAATGCATTTCTTGTATCTGTAATTTAACTTTTTCTCATATTAAAATATTTTTGTGGGATTGAAGCCCATTTATTTATCAACAATTATACTTTTCGTTATGAATACATATTTCATCAAAGATTTATGAGTTTCGTTTAAAATTTAACTATTTTGATAAAAATGGCATTTTTTGTTTCACAATTAATTCTTGCGATTGAAAATGTAATAATGAAAATTTACATGATTAAATCTCAATTTTTTGTCAGTTCTATTATAAACACAAATGTTAAATTCTTAATTATGTGGTTAAATTTTGTAACATTCTTTTCTTTAACTTTTTCAAGATACTAAATCAGCATTGAGAAAAAGTTAGAACAATGGTTATCGAGATTTTCGTGACAAACCTATTTTTTAGGCAAGGATTGACATATTTTCACAGTGGTGACATATACACTGCTAACAAAATAGAAAACCTGTCTATTATCTATATCAAGGTTAGACCTCTTCAAAACAAAAAATACATATTCTGATCGAATGTTAATTTTTTTCGTAAATTTTTGTTGAAATATTGAGAGTATTGAAAGGAAATCGTCAAGACTTTTAATTTATTTTAAAAAGAATCCAGGTAACCAATCAGTTATGAATAGCCTATTAATGCAGGCTGGATAAAAAGAGTCATATTGGCGAAAAAATTAAATTCAAAACAAAATGTCACGCTAATTGCTAATAAGAAAAATCCAAGATTTTTTTTTTGGGCACCTACTATTCGGAAAAAGCACCAGCTGACATAGTCATCAGAGATGACTTAGGTAGACATCATATTATGTCGTCATACAGAAAAATTCTAAGATGGAACATTTTTTTATGATAGATCTCAAAGTTGGGTTTGTTTATGAACATTCTATCCCTTATGAAAGACAAGTATTGTCAAACATAGGATCGTGTACTTTTATCCGAACAATTATTAACTAATTTTGTGTTTCAACCCGCAAATTTTACATTTACCCCGCTGATTTTATTGTACACCCTGCTCATTTTAGTTTTGCCTCGCTAATTTTAATTTCGCCCAGCTAATTTTACTTTTGCCACAATTTTCAGGAACAAAAGGTGGCTATGACGGTCGAGTTTGGAAGAAAATCACTTACTCGATTTATCAACTAATTTTCTAATTCATTAGTAAAAAACTAATTGCTTGGTAAAAATAAATTTATTTAGAAATGTGCATAATATTTTTAAAAAGTGATAAATATGGAGACAGTGAAAATAGACAAATATGATAAAACTATGTGAGAGCGCAGCATTTTTATCTCTAATCAAATAATCAGAAGGTCATTTTAGGAAGTTTTAACCTGACCTAGTCTGTCTCCACTTTAAAAAGACTTCCTTCTCATTGCTTGAAAAAGGTTCAGAAAAGATGATAATTTTCACAACCTAGAATATATTGTGGATCAATATGTGATCATAATGGACCAACATATTTAATAATTATGCATGTTCAGCATCCTTTTGCGCTACATTTCAACAGAGTTCTGCTTATAATTTTCAACTTTTATTGTTGCGGTATAATTTTCTCATTATCTATAGAAAATTGTAATTTTTTAGCAGCATTTGTAAAAAACATCAACATGTGTTGAAAGAATAAGATGGTGATATAAAAATGTTAACCTGATTTAGCCCGTCTCCAATTTAGAACCGTTGAGTTTTCATGATTTGAACAAAAGTTAAAACAAATTAAAAAATACATTTTCCTAACTTGCCATAAAAAATGGCAATATTATTCAAAGAGGCGTGAAAAATCAGTTCTTTTTTTTAATTACAAATTTTGAACAAAATAATTGTTAAAATAAAAGTTATAGTAGTAGTAGTATTTATTATACTCTCTCCCTTTTACGGGTTGGTGAGTCTTCAAAACAAAGCCATTACATAGTATCTTACATTCTGCCTAAATTAAACCTAATTTTCCCTACTTCTGTACCTTTCTGTACCTTTTCTTTTCCTCTAACATTTTTGCCAAACGCAAGCTCTCCCTTATCTCACATTAACTTTCAAAAAATTCCCCACAACTTAATGTCTCTAAACTTCCTTTCCCTTTCTACCTTTTCCCTTCATCTTTTCTAGCACTTAGCAGAAACCTTACTCCCCTTCCTCCTAATCCATCCAAATACATTTCCCTACCTTACCCTAATTTCATTTTTTCTCTGACGTACAGACATCCTCACTTACATTTCAAAAAAACACTCGCTTTCTTCACATGTTTTTTCACATAACCCGTACACCTTGCTCTGCTTTTCACTTTCACTTTCAGACTTCTTCCCCACTCTCTTCTTCTCCTCTCTCTCTCTCTCTCGTCGTTCTAGTGATCTTCTTTCTCCTCCAGCCGAACTATATCCATTATACCTTCCCTCTCGTTCCATTTCCAGATGGTCTCTCCTACTTTGGCTTTCATGTATTTGATTCTTTCATCAACTCCTGCCTGCTCCAGCCTTCCCTTCTGTCTCCGCAGCCACTCTTCCACCAGTTCCTCTCTCTCCGTCCAGTCTTCGTCTATCCACAACCCTGAATTTTTTTAATTTCGCCCTTGCCTCCAGTATCTCTAATTTACTCTCCATAGATTTTAGTTTGAGCATCAGACCACCGTCTATCTTCCACGACTGCTCTACTTTCGCCACCCTCTGCGTGTATGCCGGTAAGCTCCCCACTACACTTACTACCTCACAGTCGTCACCACTGACCCCCAGTACCTTCAGATTTCTCCTTTTTGCTGCTCTTGCCTCCTTCTCCACCACCCACTCTTCCTTCGTCAGAGCTCTTGGAGGATTCCTCCAAGTGCTCTCATACTCCTTCTCCGTCTGACAGCTCACTTCTCTCATTTTTTCTGCTTCCAATCCCTCAGTGGATAGTTCTCCTTCTTTCCTCGTCTCCGCTGCATTCTCCTTCCCCAATAGCCGATCTACTTTCCTATTGAGCTCCTGAACGCTTATTTGCAGTTTTTCCACTTCCTTCATTACTTTCTCCCTTTCTCTCTTGCTCTCCATGTTCGCTTGCACCCTCTCTTTCTCCCATTCCACTTTTATCTTTTCCCACCACAACTCCATTTTCTTTTTTCTTTTCTCCGCGTCGCCACTCATCATTCTGTTCAGCTGTTGCTCACTAACTTTAACTCCCCTTCCACTTTATCTCTCTTCCCGCCTGCTGTGACTTCTCTCTCACTCACTCTGCTTCTCACTGCTGCAGTCAAGCTACCGTTTCGTCTCAGCTGACGCTCTCTCTCATCGGCTATCACCAACGCATTTTCTCCTTGTCCTTCCGGTTCGAACCCTTACCTCAAAACTCGCACGTGCCTATTTTTCACTTTCTCCTTTCACCTTTTCCACAGTACCCTTCACCTCACCTTCACTTCCACCTTATTACAGACACTTCATCTCCTTTTTCCTCATTTCACCAGGTCACTCCTTCTCAGATTACCGTTTTTTATCCGCCACACAAGCTCCACCGATCTCACACACGTTTGCTCAACTCCATACCCGAACCGGAAGTCCAAAAATGAAAGTTGTAGATATTTGAAACATAAAATTAAAAATTAAATTTCAAACAAATTTATTTGAATTATAGTTAGAATACTTTTATCATCAATTATTAGTATTCTCTTAATTAATTAATTATTATTTAAGCAATGATAATAAATGACATGGTTAACTCAGATATTTTAAAAATATGATATAAAAAATTGTTTAATAAGTTAAATTTTTCAAAAATAAATTTATCAAAAAAAACTAAAATGTTTGTCAAACTTAAATAATTGTTCACAAATTAAAAGGGGTCAAAAAATAAAGTCGTTTAAGAAATTAAAATTTAGAAAAAAATAGATTTGTAAATATAATCAAAACAAATAATAGAATTTAAAAAAATGATAAAATCGCTAAAAAACAGTAATTAATTAAAAAATAAAATTCTAAATGTTATTAATTTTACGTAATTCAATATTTATATCAATATCAAGAAATTTTTATTCAATTATAATTGTAATTAAATATTAATTATGCACAAATTTCCCCATTCATTAATACATTATATATTATTAATTAAATAATAAATTACTTCAATATTGTCTCATAATCAAATAATAATGAATATTTTATAGTTGTGTTTTAAACGCGTATAATATAATTGGGAATTAGCGAGAAATTGCTAAATCACTATAAAGTAGCTTTTATTCTGATTTCAAAAACAGAATCTCAGAGATTAAAAGCATATTGCATAGACAGAGAGTAAAAGTCCGGAGAGCTGAGAGTAGATTCAAAAACTAACTCTTTCGGATGGCAGTTCGTTCCCTTCGGGATCGTTTGAAAGTATCTTTGGTTAAGTTTCCATCGGGAGCAAAACCTTCCAGAATTCTGGAGGTTTCGATCTTTCAAAGATGGAATCCCGGGTACTTTTTTTATCAGTACACAAACGAAAGGACCGATCCTCTGTACCTGTTTTGCTCGGGTTTTAAACTTAACCAGTTGCTGCCGCAACCCATCTGTTTCTGAGTGATTGAGAAGGAGGCAAAGTCCACTCGGGATGGGATCACTTTCTTCCTGCAGTAAATATTTTTGGATCTTGAGAAGAGTAAAACCTAACGGGCCCTTTTTCGTCGGTTCAGTGAATAAAACCTAAAGTGAGCAAAACCTATTACTCTCAGTCCCTCTCCGGCACACAACGAAGGACTCAAAACGTAGGGCGAGTCAGCTGCTAGAGCCTCATCTAGCGGCCGCCAGGGTTCCTGTTTTCGTGTACAACGTTACCGGCTAATGCCGATGGAATTGATAGTTAGAATTTTTTTTACATCTTTTATGATTAAACTTTGTACTTTAACATAGTTCTCTTTCAGCTCTTGCATTTCTCAAAGTTTCTCGATATTGTATTTAGAAAAAAAGTTCTTAGGTTCAAAAAAACATTCAGTAAACTGATAAAGTGCGGTCGGTAATATAGGTATTTCACTGTGTCAAATGCCCTTAAATCGAAAACTATGATTTAAACTTCTGAGGAATTACAGCTATACATTGTAACTGCAATTTTTTCTATTTGTTTTTAAAGAAGGTTCTCAAAGTACCCACGGTTTTGACGATTACAGTATTATTACGAAACTCGCGTTTCGAGCTCGATAATTTGTATCTAATTGGAAAACTTCATCAAGATAATTTGTAGACTCTATTAAAATCTACTTAAAAGAAAGCTTTAAACTTATGGATCTCTTAAAAACCAAAATTGGATATTTTGGAAAATGATCCAACTCTTGGAACTTTTGTCTAATTAAGAAATTTTGATGATAATATTTTCGAAAAACATATATTTTATATCTAGTAGCAATTTGGATTAATATTTCTTAATTATGAAGAAGATCTAACTTTTTAAATTTTTGTTTAATCGAAAAATTTAACTGACATAGTTTCTAAATATATATCAGATATCTAGTAACGAATTTAAATAAGAGTTCCTGATCTTTTAGAAAAATTTTATTTTTTATTTTTCTGACCTTTCAAAATTTTGAAAAACATATAACATTTTAAATTTAAATCAAAATTGAAAATTTTATTTGGATACTTTACAATTTTTTCACCTATCTTAAGAAACTTTGACCAAAATTTCAAATTTTAAAAATGCTCTCAAATTTTTATTTTTGTTTGGAAATGTCTGATTAATAAATATAACCTTCATTTTAGGGACATCTAGGAGTGTATCAAATGCGGACTCGATTGAACAAATCCTTTAAAAGTTAGCGTGGCTGTGACATTCAGGTAACTATTCATACAGACGTACAAACAGCAGACACCGACAAAATTTTATGATTTTCGGATTCTGTGAGTGCCAAAACTTAAAGATCCATTAAAAACCAGAGATCGCAAATTTGGACGATTACATTACCAAAGGTGTTTTATGTGCTTCTATAGGCGCTTAGTTTGTTTATAGCAATTACAGGACATTAAAATATATATTGTAATTGATTAAAACATGGTTCGATTACAATTATTTACAAAAGTTTTAAATCCATATGTGTGGCAAACTTCATAATTGTCAAAACTCGCATTCTTTGGTAGAAAATTATTCTATTTGGTGGAAAATTCCACTAATTTGTTAAAAATGTAACCATTTAATTAAACATTTACCTTTTTTATCTCAGTCATGCAGAAAATATTATCATTTATTATATACACTGTTAAAAATTCTTGGAATTCTACAATACTTCTACAAGACTTCTACAATACAAGCCTTAGGTAAAATTCCAAATATGGTATTTGAGTCACGAAATTGCAATACATGTACTGTAAATGTTGTGAATCTTGAAGTCACCGTCTAGCATTCCAATACGCGTATTAGAGCGTTTGCAAGAATAAAATTTTGCACAAGGAAATCCCGGAATTGATTAAATTCAAGGAATTGCCGGAATTCACGAAGTTCATAAAATTTACGAAATTCATAAAATACATGGAATTTATGAAATTCACAAAAGTCACGGAATTCGCAGACTTCATGGAATTGGAGGAATTTATGGAATTCATGGAATTTACCGAATTCACGGAATTAACAGAATTCGCAGAATTAAGGGAATTGGAAAAATTAACTGTTGTCGCGGAATTAGCGGAATTCAAGGAATTTACGGAATCCATGTAACGCCCGAAAATCAGAAAATTCATGCAATCCACAAAATACGAGAAATTAGCGGAATACATGTAATTCTCAAAATTCATGGATTTCACAGAATTCAGCGAATTTATCGAATTCACGGAAAAGCTTAATTAATGGAATCCATGGAATTCATGGAATTCAAGAAATTAAAGAAATTCAAAGAATTTCTGAAAATGAAGGAATTAACAGAATTTAGGGAATTTCCGGAATTAATAGAATTCAAGAAATTCGCCAAATTCATGGAATCCACGGAATTCAAAGCATTTGCGGAATCTATGCGTTTCATGGCATTCGTGGGATTCGCGAAATTAATGGAATCGAAGGATTTCAATGAATTCTCAGAATTCATGGCAATAAACGAATTTACGAAATTTGGAGAATTTGCGAAATTTAAGTAATTTACGGAATCTATTTAACTCCCGAAAATCATAAAATTCATGCAATTCGCCGTTTTTACGAAATTTGAAGAAATCATGGAAATGATGGAATTTACGTAATTTAGGGAATTCGCGTAATCCATAGAATTCAATAAATTAGCAGAATTCATGGAATTCAAGGAATTCGCAAAATTCATGGAATTCACGGCATTCAAGGAATTGACGGAATTCACGGCAGAAACTTAACTTATGGAATCCATGGAATTCATAGAATTCAAGAAATTAAGGAAATTCAAAGAATTTCTGAAAATGAAAGAATTTGCGTAATTTGCCAAATTCATGGAATTTAGGGAATTCAAGGCATTTGCGGAATCTGAGTGATTCATGACATTCGTGGGATTCGCGAAATGCATGGAATCGAAAGAATTCAATGAATTGACGGAATTCTCAACATTAGCGACAATGAAAGAATTGACGAAATTTAGGGAATTTACGGAATTCAAGAAATTTATGGAATTTACGTCATTTAAGGAATTTACAGATTAATGGAATTCAAGAAATTCGTGGAATTCGTAGAATTGAAGGATTTCAAAGAATTCACGGAATTGAACCGAATTTAACGATTTTCTTGAATTTCACGGATGAGCTCAATGCCGTTAATTGCATGAAATCCGTGATTTCCATGAATTGCGTGAAATCTATTAATTCCGTGATAACCATGAATGCCGTAAATTCCGTGATTTCTTAAATTCCGTGAATTCCGCGTTTTCATTGGATTCGTTGAATTCCGTGAATTACATGAATTTGGTGAATTTCTTGAATTCTGTGAATTTCTCGAATTCTATGAATTCCGCACATTCCATGAATTTCATAAATAAAATAAATTCCTTAAACTATATGAATTCTTTGAATATTGTGAATTTCTTGTATTCCAGGCATTCCCGGGCTTTATATTAATTTTTTTAATTCCGCAAATTCTGTAAATGTAACGAATTCCTAAAATTCTATGATTTCCTTAAATTCTATAAATACACGCGTTAAATACGATGCACTAACAAATGTTTTACCTCCGTTGGAAACTTTATTTTCTATTTTTTGCCAGGAATAAGTCTTTTGAGAAATGATTTACATTTTCTTTTCCTTTTTTGCTTTCGTACGTATCGAGTTACTAGCTACTGAACATGTATTATAAAATTTTAATACATGCGAGGTACTATACCAATGCCAGCATTTGGAAACTTTAACATTGTGTATTGTAGCTTTATCTTGAGTTTCGGAAATAAACTTCCTATACATGTAGTGGAAGTTTTAAACAGAAATTTTTCACAGTGTACATTATATTAAATATTACTTTGAATGCAATAGAATTATTTATTACTATTTATTGTTGCAAGTTAAAGTATATGATATTCAATTTTTGCATACAGTCCATATTTTTCAATAGCTAGGCAAATTCCAAAAATTTGAGCAAAATGTTGATCACTTGCACGTATACTAGTTCTAAAATGACATTGGATAAATCTATGAATCAACTGTCCGTAAAATGAATGTCAATAAATAAATAATACATTTCAATAATATTTTTATTGTTTATAAATAATTTTAATAATGGAATGAATGTTTTCATTATATATGGTTTCCAAAATTGCGAGCCTTTGTACTTAAGTATTTGAAACACTTATTCGAAAAATGTATAGAATAGCTTGGTCCTTCTAGAGTTTTTAAATTTGCTTATATGTCTATTGAGTTTGCTTCGCTTTGTTTCGGTAAGTTGATGACTTTTTCTTTAAATTCCCACTACCATGGATCAATTTGTGCAGGAAAATCTGGAAAATTGGGATCTTGCTATGCTGCGAAACCGTCCAAAGGTAAATGTATTACATATTCTTATCCTCTATTAGAGCATGAAACTTGGAGCTCATAACACTTAGTGCTCGTTGGCAAATATATTGTACTGAAATCATATAGCATATAAACGAACCAAAATTAAGTAGAAATCTAGGATTAAAAATGATTCATAAATTATGGAATCACGTGTGAGATAACCCGCCTTTCTGAAAATGGTGTTGCGGTACGGCAAGTTGAGCAGGAACAAGTTTTACAGAAATCTATATTTATTTAGAAAATATAATAACAAAACACTTTTTTGTTGATTACTTCTTTTATTTTGCAAGTAAATTCTTTAAATAACATAAGTTATTCAGGATTCTCGAATGTTTATCTTATGAAGCAATACAAAATCTACTATTCCTAATAGCGCGGAATGTTCCGTAGGAACCTTCGAAACATTCCCGGAACGTGTAAAATGTCCGCTGCTTGGGATTGTTTCACTGAAACGTTCAAAAATCGAAATTAAGGTTATTGTTATTACTATCAATAAATATCGTGCAAACCTTCAGGGGTAAGTTAAAATCGGTGTCAGTTTATAGCATAGATAACATATATTGCAGTATATGTGGTAAAAAAATCTCAAAAATAATATCCGTTTTTACCTAAGTCGCTGAACCTGAATGAAATTTTTCACGTTTTAATTTGGTTTGTGGTCCCTTGAACAAAAAGAACTGTGAGTGTCACCTGACTGCGGAATCACTCTCGTCATCTTTTTAGGTTGTTATCTCTTCTGCATAACAAGAAAATTACTTGTGTAATAGTTATTGGGATCATGGTGGGTGACTATTTGGTGACCTTAGGTGTAACCTTGAAGGTCATTTTACTACGCTAAAGGGCAATACGCCTTCATTTGCTTCGTTACATCAGAGGATCAGAAAATGGATAATTCTACATATCCTAGATTGAGGCAGTTGTCGCCATTTTCAGCATCTTCTGAGGCGGCAAGATTTTGAGTCTCAATAACGGGATTAGATTATCCCTGCAGTAATAAAGCGTTTTGCTCCGATACTGAAGTTGGGCTCATCAACGATGCTCCAGTACCCAAGCTAAGCCATTTTTATGAAATTCGCTATTCATAGATTTCTCATTGCGGATCATTTTCGGACTTAGATAAATTAATTTGATATAATGATTTGACCTACATTTGGTATGTGAATGACACTTTGACACGTCTTAGTTTCTCCGCTTAAAGGTTTTCTTTCCACTATTACCTTAACATGACCTATACCTTAACTGATGGGTCAAACAGATCTCGGCTTTCGAATTGGCGACCCTAAACGCACAGGTATGGTGGTTTAGTCTGATTCTTTTGTATACCCGAAACCCGAACCAACCTGAAAATATCGATTTTTATTTCATTTTTTTAAAATACTTATTGTCATCATCTGCAGAGCGGTGCTTCATTTCCCAGGATCTTGTTCTTAAAGTTGCCTTTTTCGAGTTCATTCTTGCCTTCCTCACCCTTGCCACACTTGTTTCTATCATAAATCTCTAATCTTGCGCTTCAATGCGAGAAACGAAATTCTGGTTCCCATTAATCAATGTCTGACGTGGTAAATTCGTCGTAGAGGTTTTCTGTTAAAGCTCAGGATTTCTTTCAGAAGCTAGCCTAGAAAAATTCACTTTTTACGTAGCACTTAGAGCTTTCTTTTCCCAGGTACTCTATTCCGAATGAAGACAGTGCTTCCAAATTCTCTGAGGTAGCTAGCATGTGGTATTTTTCCGGCCCAAGCTTCGTACGAATTTTTTCTATACAGGCTCATAGTTGGACACCTATTTCGAATATAATTGAAAGTCAAATTGCTTAGAGCTCAAAAAGAAGATGGTAGACTTGATAGTATCGAAACAAATCTCGCCATTTCTCAGAAGAATCCAAATTTTTCTCTCTTTCATCCTCTTTTGTTCCAGATTCTGAGTGAGGGTTAGCCTTCGAATTAAGATTGAAACTGTAGAACAAATTTTACATTAATAAAAGGACAGAAAAATATCGAAAGAAGAAAGATATAGAAAATACGTTAGATGACGTTTCGTCATCAGTCATGGTCTAAAAGAAGCAAGTAAGTACCTGGTGATTATACGATGATACGATTTGAATTAATACGGTGATTGAAATATCTTGTGAAGATGATGTAGTAGTTATAAAATTGAAAGTATGATGTAGTTTAAAGTTAATCTTTTATTGCTATTGTCTTTACACAGCGGCCAAGTGCTTTAAAAATGACATTCGTCCTCTTTGAATGCTTCTTTCGAACCACGACCTTTCACCCCAGAAGATTTTAGTCGTTCACAATCTGATGATCTAGGAAGTTTCTGACAATGAGGCAGGAGTTTAGTAAAACTAATGTTTGAGTTGCTGCCAGTAACCCACTGACTCCTAGATGTTCGAACTGTTCAGTGCATCTTTCGTGCACATTATACAATGAGTGAAATTTTACGTTAAAATATTCCTTGAGGTCCAAGGGCGACCTTATATTTGACCTTCGACCTCGCCTTCAAGGTCATTTGAAGGTTATTTTAAGGTTAATTTCCTCTTTTTAATAGGAAAATATCAGGTAAAACTAGTTGTTAAAACAATTAAATAAAATAGGAGTTTTCGGCAATCGTGTGCGAATAAATTTCACCTTATGGGGATGGTTCCACCCAATGAAACGAGAGTGAAAAGGTCGACACAAGATTAGAATGTCTTCGTGCTTATGTATCGCAGATTAGTTTTTGATACAACATGCATGAAGATTCGTTTTCGCGTGACGTTCTACGTCACGCACGGGTCATCGTGTACAAATTATTAAAAAAAACTTTTAATAATCAGAATGTTTCCAGAGATCATAAATAATGTTTGAACGTTTACCCCCCTTGGGGCATCATGGCCTCACTAGGGGCGCTCTACCACAAAATTGACCTTAAATTTGTGATCAGTGATCCCGACAACCCTCCGTGTATGTTTTCAGCAATTTCCGATGACGTTTGAAAGTTTACCTCAAGTTGGGCATCCTTGCCCCACTAGCGGTGCTCTACCGCAAAACTGACCTCAAATTCCTGATCAGCGACCCCAAAGAACCCCCGGTGTATGTTTTCAGCAATTGTGTGCTTCGACGTAGAATAAAATGGTGGTTATAGTACTTGAGACTGACGCTACGCACCTGACGTGATTTGCTTTCGCACGAAGAAAAAGCTCTTTAAAATGACCTTGAAGACGAGGTCCAAGGTAAAATCTAAGGACGTGATTGAATCCCTCGTTGAAAGTTACTTATGACCTGTCATTAACCTTCTTTTCTAACCACTTGTTATGCGCGATTTTCATGCAAGTATAATTTGACTTTTATTTTACCTCAAGAGAACACGTCTCCCTTGGACCTCAATACATATTTTAACGTGAAATTTCACGCTCTTTCGATTGCTGATATCAAAACTATGGGTTCCCATTTTAAAAAAAGTTGATATTGAAATGACGTTGAAGGTGAGGTCAAGATCAAATTCAAGGTCATCACTCGATTCCTCATTGAAATTTACATAAGATCTGACCTTAACCATTTTTTTTCATGACCAAACCTCCGAGATTTTCCGGGGACCCATACTCCCCTCCCCCCTGCATGTGAGTTATAGAGATTGCCTGCGTACCCTGTTTAAGTGGAAAAGCTATGTCAATAATATATACTTTTCTCTTTTGTTTTCATATGCATCACGATTTCAAGTCGAATGGCTCCTCTATAATAATTCGTCTAGACAATAACGTTCCATTATACGATGTAATCTTCTTTTTCTACAACTGGTACTAGAATGTATCTATGGTCAGTGGTACCACGCCATGACTAAGAAGTAGTTAAGGTTCTATTAGGACCCAGAAATCTATCCTGTCGGAAACGGTAGTGGTACTGTTCAACATTCTTCTACCATTCAAGAGAGGAGGTTCAAGTCAACTTAAAGTTTGAATATAGTCGACAAACTTTTTTGCAAAATGCAGCCAAAATCACTCACATAACCTATGCGAATACACATAGCTTACGAAAAGATCACACGTGTTTTTGTAGGTTGTGCTAGAGATTTTGACAGTATTTTTCATGAAAAATTTCGATTGTTTCCA
The DNA here is from genome assembly GCF_010883055.1 of Belonocnema kinseyi. Taxonomy (NCBI): domain Eukaryota; kingdom Metazoa; phylum Arthropoda; class Insecta; order Hymenoptera; family Cynipidae; genus Belonocnema; species Belonocnema kinseyi. Next base: position 7,528,391 of record NC_046657.1, read on the forward strand.
AAATTTCAGTTTCTGATGCAGATTATATTATTTCAGAGTATAAAAATAAAAATCAAGACATGCTAAAAGTTACTACGAAAGTACCAACTTCTGTTTTTGCTTTCGGATAAAAAACATATTTTTCTAAATTTTAATTTTTTATTCTATTTCTGAAGGAAGCCTATATTGCGCGAAAATCCGAGATTTAATATAAAAAGATATAGACTTACCCTTTGCTTCACTACTGAGTAAATTATTATACTCCGATGTTGCACAAAATAAAAAGAATATTTTCAGCTAATAGATATAATATGGCCCTGCTTCCCGGCGGCGGCGGCGGCGGCGGCGGATGCGCGAAGCTTTCAATTCACAATACGTGTATTGTAATTTCACATTATATTTTGTATTTTGATGTATCGTAAAATCACAAACATTTTTAACAGTATACCGTTCGACTGACTGTAGCTGCACCGTATATTATTCAGCGAATGCGCGCAATTTTTATATAACTCTTATTTCTACTTTAAAATAATAAAAAATAAATATAATACGATTAAAGAGAAGGGGAAAAGAGAGGCTGGTAGGGTGAGGAATGTAAAGAGAGTAAAGAGAGAATGAAAGAGTGCGTAAGAAAATGGAGAACAGGGGAAATGGAGAGGGGGGAGTACAATAGAAGAAAACGGGAACATGAGAGGTTGCTAGAAAGGAAAAAGCAAAGGGATAAGGAAAAGTACAAGGAAGAAATAGAAAAAGCGATCAAAGAGGGTAGGATTTGGGATGTGATAAATAAGGAAAGAGGAGGAAAAAAGGGCGTGAACGAACAAATAGAGTTGGGTGAGTGGACAGGCTATTTCAAGGGGCTGTTAAGGGGAGAACAAAATAGGATAATAGGGGAAAATGGAAAGTAAGCACTAGGAGAAAGGGAGGTAAAGAACAGAATAACGAGAGAAGAAGTTGATGCGACAATAAATAGATTAAAAAGGAACAAGGCTACAGGAGAAGATGGTATGGAGAACGAAGCGTTGAAGTATGCAGGAGAAGGGATAGGGGAAGGACTTTGGGAAATCTGCAACAAAGTATGGAATGGAGAAGGGTGGCCAGAAGAGTTGTTGACAGGGCTGGTGGTGCCACTTTTCAAGAAAGGGGAGGGAAAGAAGGTAGAAGAGTATAGAGGGATCACTCTCATGCCAGTTGGCTACAGAATATATACAGAAATTGTAAGAAAGAGGTTAGAGAGCCAGATAAAGGAAAGAGAAAGTATTCCACACAATCAGACGGGTTTCAGAAAAGGGATGGGAACCATTGACAACATTTACGTACTGAACTACTTGGTTAACAGAAATCTAGGGAAAAAGAGAGGCAAACTAATCACGTTATTCGTGGACTTTGAAGCAGCATTTGATTCGGTAAACAGAAAAGTGTTATGGCAGCCAATGAAAGAGAGCGACATAGAAGAAAGGCTGGTGGAAAGGATAAAGGAAATTTTTACTGAAGCCAGGATTAGACTCAAGATAGGAAAGGAAAAAGGAGAGGTATTCGGGAAAGATAGAGGTCTAAGGCAAGGGTGCCCTTTGAGTCCGCTACTGTTTAATATGCTGTTGGCAGATCTAGAGGATAATCTAAAGAGGAAAGGAAAAGGGGGGACGATATTGAGTAACAGCAAAATATACTCTCTAACTTTTGCGGATCATGTAGTTTTGTTAGCAGACAACGAAAAGGGGATGAATCTAATGATGAGAATTTTTGAAGAGTATGTGGGAGCAGAGGATCAGACGGTGAACGTAGAGAAGACCAAGGTGATGTGTTTCAGACAGAGAAACACCATAATAGATTACGTTTGGAAGATGAACGGACAAACAGTGGAAAGGGTGGAGGAATTCTGTTACTTAGGTTTTTAGTTTGAGGCAGGAGAGGGAAACGAGCTGCAGGTGAGGAAAAGAATTGAATGTGCGAGTAAAGCAATGGGCCAAGTGTGGGGCATAGGAAAGAGAAGGTTTAAGGACGATTGGAGAATGAGGGTCTGGTTGCTTGATGCGTTGGTTTGGCCGGTGTTTTATTATGGAGTGGAGATCTGGGGATGGAAGAAATATAGGAAAGTAGAGAGTATGCATGAGCGATGTTGAAGGTGGGTAATGGAGATCAGCTGGAACTGCCCAGGATACATGTTAAGAGAAGAGTTAGGAAGAGGAAATATGGTTACTAGACAAATTAAGAGAGGATGGAGATTTGAGGAGAAGCTAAAAAGGGGAGAGAGAAGTTGAATTGCGAAAACATGTTTCGGCGAAATTCGAACGAAGCGAGAGATAATTTGGGAAATTGAAAATGGGAGGAAGATAGAAGAAAAATGAGAAGGGCGTGTAATATTCAAGAAGGGGTAATGGAGTGGCAGGATATAGAGTTAGTGCTATTAGTTAAACAAGGAGAAGAGAGATGGACAAAGATAATAGATTCGAGGTACAATAGATGATATAGGATGGTCAAAGGGTTGACGGAACCAAAATATCTGCAAAAAATAAAAAAGGAAGAAAAATGGAGTAGGCTTGTACGGTTCAGAATGGGAGAAGAAGTGAGTGCTTGTAGATATTGGATGGATGAAGAGAAGAATCTATGTAGAGTATGTGGATACGAATCGGAGTCATGGGCACATGTTTTTGAGAGATGCATAGTAGAGGAAGATGGGCAGTTGAGTGTTGATGAATGTGTAACGTGGATTTTAGATGGTTATCGACAGGGTGTGATGTGGATGAAAAAATTGGAAGCAATGAGGGAAAGTAAGGGAACAGGGCAGAGCCAAATGGTGGAGCCTGAAAAAGGAATTTAAAAATCAAAGTTAAATTTAAAATCGTGGAAAATGTTTGTTTTTATGGTAAAAGGAAACGGAAGCCCTCGAAGATCGCTCATTACTAGAATTATTAGTTTTATTTTTTGTTGTTATTTAATTTTATGTTTAAGTAAAGCGAAACATTAGTGGATAAGTAGCAATTAACTTAGATTATAAATAAATATATTAAATATTTTCTGAACATAGATTTTAAATTAGATTTTAAACTCGATTTAATATTAAACTTAAAATTAAAAGTACAAATCGAAGTTATAAAAATAGATCAATATTTAAAGTAGAAATTATACCTACAATTTAATTTTTTTATTTGAATGGTTTCCAATTCGAATTGACAAAGTTCAAAATATAATTTCAATACGAAATGAACGTTTGTGGCTAATTGAAATTATTTGTATAGTCGATTTAAGTTAAAAATTATATTTTTAACATAAATAAAATACATTGTACAAATAAATTTTAGAACCTTGCATTTAATAATTTTGATAAATTTCTTAATTAATTCTTTTTATAAAATCGAGATTTTTTAAATTTTTATAAAAAAAAGCAATGTTTACAATATAAATTCAATCCTTAATTATATTAATTTTCATTTTTTTAAATTCAATGTCATGTTAATAATTTCCATTATTTTATGTTTTATTAAACTTTTACTCTGGTCAACCCGGTTATAAATCATAGCCATGGACTAAGTCAAGTGACTGATGAGATTAGAATGTTATAAGTTAATTCAAATAATGTAGTAAGATACTTAAAACCTCCTGTTGGAGGTGGCGGCAGTCACCTCTGGATGCTTTCTTAGAGCTACCATCTGCAACTCCACGGGTTTTTAGTCGCTCGCTTCCTGATGGTCAAGAAAGTATCTTACAATGCGACACGTGTTTAATAAAACCGCCTTCTGAGCTGCTGCCAATACCCTACTGACTCCTAAATGTTTACAATGTTCAGTGCATCTTGCGTGCACATTGCCTGTAGCCGAAATAACAATAGGATGAATAGATGCATGCTTCACGTTCCTCCACATGGTGTTTACTTCATGCCTTAACTCGCTATACAGTCTGTCAAGTTAAAGCGTGGATGGCTTTACTCGCAGTCGGTAAGGTGTATCGACATGATTTTGGTGTCAAAATATTAAGAAGAGCTCCCTCTTTC
>NC_046657.1:7532460-7543079 GCF_010883055.1 Belonocnema kinseyi
CACGATTTGGGAAGTCATCAACATTTTTGGTCTCTTTATACCGCTTTACCTACTTGCTGACGAACGACGATGATTTTCCCATGTACTTTGCAGCTTGATTGTAAAACAATTTGGGACCTTTTGGGTGGGAACAAAGGAACACAGCCTCGAAGCGCGAAGCTTATACGGAACTCATTTTTTGTAACGTGGTAACAAGATGAGAATTGAAAGCAAACTGAATGTTAAATCAAAAAGCATGAAAGAGGGAGCTCTTCTTAATATTTTGACACCAAAATCATGTCGATACACCTTACCGACTGCGAGTAAAGCCACCCACGCTTTAACTTGACAGACTGTACTTGTAGATCTTGGTTGTATAGGTTGACTGTGAATTTCGGTTAAGCGGACAAGCAATGTCGATGATGTAGACTCTTCCACCTTTTTCCCCGCATTACGATGTCAGGTCGATTGACCCGGATGTAATGATCCGTTTGGATAGTAACATCCCAATATAAGATGTAATCTTCGTTTTCTAAAACGGGCATTGGAATGTATCTCTAGAAGGGCATCCATTCTTTTAAGAGTCCTAGGTTTAGGGCAAGTTGTTGATGTATAATGCCCGCTACATCATTATGTCTGTGCGTATATTTTCTTTGAGCCATTATACGACAGCCATCAATAATGTGATCGACGAATTATTTGGTATCTCCACATAATCGACACCGGTCAACCACGTCTTAACGTAACACATGTTTGCGATAATTCCTGGTGCTGAAAACCTTGTCCTGTATTGCAATGACGAATCCTTCTGTCTCTGGATACAGAACACCCTTTCTTAGCCAAATAGTAGATGCCTCACTATCCACTTCATTTTGATCTAACGTGTTGGGGTGCTCGCCATGGATGGCTTTCTGCTTCCATTGTATTTCTAATTCCTCTATGGTTTCTGCCCGGCGAAATTGCAACACATATGCGCCGCACATGATGCCTCTCAAAAAGTGCGTCGCAAATGCCTGACACGTACGAGCTCCTCACAAAGTGCGACACATGTGCCACGCACCCTGCACGCATCGCGTGCTTCACATGCCGTGCGAGTAACGTGCCCCGCACGTTCGTTATCTGAGAAGTTTTTCATATTTTTCAAAGTCTTAGACCTATTGTTAACATCTGTGCGTGCAGAATTTTATTTTTTTAAGCTTTTCATCGATATTTGCATTATAAACTGCTTCACATTATTCAGGTAAAATCTTTAGGAACGTTAAGAAAATTGATTATGCACTGAGAAAACTATATCGCATGAATTACAATATATACCGTAATTCCTGCGCTATATATCGTAATTATCGAATTATAATAGCGCAAAATCGTGATATCGTACATTGCAAGTTTTTACATTATATGCCGCATAATTGTGAAGTCTATAACGTAAGAATTTAAGTTTATTACGCTATCACACTGTGTTTCTTCTTTTGTGATCTCGCGAGGGTTCGAGTAGTGAACAAACGATCACAGGAAAATTAAAGATAAAGTTTACGTCGCTTCCAGGTGAAAGATTCACCGGAACAAAAATGAACCTTGCCTGGATAATCTTTCATCTTATAATCACTCCATTTTTATTCGAAGTGTAGTGACAATTACGACGACAGCGCTGTCCAGTGTCGTTTAACTTCATTAAATTTGAGAGAAATGGGGATTCCCATCTGTCAGTTACATTTTGCATCGACGAGTTCAGAATTATTTTCCTAACCTCAGTGAAAATATGTTTAATCATTAAACGTTGCAGGTTTTACTTACAGCAAATTTTTCCTTGTTTCTGTGATTGTTTTAAATCTGGAGTCTTGATTTGTAGCTCAAACTCATTCATACTCTGCCTTTTTTACATTGCTGCTAAGGACGCCGCGCCGTATAGAAGATGACACTAACAAAATTTAACTTCATTTTTTTCAGTGATATTAGTGCATTATAATATCGTACAAAGCTCCGGGACCTGATTGTACGGCACTGTACGACACTGTACGACATGTACGGCACTAGTCGTAACTAGAGACGTGGTTTAACAGAATCTGGTATTTTTTAATAACAGTTTTTATATACGGGCGAATTTGTTATGAATTTGTTGTTACAAATTAACTTGAATCAGTTGTGTTCCGGAATCTCTAAGTGGTTTAAACGCTTTCTGTGGAAAAGTGGTATTTGTGAACTTTTTGTCCGGATGACTTTTGAACTGACGCTTACAATTATGGTGGCGTATTGCATCTACGGTAGTACAACAATGGATGCGTGAATGAAGGAGAGAAGATAAAAAATGAACCTAAGAAGTGGTTTTGCGGTGTGTGCTCAATTTTATCGTCGAAAGAAATCACTCGACGAGAAAGAAAAACATATTCTTCTTTAGAGACAACGGAGGCTGCTGTCGATGACGGCAACAGGCCAGGGACGTCCACAGAAACTCTGGAGCCCAGGGTCCATAAGGCCATAATACTTGAAAACTTTAAGAGTTAATTAGATACCTCCATCAATAGTCTGATTGAGAAGCGTAAGAAAACGCGAGATTTCTCGACAAAAAATATCGGATGGTCTGGTTGAGTGGAATTCGTCCTTTACATTAGAGAATCGTTGACGAAATACAATGGGCTTGATTTCAAATCGTAGATTTCAAATTATTTATGTCTTACGGTCCAATCGTAAATCGAAAAAATAAATATGAGTCAAAAAAACATGTTCCTCGAAACTCAGATATTTATTTAATAGAAAAAACTCCTTTTGAAACTTCCTGACGTTTCGGTACAGAAGCGTACCTTTTTCAGAGGTTTTTAACCTAAATAATTATATTAAAGATTAGTAATTTTAGTCTGAACAAATATGATGGATAATTACGTAGATTTAAATACATTGTTACCTGAGTTGATAATAGTTTAAAATAGTCAAACAGATCAATTTTCAGTCGAAAAAGTAACATTTCAGTTAATTGTTTTAAAAAAATTAATTAAAATTTAGTCATTTTTAGAAGTCTCAAAAAATTTTTTCGAGACTTGAATCGATTAGAACTACATCTTTTAAAATTGTACGAGAAAACAAAAATTGGCGTTGGTTAGGACGGACGAACAGAAATTGACAGTTTCAGAAATACATGAAGAATATACATATAGAGATGATTATTATTAAAAACATTATTTTATAATACTCTGATACATTTTATTAGTATTTAGAATTTCAGTTTGTAAATTAACTGAAATCTTACGATATTTGTTTATAAAAATAGACTCAATAATACGTCGTTGATTAGTATTTTTTTCTGCAGCTAATATTTTAATACGTTTAAAATCAAAATCAAAGTAATGATTGAAATTCCAAGAATATTGCGACAGACCTGTGTTAAAATTCCCACCTTCACAATCTCTTTTGTGTTCAGCAATTCTAGTTTTTAATCTCCTGCCAGTTTCACCTATATAAGCTTTATTACAATATGTACATTTAATTAAATAAATAACACCAGATAAATTTTCAATGGAATCGACGTCCTTTTTTCTTGACAAATAATTATCTAATGTATTAGTGTTTTTAAAATAAACATTGATATTAAATTTTGTAAGTAAATTTCTTAATTTTTCTGATAGGCCCTGAATGTAAGGCAAAGTAACATTTAAATTAAATCTATTGTAAGTATCACTCCAATTTATTTTCTTGTTAATTTTATTACTGTTATTGTAAATCTGATGAATGCGTTCTTTAATGATGTCATTTACAAACTTAAAAGGATAGTTATTCTGTACTAAAGTTGTTGTTAAAAATGACTAAATTTTAATTAATTTTTTTAAAACAATTGACTGAAATGTTACTTTTTTTGACTGAAAATTGATCTATTTGACTATTTTAAACTATCATCAACTCAGGTAACAATGTATTTAAATCTACGTAATTATCCATCATATTTGTTCAGACTAAAATTACTAATCTTTAATATAATTATTTAGGTTAAGAACCTTTGAAAAAGGTACGCATGTGTACCGAAACATCAGGAAGTTTCAAAAGGAGATTTTTCTATTAAATAAATATCTGAGTTTCGAAGAACATGTTTTTTTGACTCATATTTATTTTTTCGATTTACGATTGGACCGTAAGACATAAATAATTTGAAATCTACCATTTGAAATCAATAAATATCAACGGTCGAAGAAAGGATTGATTTATTTCATCAAATCATTTTAGAATACAATGGGCTGATATGTAAGGAGAGATTTATTGTTAGGTCATGTGGAAACAAATGTTTCACACTCTGTAAAGTGGTATATTTCATTTTGGAGCAAATCTTTTATTTAATTTCATTTTTGCAAATTTACAGTACAGCTTTTCACACAATATGAACCAAAGATCTTAAATCTATTTATGTCCTCTTCCAAGCAGTCTGGCTTGCTTTAGTTATTAACTTTTACTATATCTCTATACTTTACTGTGAACTTCGTCTTTTGTAAAATCGCTTCGAGTGCAATGGATTGAGAGGGTTACATTCTTCATGGATTACTACAGAAATATGATAATTTATGAGGAAAAGAGATACGAAACATAGATTAGCACGAAGAACTAGGAATAGTAGTATATACAAGCGGATGTTCGCAAACTGAGGAATCTTGTTCAAACAAAAATTACAGATTCTCAAAACCAATTTAACTTTAATGCAATCATAAATAAAAACAAAACAGATAACATTTTTCATCTTCTCAGACGTTTGCGGTTGATTCAACCCAAACAGGAATCTCCAGATCAAATTTTCACTCCTAATGACTTCTATACTACATCCATGTTAAAATCCATTTTGATACAACTACCCACCACCTCCTCTAATTTACCTTTGCAAACCTCAGAGACTATCTTTAAGGAAGTAATAGAAGTTTATTTTACTGCGATCGGTATGGATGGCATTTCTATTAAATTGATCCAATTAAATCTTCCAGTTATCTTCCCTATTTTATTGGAGGTTCATACTGCATCTTTACAATGTAGTGTTTTTCCAGATATGTGGAAAAAGGCACTAATTCGTCCGATTCCTAAAATCACCTTTATGCGTTATCAAAGCCACTTGAACGCTTTGTGCACAGGCAACTAACAAATTTTCTGGATAGCAATAAATTATTAGACTCTACGCATTCATGCTTCAGAGCCAAATACAATAGTTATAGGGTCCCTCGAAATCACTACTGATGTTGAGCTGGCTATCGATAAAAACGAGATTACGGTTATTGTACTTTTTGAATTTTCTAAAGGTTTGAACACAGTGAACCATAGTTTACTTTGCAAAAGCTCAAATTATTTAAAATGTCCAATTCAGTAATAAAGTGGTTTTCTTTCTATTTAAGTAGTCGTACACCAAGTGTAAAGACTAGTAATGCTGATATGTCTGAATGGGTGAAAATTAAGAGTGGGGTTCTGCAGGGGTCTACGCTTGTACCTACGCTCTTTATCGTGTATACATCTGATCTTAGTAGGGATCCAAAATTTTGTAAGTATATTAAATATGCAAGTTACTCCAAATTGTATCTTTCCGGACCTAGTCCAAAATGAAATAGACTTTTCAGTCAGATCCAAGAGTAGATAGATCGTGTCGTGCTTTGGGCTTATAATAATAGCCTTGCTTTACATCCAGCTAAAACTAAAGCTATTATTATTCGGTCTTCGGCTTCTCCCTCTGTCGATGCACTCGCTTTTCCCCCTTCTTTGAGGGTTGGTGACTTTACTATTGTTTTTCAAAATCCGGTCAAAGATTTAGGATACTAGCTCAACCGTACTCTGTCTTGGAAACAGAATGCAATGGCTATTTCGCGAAACATTTACCTACAGAATTTTACAGCAATTCAATAAAAATAAAGACTCCATACCTACCTGAACTAGAATTCTCTTAGTTAGGAGTTTGATTCTCTGGTTCTTTGACCACGGAAGTATTGCTTACGACAATATAACGGATTAACTAAATGGGAAGCTAGAACGGACATTACATGCATATATCCATTTTATATACAATTTACCAAGAAGTGAACACATTACACTACATCGGGAGAGAGCAGGTTTTTTGCCTGTTGCTAGAACAAGACCATTTTTTATGGACAATTTACTAATGATAATATCTAGTCATGAAGCTCCTCAGTATTCACGTGAATATTTCACATTTGTTTATAAAAATCGTCGTAATCACATTACAGTCCGTGAGAGAAGCTTAGCTCTAAAAATACCAAATCGCAGAACATGTAAACTCCAAAAATGAATAAGTACTTATTCAATAATTCAGATAATTTACTCGAAATTACCCACCAGTAATAGTATCTTAGCATTATATTGCTTAGTACTAATGCAGTTTATAATTTAATTAAATGCATATCGTTGAATTACAACACTACTATTTACTTAACGAATACGTTTTTGATTCTGACGGCCTAGGTTTGATATTGATTGGTGGTATTAATGTTCTGTTAAAGATACTTATCTACTTACTATGCCACGATTACAATTTTAATAATATTACTATTAATATTTGTCCCTTAGAGACCTACTTAGCCCTAGGGACTTTTTCAATAAATTATAAATTACAAATTACAATATATCTTCTTTTAAGTACGTTTGATAGATTGCTGGCATTTACTCTTCTAAAAAATATTTTAGTACAATTTCGATCTTGTAGACTTCGCTTTTTGGGTTAAGTTCCGAATGCTGAATTTCTATTCAGATTATTATTTATTATTATTATTATTTCACCTATCTGCCTTATATTATTATATTTTATTACTAATCAACTATTTTGAGGAGCGAAAGCGTGTAATCGAATTAATATTATAAAATTGTTCGAAGTACAAATATTGTACGATTGATGGCTTGTACGATTACAAATTGGAATACGGTACAGCACTGGCATTCTTGTACGCGTTTAAATGCCACTAACACAGAAGTGTTCGTGTAAGTGAGAAATGTGATTGGTTATTCCCTCTCCGTAGACCACATTGGACGATATTTGACGATAACATTAAAACATACCAATTTCTATTTGCCCTGACAGATACTTCATTTTCTTGACTTCCCTGGCAAATTTCTTTCCCCTGACATTTCCCTGACTTCACTGAAATGTGGCCACCCTGGTTTTTTTATGGCTATCTTCATCTATATCAATTCTTCATTGTTGAATTTTTTTTCGAAAATTTTTACCTTTCTGTCCTTTTTCAATTAGTAAGATATCTGATTCAAATTATCTTCTTACTATAGAAATGGAAGTCAGGAACAATATTCACTACAAGTGGTAACAGAGTAACGAAAGCAATTTTCTGACTGCAGTAAGTTTACCTTATCCCGTGAGATGCTTTAATTAATTATTTGTTTCAGGCCTTTTTCATATACAGGATGGACACGCTGGGGTTTACATACATGGAGACCTAAATGCTACCCGAATTGCACAACAGCAGGGGAGAAGCCATTATACAGGGATATTTTCCTATTTCGCGCCTTTAAAATTACATTCAGATCGGCCATTCGGCCAAGTCCGTGCATCTTCGGATCAAGTTTATCATAGTTTCCATGGTTGCGTTCGAAATTTCAAATGGATACAAGTATCATAACAACATAGGTTATGTTACATTGTAATTACAAATAATAAAATTATTTAATTAATAATCAAGTGACACATGTGACCTGAGAAGTAAACGTCAGTTTTCTTCTGTGCCAATAATATTATGGAATGGCTACTGACTGACAAATACTATAAAATGGTAATAATATTCTGCGATTTTAGTGGGCGAAGAGTGAATTCCGTTTGACGCTTATTTGCGACATAAAAAAGGTGTGTTATGAATAGACAGGACATGTTTTAAATAAAGTGAATAAAATATTACATGCGAAAACTTTCAATTGACATTACCTACAATTTCTTACAGCGATTAGGACAAACACGTTAATCCGAACATAACATCGAAATAATAACCGATCGGCCCGGATTGTTTATTATACTTTCGATTGTTTATTATTTGCCAGAGAAATGTTTTGTGGTTTTGTATGTTTATTACTGACAGTGCTGGCAGTATTCATTTGAACAATTATTACTTAATAATAATTTAACAAACATGACTTATTAATGATTTTAATAAGTAACACTTTATTCCTGAAATTAATAACTGATTTCCATTGTTTTTTTTTCACAGATCGATCACAGATGAAATACGAGTACACATCAGGAAAAGCAAATGGATTTTGTGCATTCCAGCTGGTTCATTTCAATGAACATCATTGAAAAATCATTACTTCTAGACCTTATCCCAAGACTGGGGATCGAGCAGCCTAAAATTAATTCTAATTCAATCTGATGGTATGGGTGTATCAAGAAAATATCTCGAGGTAATTTGTCTTGTCTGAATTTTAATTAACAAAATATTTAGGGATTTTTTTTGTATTTTAGAAAATGTTTTCTCTAGACCTCATCCACAAACTTGGTTTAGTCAACCAATAAAATAAATTAGAGACTCGTTGTTGATAGAATTGTATCAGAAATAAATGTAGACAAGATATTTTAGGCCAGAAATGTTATTTCAATTTTTTTTAAATTATTCTATTTTCGAAAAATGCTATCTCTGGATCTGATTTCCAAACTGGTACTCAATCAGCCTCAAAAATCCATTCTAATTTTATTTTTATGATATAGGTGTATCAAAAAGATATCTCGAGGCAATTTAACTTCCTTGAATTTAAATTAATGAAATATTTAGGGATTTTTTTGTATTTTACAAAATGTTTTCTCTAGATCTCATCCTAAAATTTTGTTTGTTCAACCAATAAAATAAATTAGAGACTCGTTGGTGATAGAATTGTATCAGAAATAAATCTACACAAGATATTTTAGGCCAGACATGTTATTCCAATTTTTTTTGAAATTATTCTATTTTCGAAAAATATTATCTCTGGATCTGATTTCCAAACTGGTACTCAATCAGCCTCAAAAATTCATTCTAATTCATTTTGATGAATTAGAATTAATTTTCGAGGCTTATTGAATGCCAGTTTGGAAATCAGATCCAGAGATAGCAATTGCGAAAACAGAATAATTTCTAAAAAATGGAATAACAATTTTAGCCAAAAATATCTTGCCTGGATTTATTTCTGATATAATTCGAACACCAACGAGTCTCTAATTTATTTTATTGGTTGATCAAACAAAATTTTAGGATGAGATCTAGAGAAAAGATTTTGTAAAATACAAAAAAATGCCTAAATATTTTGTTAATTAAAATTCAGACAAGAAAAATTACCTCGAGATATTTTCTTGATACACCTGTACCTGTACCAACCTTTGGTTTTATGCTTTGCAATCAATTTCTTGTTGTAATTCAAAACAAAACTTATAAAAGGCATTTAAATACCTATTCCTTTTACCTACACCTAATTATTCCATTCTTTTTTTGTATCTTGTGTAAGATAGGTTTTTCGTTTAAATTAATTTTTTTAATTTGGGAAAATAGTGAAAATAATTCACTTAAAACAACAATACTATTTAAAGAATTATGTTTTTGAAGTTAACTTACTATTTGCTTATACTATAAATAAAGAGGCGAAGCACAGTTAAATATTTTATAAAATAAGCAAATTTCTAGCAGTTAGCTAAGCGAATTATAAACAATATTAAATGTTTTAAACCATTTTTTGTTAACTTTAATAAATCACTACCTTACTAAGTGAAAAAGAACAGAAATGTAAAAGTTAAAAAAACGCAACTATTAGGCATTGATATGGATGAAAATAGTCATAAACAACAATAATTTGTTCAAACAATTATTGTTTGCACAATTTATGTAATCATCTAATTATCAGTGTGAAGTAGTATGTACAAGAAACAATTTGCATTTAAAAGCCGCACAAAAATTATAATAAGCGCCAAAATTGCGCAAACACCATCTTTTTATTTATGGGGTTTCTTTGCGACCCTATAAAACAGACTTATGTGGGTAATATTTAAAACGTAATAATTTATTCATATTCTATGACTAATTGTGAAGAGAAATATTGAGTTTCAACTTGATGCAGTTAATATTGAGGACTTGGAATTAAATTGATAGAAACGATTTTTTTGTGGAAAATACGTGGTAAACTCTATGGGACTTGCGGAAACTTCTAATATCATTAAAAAAACTGATTTACTTTTGGTTGGAATTCGAAAAAACTTCCGACCGGTATTAACAAGAATTCAAAAACAAAAATTTCCAATGCATTTTTGAACCAGACTACTATTCACCACAACCGGGTTGATTGATGAGTAGACTTCAGCAAACATTCATAATTTTATTAATAGTTTAAAGATAAAGAGTGCTTATAGACAAATTCATTATTTTCCAATTATTTTACCTAACTGTAAATATAATATTAAGTTTTCTTACAATTTTCAGTTTCCAATAAAATGTACGAAATTCTTAAGATTCTTTTTGGATATTCAAATAATGTATTAAATATTAAGTACCTACGAGGGTAGTTCAATAAGTCCTTAGAATGAAGTATAAAAACAATTTTTTTTGGGGTACATTTTTTTTTATTTTTCAACATAATCTCCTTGGAGTTCTATACACTTGGTCAATCGCTTTTCAAGTTTTTTTAATCCTTCAGAAAAGTGCGTTTTCGGAAGT
>NC_046657.1:7543179-7550410 GCF_010883055.1 Belonocnema kinseyi
CATATATCTAGTCGGGAGTGGTGCTGGCTGAAAACAGATGATTTGGAGCGATTCGCGCGCCATATGTTGGTCATTCTAAGGACTTATTGAACTACCCTCGTAATAAGAAAAAGTATCGATAAGGTAACGCGTTACTTTTTTTTAGTAGGGGTAACGGTATCGCGTTACTTTTTTAAAGTGACGGTAACGATAAGGCGTTACAAATTTTTAGGGAGTAACGTTAACACATTACTGATGTGTCGTACAACCTGTTCCTGTGTTTTCGAATGGTTAGCGAACATTATGAAAAAAGCGTTCTGCTGTTGATGATTGTTTCACCACTTCAAAACATTGACTGTTGAAACTGCTCTTTCCTCTGCAGAATAAAAAATTTATTTCTTTGTTTTCAATCATTCTTGTTTGTGATCACATAAGATTCTTCTTTATCTTTATTTTACAACCCGAAAAAATCAAGTTTTTCGTCCTCAGAATTTGATCCATCCTTAGAACGCTGACAAGCCATAATCATTGAAAACACGGACTTCCTATATTTTCAATAAATTGTAATCTTATTATAAATTTACGATGATTTTAATATGGTCATGTGATTATCTTATAATAATTTTATTTATATCAAAAATCTGAATATTTTAATTGCTCGAACGTCTGGAGCGTCTTTTACATTCATTTAAGAGGTATTAAGGATTAAAAAATAATTGGATTATTGAGTCTGATTCAAATATAATACGAAAGAATTAGTTTTTCAAATATTTTACAATATTTCTATGTAAGTTTTGTATATTTTTTAAAGTTTTTTTTTTTGGTAACGACCCTTAAAATTTACCATTTTCGAAGGAGATTTTCAGTACTCTCATCTGAACACTGATTTAAACTTTGTTAGAAGCTTAGCTTCCATTTCTTTTCTCATACAGTCTTTGCAAATGTTTGAAGATTATGCCTTAGATCTAGTATCAGCACTAAGAATTTGTTTGAGTCAATAAACTTATTGCCCGTTGCATGCAAATCGCAAGCTTTATAATATTCCATTTCGAATTCCACCTGGTATTTACATCGATTTTTGGCGACAGGATTGGGATTTCACGATTCTCACAGCAAGTTGAAAGTTTGTTTCTCTATTGTTTAGAATTTTTAAGAGCTTACATAATCTCCTTAATCTTGAAAGAGGTGAAAGAATTGCACTTGTTTTAATATCGTTCAAGATTCAGATTTCATTTCTATTTGCTTCAATCTCGACATCTTATGCTTCGTGTCCTTTTTTTTCTTCGGCATCTGCTTGCTTCTCATTATCATCTTAGTCGAAATTTTGATCTTCGTCAGTGCTATTTTGAAGATCAATTTTTTAAAAATCTTTGCAGAGATATGTTCAAAATGAGTGCAGAGCAACAAAACTGATTATTTTTATTATCAAAGATAATCAAATAAGATAACTCAGTTATGAATCTCGTGTTTGATGAAGTATTTTCAACAGTTATTCATAATATTTTATTTCATATTTCATCATATTCGAAGGTTACGTAAAGGTATTTGGCAATCTTTTCCAGAATGAGCTCCATATGAACGACAGAAATCAAAAACAAAACACTGTTAAAATAGTAGTTACACTTCCACAAGACTTCTACACTACAAACATAAGGTAATATTGTAAAAATGGTATTGAAATAACGAAATTGCAATACATGTATTCTAAGTGTTGTAAATCGTGAAGTCACCGTCCAGCATTCCAATACATGTATTAGAGCGTTTATAAGGCGGAAATTTTACACAAGAAAATTATGTAATTAATGGATTTCAAAAAATTCCTGTGATTAACCGAATTCAACGAATTAACTGAATTCGAGGAATGAACCGAATTTAAGAAATTAGCCAGAATCAAGGAATTCCCGGAATTCACCGAAGTCAAGGGATTCCCGGAATTCATCAAATTCGTAAAATTCACGAAATTCATCAAATTCGTAAAATTCACGAAATTCAAGGAATTAATGAAAATTGTGGAATTTAAGGAACCTACGAAATTTATGGAATTCATGGAATTCAAGGACTAAAGGAGTTCACGAAAATCACGAAATTAATTGAATTAAAGGAATTTGCGAAATTTATGGCATTCATAAACTTCACGTAATGACGTAATGGAATTTAAGGAAATTGCGAAATTCTAGGGATTCATGGAATTGAAGGCATTCATGGAATTGATAGAATTGACGGAATTCATGAAATTTATGGAATTCGCAAAATCAACGAAATTCACCAAATTCTTGGAATTTACAGACTTCACGTAATACGATTAATTGATGGAATCCACGTAATTCATGTTATTCAGGGATTTATGGAATTCATGGAATTCAAGGAATTGCCGAAATTCATTATTTCATTAATTTGGAAAATTCCGAAAATGAAATTTTGTGATTTTTCATTATTTTGTAGGTTGTCAAAATTTGGATTTTCGATTTTTAAACAAAATTCAAAAAGCTGTTATGATAATATTGTAGGGCGTTCAAAAAGCAGCATTTTCTTTTCTTGACTTTTTTTTCATATCCTGCGTTATTTGACTCAAAACATTTATTTTTGTGTGTTTTTTGGATTCTTGTAAATAATATAACGCTGGTAATTTTTGGTTTGATAAAAAAAGTTGTAAAGATAAATTGTTCGAATTTTTTAATACTATGAATAACTGTACAGAGAATTTTTGAATTTTGAAAAAAGTGGTCTAAAAAATATTCAAAATGTGCCCACTTTTTGATTTTTTATCTAAAATGGCTGGCTAACGAAATTGACCTTAAGTTTAGGACACTAAACGAGTGTACAAAAGGCTAATATAATAGATTAATTTTTCAAAAGTTATCGAGTCCATGGACAGACAGACATGCTGACAGACACATTCGTAAAAATCAGTTTTTCGGACTCAAGGGGTCTCAAAACGTCGACATTTGACAAAAAGTGGGGGGGGGGTCCAATTTTACACAAATCTAATACCTTCTCTAATGAGAATATAAAAAAAACATAACGTCCATACAAGTTGCATAGCAGAAGGTCCTATTTAGAAGGCCATTACTGATTTTCTTATCGAGGTAGATGATACTTATTTTTTAGACTACAAAAAATTTTCAAATACTTTAACGAACAGTGCAACAAATTTTGACTGTTATGCAAAGGAACTGAGTTCATTAAGAAGAACTAAAATGAAAGAAATGTTTCATTACATTCTTTGACGAAAATCAAATCTGGACAGTAGTATCTCCCAAACCATTGGTGTTGTAATATTAGATATTTTTATTTGTTGAAAAAATTGTATGTCCTTAACTTTCCGCAGAAGATGTCTAAGTTTGAAAATAAATCAGAATAAAGAATTTTTAAAAAGACTGAATTTTTCACTTTTTCACATACTTTTGACATTTCACAGCGATCGAACGTCTATTTTTTTTTACTATTTGAATGATCGTGAGGTATCATGGTAATAAAAAAGAAATACAGTCGGAATGCTTAAAACCTTTTGTGTTGAGTTTTTTCGCCCCCCTGAGTCCGAAAAACTGGGTTTACGATGCTGTTAACCCAGCTATTAACCGTTGTCTGGCAGGATGTGTAGTTTTCGTTTTAATCGTAAGAAATATAGTTGAAAGTGAAAAAGTTGATTGTTTGGAAAAGAGACATAGAATAAAATAAAATGTTTAATTATAAAATTGTTCATTGAGCAGAAATCTACAATTTTGCTTGAAGCGGGTGTTGGATAAGATGGAGAAGAAGAGATGGAATGAGGAAGAGCATTGGAGAAGGAAGGATTGTAAATAGGAAAGGAAGTAGATGTAAGAAAACTGTAAATATTGTAAATAGTAGTTAAGTATTAGGCGTTAGCCCCGGAGCCAGAGGCTGGCAATGTGAGGCATAGCGAGGAAAGAGCGACATGCATGCGAGGCGTGGCGAGGATGGTTAGGATATAGAAGTGAGCGGATTAGTTATAAATAATTTTTAAGAGATAGCTGTAAAAAAATTCTGTAAAAAAATGAAAGTATAAGCAAGTCAATTTTTTAAGGTCAGTAGGACAAAAAATAAACTTTTATCTATCTACAAGTATGTAGTTCATCATTTTTTGATAAAACATGTAACATTCGCTTAAATCATAACAAACAACACGTCAAATACAAAATTAAATCTCTGAAGAAAAGGCACAATATACCATACAATTTTTGAGAGAGAAAGGTTTCACCTAAGTATGGTCTATAAATTTGTTGCTGATTTTTTTTATAAGACGCGGTCGCGTAGTCTTCGTTTTAGTCGTAAAAAATAAAATTAAAGATTTTAATGTTAAGAGATGAATAAAGTACAGAAAACATACAATAACATTTTTAGTGAAAATATTGTTTTTCTACATTATTACTTCGGTACCTTGCCAATGTATGGAAATTAACATAAGATACACTCAGCGAAAATATCTTTCGTGTCAAAAGGATATTTTTTGACACAAATAGAAACTCCTCTTAAAATTTAGGATTGTATCATGTTTATCTTTCTTAAAAAGAACACCTGTACAACGAACATTATACTTTTTCGATAAAAATCAAGTAACCTTTTAACCCAATAATTCCACTTATGTATAACATATTAGAAACTTTAGCACCTTGGACATAGTATAATCGATTCAGAAGCTTGAGACACGTAATGGCCGGGGAGGCCCAAGATACGAGAAACAATACCTAACTACAATATAAAAAAATGGGTGTACCACACTTACCTGCCTATAGCTTGAACGTTAC
Source organism: Belonocnema kinseyi (assembly GCF_010883055.1). Classification (NCBI taxonomy): domain Eukaryota; kingdom Metazoa; phylum Arthropoda; class Insecta; order Hymenoptera; family Cynipidae; genus Belonocnema; species Belonocnema kinseyi. The sequence goes on from NC_046657.1 coordinate 7,547,925, forward strand.
TTTCTTTCTGGAGTCATCCGAGTTCGCGGGTCACACTCTTTCAACCCGCGAACAGCCCTAAGCTCGTTTTATTTATTGAAGGTGCCAGGTAGGTTATCACCTACCCGTAACTCGAGAAATCCGTTCGTTTCATTCGGCTAGCTCTTTTACGTAAGCACAAGAGGGAGGGATTTAGAAATGGGTTCATGGGAGCGAAATAAAATTTTACCTAAACACTCTTTCACGAATCGTTGAGTCGAAATAAACAAAAGGAGATTAACAATTTAGGCTCTATTTATTTAGACATAACGTATCTTCGTATAACTAATGAACTTAACCTAAAAAATATTTTGTGCCCAGTTTCACCGGGAATTGTCCATCTTCGTGTAATTTACTACGTAAAAGTTAATCCCTTAATTACTCAAGCATCCGAAACCTATTATTACAAATTTACACCTTAGCAACATGGAGACGACAGCGGAATTCTTCGCTATGAACCCTTATGTCGCAAGATGGACGTCCGAGACTCCCGCGCTACCACTCACGCCGGGCGGCGTTCATTCCGAGTGTCCACGCCCACAGTTCTTTTGGAAGACGCCCGCCTTAACTAGGCTATAGTCAGGCTTTGAGTCGGGAGGATTCGAACTGCCGGGTGTCGAGGGTGTTCAGGACGCTAAAATTCACTGCGCGGTTTCGACATTACAGACACGCGGAACACCGATCACACTGCGTAGAGGTCGGTCACGGAGGCCGAGGAACACCCGCGGAAAAATGGCAAAAGAACACTTCCACTCACGTTCTTGCCACGTAGCTAGCTCCTCTTTTGTCCTCCTGGCTATCTCGGTACAAATTCTCCCGTCCCTTGGTCTTTTTTCTCTCCTGAGCCTGAGCAGCCAGCCACCTTGTAGAGTCAGAATCCGAACAGTGACAGTTTTCCGTCTGCTGGTCCTCACTTCCGTTCGTTTCCCCTCGAGCTTCCGTGTTTCGTGACCGACATGGCCGCATTCCGGCCTTAGGGAAGATGGCCGCCTTCTGGCGGTACGTAGTATGGCTGCCTCCCCACCTTGCCGGTGCTTCGTCGCCTCACAGCGTCGTAACCGCGTGGTACTGAATATCCACAGCGTGCACTGCAAGGTTGGATCGGCCTGATAAGCAGGGGCCGATCTAGTACACCAGCTCGCCGCTGGCAGTGGCGCTGGTGCATCGTGTCAACGGTGTCTAGTCGTTGTTTACAGTACTCCCCCTTTGACCGGTGAATATGACCGCCGTCAAAGTATCGTCCAGTCGGTGCTACCGCCAGTGGCCCCACATGAAACCTACATGTCACGAGTACGCCCTCTTGATTTCCATGAATGTCAACACCCACTGTCGTCTGCCCCAGTGTTGACGAGCTGTCAGTTCGCAGTGTGTCCATCCTTACGAATATTTAAATTTTCCAGTGTTGTGATTCTCATGCAGGAGTCTGATGATGGATACGGTGACTCTTTCGCCGTATCTACTTTGCCTCGGAGGTTAAATACGGCTTCGGCGAGACTCCAGATAGTTGTCTTTACATGTTTTCGGTATTATTACATAATTTCTTTACTATATATATATATAGGGATTATAGCATTAGTATATAACATATGTGCATTAAACCATTTAAATTATTTTAAATAGTCCAAGATTATAAAAAATACGTTTAGAATTACAAAATTAAAATCTATTTTAAAATCGCCTATATATTTCTTTAATTTGTAAGTCTAATATTTAGACGGCTAATACGTTAAATTTCCTGCAATTTATATTATCGTTATGTAAATGTTTAAATTTTCAGAAATTCTAATGCATGGGCAGATTTTTTATTGCTCTCGTAGACAGGAAAGTATCATTATTCAAAATGAATTGCAAGTATAATTAAATCATTATACGACGTTATTTTGCAACACTGTGCAGTGATAAATAATCAGGAAGGACGCAATAAGATTTATTTCTTTCGATATTGCATAATGTTTTTTTTTAAATTGAAAAAAATTGAAAAAATTGAAAAAAAAATTGAAAGTATTTGACGGGCCTATATGCAATTCTAATTAATGGAATATATCCCAAAAATACAAGCGCATTACTTATATTGCAACATTTAACTCTTTATTATTACACTAACCAGTCTTTCATCTTCCTGGAAAAAGTGAGAATTGTGCATAATCTCATCATCACCTTGACAATTATCCTAAATTCTATAGGTTAATATGATAATACTTTAAATTTATAATTTTAAGTGCAATCTTTAGCTTTCCACAAACAGCAATTTGTGATGTTTTCCCCATTCTATCGCAACTGCTTTTTTACATTCTGATCTTTTATCATAGAGAATGTATTAGATTCCTCCAATATTTCACACCTAAATTTATTAACGGGTATTCGCGTTATACCAGGTGTATACATATGAAACCGGTATTGCCATCTAGCGGCCAGTAGACACACTTGTAGGCACTGTCGGAACTTACCATTTGTGCTAATTGGCGTAT
>NC_046657.1:7550510-7568710 GCF_010883055.1 Belonocnema kinseyi
CGCATACTTTGAATAAAATATTTGTTATCATTCTCTTGAAATAAATGTGTTTTTTTCTTGAAAAAATACCGGTTTCATATGTATACACCTGGTACTAATTCCATGGTGAGCACAACCTAATCGCATGCGGCCATTGCCTACCAAGGATCAAATTGTTTTATCAGAATCCAATTGTGACATTTTTGGAATATTACAGTATAGTGGAATTCTTCGCGGAATATATAGGCCTAATGGAAACCCAGTGAAAATAAACATGAGAATACGGGCATTTCTCAATTTGACCCAAAAAGAAGTCAGGGAATGTCCAGTAGGGGAAAATCAGCCAATCCTACCATGGAATTTTATCGTAGTTGTTGAAAAATACGATTCTCTTCAACTTTAATCAAATTAAAAAGAATATATAACAAAAATATAATATTTTTATGATTTATGGTCGGATTAAAATTTTACATATAACTACATTTTTTTATTTCTGGATCAAAATTAATTATAATTGATTAAAAATATTATAAATAATAATAATTATAAATAATTATAAAAACTTGCATAATGAAAACTTTAATTTTAGAAAACTTCCTAATTGCATGATACAAGATACAAAAAGTAATTTTGTACATTATTATTGATATTTTGTAATGCTATTCATTGAGAAAATATTCTTACTGTCCGAACAATAAGAATATTTGAAATATTTTTTGGACGTCAGAATACGCCAGAGCAATATGAGATAAATTTTTCCACGGGTCTGTATATTGTATACTGTATGGATTTAGAAAAAATGATTGTGATTGTATAAGTTATTGCAGAATTAAATAAATACATCTAGCATATCGAGTGCGAAGCGCGAGGATTGCTTCGAGTATGAGGTTTCGAGTATGAGGCCTACTCTTTTACGTTCGAGGGAGACAAGAATATGCTTCAAACATTAAATTATAATTACAATATTGAAATTATTTTCAAAACGACATTGAACACAAAGGCCTCCAAGCCGCTAGGTAGCCAATTGTGTGAATGGGTTGGTCACGACACTCGTCAATTTGCTCGTTTCTTAAGGTTTAAAGCCTTTTTCATTTTTTTCTCTCGAAAATTTAACAATATTGTCATATGTCATCCCTTCGCAAAAACTGAAGCTGAATTTATGCTATATAGGACCGCAAGGTCCAGAAAGCAGCACAGTGATGACAGAGTGATAGCATAGCCTTTCAGTTTCCCAACTATATAAAGTCCCATAGCAGGCTGCGTACCTCTTACTTTTTATCGGCCTGTGTAATCGAAAGAGTAAGGAATTTTATTTTGGATTCGTTGACTTTTAATCAGCAGGGGTTAATTATTCTTTCAATCTTTTCTTCGTTGTCCTGATGTTCGTAAATTATAAAAAAGAGTGATAATGATTACATCAAGCATAGCTTGTTCTAATTAAATCTGAGAATCAGTCTTTTTTTGGTCGAACTTTATACTTTTGTATAATAATAATAAATATTGTGTTATTTAAGCACTTATGATAAAAGGAATGTCTTTTATAAATTAAGGATGTAGTGGGCCAACGTAACTATTTTGGCATAGCGTTATTAGGAGGCTGGCTAAAATCGGCGAGAGTTACTGAGTGTACACGGCAACATAGAGGCTAGTCAGTGGTTACACAACATTATGGTCAGAAATCGGTGCTTCTGCAGCAACCGCGGCTATGTTTGCAGTCCCAACCATCTTAATAAATATGGGAGATAGAGAAGCAGATAAGGAAGTTGGAAAGGTCTAAGGTAGCAGGGATGGACGAGGTAGAGAACAAAGCGTGGCTTTTTAGCAGACAAGAGGAAAAAGAAAGGCTGAAGGGAGTAGTGTAAAGCGTATGGAGGGGGGAAAAATTTCCAAGAGTGTGGAGGGAGGGTTTTATCGCACCACTACATGAAAAAGAGGATAGGGAGAGGCATGAATTTATGTATGGATTACGCTAATAAATACGGCTTAAAAATTATACGCGATGGAGTGGGCCGATGGTCGTGGGGGCTTAAGAATTGGCTTTGCACTCACTCAGTCGGCTTGTGGGTTCGATTCCCGCCACGCACTCTGGAAAAGCCTCGGCGGCCCATGCAGTGAAGACTAGCCTAGCAAGGGAGGTTCATCATCGGAGAGTCGTGGGATCGGTATCTCTAGAGAAAAAGGTTTTTTCTAAGTACTCAAAGCTGTTACTCTTGGTGGATAGAAACCCACCTTAAACTGTAGGTCCCCTTCCCACCACGAAGTAAGTGTACGTGTAAGTAAGTACGAAGTAAGTGTAAGTGAAGGAATAGAACAGAAGGTGCATGAAAAATGTAAAACCTTAGGTCACATATTAGAAGCTTCTATTCTAAGTATACACGATGGTATTAGCGAATTTGCTGCGGAAGGATGACAAGCTAAGAACGGTGCGAAAGTGTACGTGTTTTTTGTAAATCTGAAAGCCGTGTTCCCTTCGGTGGATAGGAGGAGGTTGTGTGAGGCAAGGGAATATAGGGTTGTGGAGAGAAGCCTGATCAAGAGGGTAAGAAAGGTATATGAAGAGACGAAAGATATTGTGACAGGAGGGGACGGAATCTCGAAGAGTTTCTTAATTGAGAGGGGGTTGAGGCAGGGGTATCTGCAAGCAAAGAACGAGGAGGCTTTAAAGGAGATGATGAAAAGGATAAGAAAATACTTTGATAAGAATAGGTTGGAGTTATATGCGGAAAAATCCAAGGTTATGGTGTTCAGAAAAGAAGCTGGGAGAGATAAAAGAAGAGAGTGGAATGTGAATGAGAAGAGGTATAGGAGGTAAAAGAGTTTGTGTACCTTGGCTTCCTTTTGCGGAGCAATGGGGGAGTGGATGGTAATATAAAAGAGAGAGTGACAAGGTAAATGTGTGATGAGGCAGATGTGGGGGCTGGAAAAGAGGTTATTTGCAGATGATTTTGAACGAACAATTAAATTGTTTAATTCGCTAGTAATGAGTGCAAGGAATACGCCTAACTATATTGTCAAGAGAGAGACCGGAAGAATGAGTTTATGGATTATAACGGGGAGTCGAGCATGTAAATACGAAGAGAAATTTTTGGAAGAGGGGAAAAGTAAGCTGGTTAGGTGGTGTAGGTGGAAGAAGGACAACATACGTAGAAGTGGCAAAATGGAGGTTGAAAGGAAAAGGTATTTTAGAACGAGTAGACTACAGATGGATGAATTGAGAAGAATGCACAAGGAAGAAAGAAAGGTATATGAGTTGCTTAACCGTCGTTTGGCACAGGGGGTCGTAGACGACCCCAGACGTTTTAAATATTCAAATTAAGGTATCTAAACATAAGGGCAGCAGGTTTATAGTAACATATATCGATAATTCAGATGTTGAACTAACTTTTAGGGCATAGAGCGTAAGGCTGGGTATGCATATCTCTATGCAGCAGTCGTCCAAAGTCACCTGCGGCCGTTTACGACCCCGATGTACCAAGATCAAATTGATCCGAATTATAAATCTTTATGCAATCTCAATAATTTTTTTTGTTTATAGAAATTTAAGATTTAGCTATATAACCGATATGATCTTTTGAAATAAGTATTCAAAAAGATAAAAAAAATGTTCAAGTAAAAATAGCTAATACTTTATTATTTATAACAAAGTTTTCACGCTGGGGTCGTCAACGACCCCATGTGCCACGTACGTTACTCCAGAGAAGGGTGCCAAACAAGGGTTAAGAAAAACGGCATGGAGAGAGAGAAGGCAGCAGAAGAGGAGAGAATAAGAGAGTCAAGGTGTGACAGGAACTATGCGTGGATTATTCCAAGGGAGAAAGCGCAATATTTGTGTGAGAAAGGATAGAAAGGAAATCAGCATATACGAGGATGATGTAGGGGTGCATGGAGGACTATAATAGGTTCTGGATTTATCAAGAGATGGGTATGTGTGAATTGTATGGCAAGGGGGATGCAAAAGTGGAACCCTGGTTGGATGAGAGTTAGGAGGTGGCAAGAATTGAGATAAGCATAGAGGTATTGTTGCATGAAAGAGGGGGGCAAAAGCGCAGTAGCATGGCTGAAGGGCGTGCTGGATAAGATGGAGAAGAAAAGAAGGAAGGAGGAAGAGGAATGGAGAAGAAAAGATTTTGAATAGAAGAGGAAGTAGGTGTAACAAAACTGTAAATATTGTGAATAGTAAATGAGTATTAGGTATTAGCCGCGGAGACAGAGGTTGGCAATGCAAGAAAGTAGGGACATGCGTTTCCAAGCAAATTTTTATTTTCTAAGGGAATTTTCAACCTAAGAGCTAAATTTTGCACAAAAAATATACATCTTCTTGTTTAAAACTCATATTTTGTAGTTTAAAAAGCAAGCTGAATTTTTTTTATTAGAATTAAGCTGTTTTCCCAAATGCTGACTTTTTAATTTAAGAATTTATCTATTTTAGTAGAAATTGCAACTTTCTTGGACAGGAGTACAACTGTTTATTTACAAATTTAACAATTTAGTAAAAAGTCATCCTTTTTAGTTCAGAATCAAATTGATTTATTGAAAACTCATCTATTTCATCGAAATTTTACTTTTTGTTTAAAATCCATATTTTGGGGTTGAAAAGTTAAACTAAAATCTTTTTTAAATGAAAATTCGATCATTCTTTTTTAAAAATTAGTCGTTACAGTTTAAAAATTCATCTGGTTTAGTGGAAATTTCATTTTCCTTGCATAGAAATGCAACTGTCTCCTTAAAATTTAATCTTTTTTGCTGATAATTCAAATATTTTGTTTGACAATTTGGGTTCAAACACTTTGTTAAGAAATAAGTTTTTTCTGGTAAAGATTCATGTTCTGTTTTAGAAATTCATCTTTTTAGTTGCAAGTTCAACTTTGCATATTTTTCTTACATTACTGAAAAATCTATATTGGATGTATCTCAGATACTGTTTTATTCAGTATATAAAAGATCACAGTTTAAAAATATTACAGGCTTAACATAATGAGATTTAAATGCTGATGTTCATGGAAAGTTAAAAAGCGGTCAACGAAAAACCAGGATATCTTTAATTAATTATTTGTCCGCCCTGCCTAATTTTACCAGTAATAACTAGAAAAACAGCAGGGTGGCCATTTTAGAAATTTTAACACAAATCAAGTGCTTTTTAAGGGCCCGCTGTGTTTTTTCAGGCATTGTGTAATAACACAACTTAGTGTTTTTTTACAGTATTTAGTGAAAAATTTATTGATTGTTCAAATTTTTGGTTCTTTTCGCAAATAGCGATTGATCAAGTGATAGCACTATAGAATACCGTCCAATAAGAAGAATTCTCTAATATCAATTCGAATTTGATTCGTTGAGCTAAATTCGCTGAGATGTCTAGTGATTTGAAACATTGCGATTTACCGTCCAGTTTGACGCTAACCGTTTCCAATTTGATTGTATTGCTTATTTGAGTTCGTGACTTCGTGGATCGCGGTCAGTACAAGGAAAAAAAGTCAGTTAAAAATTTGAGTTGTTCTTAATGATTCGAAATAAGGTACTTAAAGCATCTGCATAATTTATAATGCTGAATGAAATACTTTTTACTACAAACAGCATAAAGGAATTCGCAGGTTTGTGTACGGAATTTATGCGTTTATACGAATCCCATAATGTCCTAAAATTAGGCATGACTCAGAACTTTCATGTTTTCAATTGTTTCCATTCCAAATATATTATTTTGTTCAATTTCGTTTGATTCACGCAATTTTCTTTTAAAGCAGGGTCACTCCATGAATGATCACCTGAGACCGATTGCAGTCAAATTTTAGAAATCTTTTTAAATTGGTCTATAATTTTTCCTCCTATTTCTTTATCTCTATTATCTATAATGATATTTTGGAGTTATTGTTGAAATAGTAGAGAAAAAATGTTTTTTAAGTGACCTGTCAAATTATAATTTGACAGGTCACTTAATAAAAACTGTTAATTTGTCTCTTATTATTGCTTTTTACTTTTTTATTTCTAAATATAATATGAATTCGAATTTCGCGCCATGAAAGTCAAATATAGTGAAAAGTTAGTAACTTTGAGTGATTTTTGACTGATTGAGTTTTAGCGATTTTTAATCTTTTTCCGGACGCTCGATTGTGTTTTTTCCCTGGAGGTAGTTGGCCACCTTGAAAAATAGGAAACTTTAGTTCATCTTTATGTCTTTCACATAGTGTATCTGACAAAGTGAAATTGGGATTCTTTCAAATTAAATAATTACAAATTAGAAACCTGTTCAATAAATAAAAGGATGTTTTATTATATTTTGCAATTGCAATTCTTAAAAAATTAAAATTTCTTGACAACAGTCAGATTTGTAAAATGGGTTACAAAATATTTATAGCCGTTAAAGAAAAGAAATATCTTTTCTATTTTAGCTGGAAATTTCCTTGTGTTTTATGTCTTAGAGAAAATTTATGTATAATAATTTTTTTCTAAAGTTGACAGAATTGGCGCAGAATAATGAAAAGCATGAAAAATTGAATTTTTGGTTAGGAAGGAAACAAATCCTAATGTTAAATATTTTACTAAGGGTGCCTTTTATTATGTAAAAATAAGTACGTGTTATCGAGGTAAGAAAATCTACTATGCACTCTCGTAAAAATGACCATGCGGCACATAGTTTAATTGAACTACTGCGAGAGTAAATTTTCACTATATGGAGGATTAATATGTCTTTTTATATCTTGGTGGTTAAAACTCTTACATTCATTCATTTTGTACCATGTTTGTTATGATAGCCTAATATGCATGTAGCAAGAAACACGGTGGGATAAAAGATGTGAATCGTATCATTTCAAAAAAGATTTATATTTACTATGCAGAAATAATAGTTGCATTTTTAACTAAAAAATATGAATTCTCGACGAACAATGTCAGGGTGTCTAGAGGACGGGGAAACCAGGAAACCCACGGGAATTTTATTTGACCGTGAGAAAACCGGGACAACCCCGGAAATTTTATTTTTGACCGAGGTTTTTTTGTATTTGGTCGAAAAATCTACTTTTTCTATCTTATCTTCTTTTTATTCCATTTCTACTTTATCTACAGTCACAAGGTTCCTTCTTATGGATATCCTATGTACCGTTTTTCGCCACCAGTTTGTAAACGTCGCATTGTCGATGTTCGGCTGGTTTCAAAACAAGATTATACCGGCATCTGGCCAAGAGGCTGAGTTTAATCGTTTACGTTTGTTAGAAAACACACGTATTCCTATGGATTTTGGGGCGCTGAATTTAAATTCGGTATCAAAAATTACTCATCACGTCATGGTTGAGCCATAACCTCAAAAAATGACGAAAAATCATGCACTGAGGCAAATAAATTAAAAAATAATGCCAGTGATGCAAATTTTCACTTCAAAAACATATCGATAATTGCGAAGGATCAACCCTTGCCTGATATCAACTTATTTAACATAACTTTACCCAACAGAACCTGACCTCACCTAACCTGAATTAACCGAAATTTATTGAACTACACGTAAAGCTCTGGAAGCATATTTTCCCAGTAGCAAATGTGTGCTACATCGAATGGGTCAACTCAAGCCTAACCTAGAAATAAATCTAACCTAGCCTAACCTAATCTAACCTAACATCACGAAACACAATTAAACTTATTGTGTTGTCCCGTTGTGTTTGCGGTACCGTTTGAATCAGCTTGGGTTTAACCTGCAAAGAGATCAAACCTATCCTAACCTAAAAAAATCTGACCTAACCTAACTTCACGTAACACAATTAAACTTATTGTGTTGTCCCGTTGTGTTTGCGGTACCGTTTAATTCAGCTTCGGCTTAACCTACATAGAGGTTTAACCTATCCTAACCTAACAAAACCTGACCTAACCTAACCTAGCCGAATGAAATTCAACCACACGTGTAGCTATGTAAGAGTACGGTTCTCAGTCTTAAATGTGTGCTATATTTAATAGGTTAACTCGATCTTAATCTACAAATGAATCTAACTTAACAGAACCTAACGAAATTTTGCTTAACGCAACACAACTTAACTCAAGTGTTCCCGTTGTAAAACAATAAAATTCATTTCATTGTACTACAGCTGGTTAAAAATTTAGACGCACATTACTCATTTGAAGAAACTTAGAACTACAAGTAGAATTGACTCCATTTCAATTAACCTGACAATGTTTGTATCAATTAAAATGTAGAACTGTAACTTCAACGTGCAAATGAATAAGAGTTTTATTCAAAATTTTTTTCTCTGCTTTTCTTAAACTTAAGGGATATATTTATACTGTCTTTCGTGTTTACATTTTATCTTGCTTTTTATCGTAATTAAATTGATTTATAGACCTACTTCAGTCTATTTTCTGTTGTGTTATGTTAGGTCAGGTTTTTTTAGGTTAGGATAGGTTTGACCTCTTTGCAGGTTAGGCCCAAGCTGATTCAAACGGTACCGCAAACATAACGGGACAACACAATCAATTTAATTGTGTTTCGTTAGGTTAGGTTAGGCTAGGTTAGATTTATTTCTAGGTTAGGCTTGAGTTGACCCATTCGATGTAGCACACATTTGCTACTGGGAAAATATGCTTCCAGAGCTTTACGTGTAGTTCAATAAATTTCTGTTAATTCAGGTTAGGTAAGTTCAGGTTCTGTTGGATAAAGTTATGTTAAATAAGTTGATATCAGGCAAGGGTTGATCCTTCACAGTTGTCGACATGTTTTTGAAGTGAAAATTTGCATCACTGGTATTATTTTGAAATTTATTTGCCTCAGTGCGTGATTTTTCGTCATTTTTTGAGGTTATGGCTCAACCATGGCGTGATGGGTGATTTTTGATACCGAATTTGAATTCAGCGCCCCAAAATCTTGAATTCTGCAAAGGCTATCCCCTAAATTTCTTCCTATTGGAGAAAAAACTGCCATCATTCTATTTATTTTCTTAAACCATTTCTTATAAGTTCCGATAGGCCGTTCCAGGTTTGAAATTCATTTTTTTAGATTTTAATTTTTTAAATACCAATTAAAGGCTAAAAAATATTTTCAAACCTAGAATACATTTGTTATTTATTGAGGAATAAGCGTTAAGATTTATGAAACAAAAAACAATGTTTGAAGACTATCGGGCATAGATTACAAAAATTTGTAATTTTATGAAATTTAATGGTCTGAAATGGTCCTCAAAGATTTGCTCCTACAATAATGTACATATGGCTTCTGTTAAAGTTCGAATGAAATATTCTCCATAAAGACAAATTTAAAATACTTATAGCAAGTGACCGATCATATCTTGAATATCGAAGTAAACAAAAAAACACATTTTTTAATTTACCTGAAAATAATGTAAAACTTGAATGAACTCGGTCAGCAAAACTTATAGAAACTGATAAAAACGCAAAATTTCATCAAAATCGACCTTTATCAACTAGCTGTCATCCTTTTCAGGGAAATAATGGCTAAAAATATACTTGAAACTAATATAGACCACATTCACTTCAAATCAGGCAGGGCACGACATTTGAAATCACAGAATCTCTCGGGGACAAAACATGTTATTTTTTAGAGGAAATTAGTCGATACGCATTTTTCAAATTTACAAAAAAAGTGTTTTCTACAAAGTTACGCGTATTTGAATGCTGTGCTTTGTTTTTCAAAAGACCTCTACTTTTTTCTTTAAACCTCCTTCCCTTTTGTCCGTATTAAGATATTTATAATTTTTTATTATTCTAATAGCGTTTAATGTATTTTTTTAAAAGCCGCCGGAAAATTAGAAAAATGTTTAAAATTAATAAAATATCAGCGGGTTTTTTGAAAAAATAAAAAATCGATTTTCTCAAAAAGCCCATCTTTTAAATTTTTTCTAATTTAAAAAAAAAAAATTGTAATTTTTTTTAACTTGTACCTTAAAAATGAAGATATCTTGTAAGTTCGATACCTTTTATATTTTTCTAAATATTTTTCTCAAGTTTCTACTAATAAAAGAAGGGTATTAAAGGCTATTAAACAAAGTAACTTTTTTCCTGGTTACAAAAGTGATTTAAAAAATATCAAACTTACAAGACATCTTTAATGTCAAAGTACAAATTTTAAAAAAATTAGACAAAATGTAAAAGGTAAGGTTTTCAAGAAAATCGATTTTTCATTTTTTCAGAAAACTCGCTGCCATTTTGTTAATTTTCAACATTTTTCCAATTTTTGGCAAGCTTTGAAAAAAGACGATGAGCGCTATTAGAATCAAAAAGAAAATGATAAATATCTGAATTAGAGCAAAGGTTACAGAAGTTTAAAGAAAAAAGTTTGGATTTTTTGAAAAACAAAATACAACATTAAAATACGCATAACATTGTAGAACAAACTTTTTTTGCAAATCAGAAAAATACGTATCGCCTAATTTCCTCTAAAAAATAACATATTTTTCCCCCGAGAGATTCTGTTATTTTAAGTGTGCTGCCCTGTCTGATTTGAAATGGATTCGATATATAGGAATCTTAAGTTATAAAAAATGTGTCTTTTATGTCTGTTTCGAAATACAAGGTTTTTTCTGTTATTTTTTCGTTACAGAGAACACTCTTTTTATATTTCAGAAGAAATCCTGGAGATATTATCCCAGGGAAAAAAATGTTTCTGGGCCATTTCAGACCATTAGGTGTAATGAAATTACAAATTTTCGTATACTCAGTTCGATAGTAACTTGAAAAAGAATTTTCATTGTTTCACACAATTTTTTTTTTCATGCGATTTTTTGCCTTTATATTGTATTTTTTTCAAATTGAAAATAAAGAAAATTTATTTTCAGACCTGAAATGATCTAGCGGAAACTCTGAACAATTGTTAAAAAAGACAAGAAAATTTATTGCAGTGTTTTTTCACCACCGGAAGAAACTTGAGGGGTAACGTTTGCAAAATTTAAAAGTTCAAATTTTTATTGGGCACCCTGTCTCAGATTTACTAAGATTTTTTCAGTTAATTTTGAATACTTATTCTAATTTTGATAACCTGTTATGAGGATTTATTTTCAAATTTATGTAGAACTGTGAGGGAAAAATGTTAATACTTTTTTCAATGGTTCAGTAGTTTTAAGTGAGTTCAAATTGACAATTTTTTTACGATTTCTCGTTTCGATTTTAGTCATGGTTCGGACAAAAGTGAGTGTAACGCATTACTGTCCCAAATTATGTCCGTAAAAACTCTCTATTAAATCACTTTTGGACAGACACTATTTCTGCGTCGGGAAAAAACTATAAGAACTTAACAGAATTTGTAAGAATGATACCCATTCTGTCCCATGGAAATGAAGCACTCGAACGAGGATTTTCAACCAATGAAGGTTGTTTATTCGAAAATCAGAGAGAGGACAGTCTGAGTGCTGCACACATCGTGTATGATACCATCAAATTTTTTGGAGGTGTAAAGGCTTGCTTAAATCTACCCGTAATGCACATTGCGTTTATGTTGCTTCAAAGAACGCTAAACTGGCTGCAAATAAATAAGATTTAGAGGAAAAACAAGCTAAGAAGAGAAAAGCAGAAGAGGCCAAAGAGCTTGAAACCAAAAAATAAAAATTCTGAAAGTAGCTGCAGAGAAGGCAGCAGATTTATAAGACAAAATCAATGCTCTAAAAGGGCGCGGTTGTGCAGCATAATGCTCAATTGAGTTTCCATTAGACTTCCGTTTCCGGCATGAAAGTGTGAAATAGTGGCAATTGTTGATGCTGAGTTTTTTTAATATTGTGGTGAAATTTAAGGTGCGTGGATTGTGGAAGGGTGTGGATGTGAGAGATTAATTGAGAGATTGTGAGATTGCAAAGGGGAGGTAGATATTTTAGAGGATTGAGACAGATTTGTGTGGAAGTTTGTTTGGAGATTTGTGACAGGGTGGGAGGACTGCGTTGACGAATTGGTAGTAGCAGGGTTAGGTAGTGACAAAGAAAGTCAAGACAGGTACTACAGAGCGACGGTAGATAGAGGCAGTGAAGTATAGAAGGCGGGAAAGTTTGAATTTGATTCATGGGTAGCGGAGCGAGTATCTCCGCGGAAGAAACAGAGTTAGAGCAGGAAGTATTCAGTACGCCGAAAGAAGAGATAAACGAAAGGAAGGCAAGGGGTGTGTACAGAAAAACTATAGAAAAGGAATGATTAAGAGCAAAAAGCGTAGGGTCAATAGAAGCATTTATCAAAAGGAAGAGAGGGGAGAGAGAAAGCAGTGAAGAAAAGGAAGATACCGGGGCGAGCGTAAAATATCAGAAAATGTTTAGATCCAGAGAGAATAGAGGATGATTTGACACGGGTGGAAAGGAAGATGCAGTATAAATGAAGGAAAATAGCGAAAGAGGAAAGAAAAAAGGGAAAGGGAACATTGGTTAAGTATGGGAGAATTCAGATAGATGGAGTACGGTAGGATTGGAATGAAGAAAGGGAACAGATAATCAGAAATGAGGGGCACGAAACTAGAAGAGAAAGGAACGAGAGATAGGAAAATAAAACATATTAAGAAGGAAAAAAGATGAAAAACGAAAGTAAGGAAGACTGGAAGATTTGATACTAAAATATAGCAGGATTGGAGAGAAAGGATAGGCAGTTTATGAGAAATTTGACACAACGGGATGTAGTCATAATGATGGAGAAGTGGCGAGTTGAAAAGGGATGGGAAAGAGTAAGGGGAACGTTACCAAGAGGTTACAAATAGCTAGTGCAAAATAACGGTGATATGCAGGAGAAAGCAGAGGAGATTAAAGAAATGGTTGAAGAAAATAAAGAAGAGATTAGGCTGATAATAGGTGGGGATTTCAATGCAAGAACAGAAAACATAGGAGGAAAGGAATGGGGTGAAGAGAGAGGAAGAAAATCCAAAAATAAGGTACTTAATAGGGAGGGAAAAAAGTTGTCGAAGAGCTTGGAGGAGTTGCGATGGTATATCTGAAACGGAAATATAAAAGGGGATGAAAAAGGAGAATATGCTCGCTCAGGAAGTGAAAGGAGAACGGTAATTGATTATGTGATAGTGGATGATGAGGTAAGAGAGAAGGTTAAGAAACTAGAGGTAGGTGAATATATGGATTCGGATCACTTTCCCTTAATAGTGACATTAGAGGGACAAAAAATCAATAGCAATATAAGTAAAAGGGGAGCAAATGTAAAAAGTGTAGGAAAAGGGGATTGGTAAAGGGAAGGAAAAGAACAGTTTAAGGAAAAAATAAGAAATATCAAAATGAGATAGGGAAATGTGGACGAGGAGATGGGAAAAATGATAGGACAAATAAAAATAGGATTAGAGTGCACAAACAAAAATGAAGTTAGTAAAGGGGGGAATAGAAGTGTGTGGGAAAAGGACTGCAAAGAGAAAAAAAGAAGGTCAGGCAGGAATTAAGAAAGTGGGGAAAAGAAAAAAGTAATAGGGGAAAGAGATGAGGAAGAGGACATTTCAAGGGAAGAAATAGTTAAGGTTTTAGGAATAATGAAGGATGGAAAAGCACCTGGTATAGATGAGATTCCAAATGAAGTATGGAAATATGGAGAGGAGGAACTAGAGGAATGCGCGTGGATAATGTGTGATAGAGTATGGAGAGGAGAGGGGTGGCCAGAGTCATGGAAAGAAAGAGTAGTTATACCAATAGTAAAGAAAGGCAAGGCAGAGGAGGTCAAAGATTATAGAGGGGGGGGGGGTGTCGTTGATGCCAACACTGTATAAAGTATGTGTAACTATTTTGTCGAAAAGATTGAAGATAGAAGTTGAAGAAAAAAAGATCGAGTCACCGATTCAAACAGGGTTTAGAAAAGGAATGGGGGTAATGGACAACATATATGTTCTAAACTATCTAGTAAATAAGAGAATTAAAAGGGAAAAAGGGGCAGTGATAGCAATGTTCGTGGACTTGAAGGCGGCGTTTGACTCATTAGACCGAGGAGAAATAGAAAAAGTTATGATAAAAAAGGGGATAAGAAAGGGATTGATAAAAAGAGTATCAGAAATTTTTAGAGAGACAAAAAGACGCGTAGAGGTAGGAGAGCAAGTAGGAGATATTTTCTAGTTGGTTAGAGGTGTGAGACTAGAGTGTCCTCTGAGCATACTTTTATTTAATTTATTAATATCAGGCTTGGAAGAAGAAATGAGGAGAAAGGGTTGGAGAGGAGTTAGTATAGGGAAGGAAAAGATATATACTCTGGCATACGCAGAGGACATAGTGTTGATGGCAGAGGATGAAGAAGAGATGGCGGGATTAATTACAGGATTAGAGAAATACGTAGATGGAAAAAAGCTGAATGTAAATGTAGAAAAGACAAAGATGATTAGGTTTAGAAAAGGAGGGGGAAGGAAGAAAGAGTGGAAATAAAGGTGGAGGTTGAAATGAATAAAGTTAGAAGAAGTGAAAGGGTATAAATATTTGGGATATACCTTGCAAACAAATGGAGATCATACAGCTCATATAAGAGAAAGGATAAAAAAAGCTGCAGGGTTAATGAAACAGATATGGGGAAGAGGAAAAAGAGGGTTTAAAAAAATTGGAGAAGGAGAATGTGGTTATTTGATACGCTGGCATGACCGGTATTAGGTTATGTAGCACAGATATGGGGATAGAAAGAAAGGGAAGATATTGAGAGTTTACAAGAAAGGTATATAAGGTGGACACTAGGGGCAGACTGGAAGACACCAGGATATATGATGAGAGAAGAAACGCAAAGAGATAAGTTAACTTTGAGAACGGGAAAGAGGGCATGGAAATTTGAGACGAAGCTGAGGAAGGGAAAGGGAGGGAGAGGGAAAGACAATTAATAGAAAGATTGGGCCATTGAGGAATCAAAATACAATAAATAGTATAAGATGATAAAAAAGGAAGGGGTGCCAAAGTATTTAGAAAAGGGATGGGGAGAGAGAAGGTGGACCAGAATAGCAAGATTTAGATTGGGAAACGAGGTAAGGGAGAGGATGTATTGGGAAAAAGAAGGAAACAGAAAGTCTAGAATATGTGAACGGGAGGAGGAAACATGGGAGCACATATAGGCAGGATGTAGGAGAGGAATGGATGATAAAGAAAGCTAGCAAGAAAATGTGGTTAAGTTTCTAGGGGAAGATGGATTAGGAGAAGAATGAATGAAGGAGTTGGAGGGTGCTAGAGGAGTGAATGAGAGAAAATGAAAGAATGCACGTGAGAAAAGGTAAATGGAAGTATAAAAAGGGAAAGAAAAAAATAGAAGTCGCGTATATTAGAAGCGTAAAAATTGTAAGTAATGGTAAAGTAAAAGTTAAGTAGACTAAGATGCGTTTGCGTTCTCATGCTCTCTCTCTCTCTCTCTCTCGCTTGCACTCTCGCTTTCGTTCGCGTGCTCACTCATTTGCTAATAAGTCCTAAATTGCGCTATCGCAGGAAATAGAAATAAGGAACTAGATGTAAGTCTTTTTGTAAATAGTTGTAAATAATTGTATATATAGAAAGGATAAGATTGTAAAAAATATAGAAATAAACGGAAGGATTGTAAGGAATGGAAGTCATGTAAACCCTTAGGGGACAAATTAGGAATAAAGAAGACTTTCCATTATATAGTTTGTATGCACATCGAAGTATACCATTTATACTTATATTTTATTTTTTGCTTCTTCAGATTTTAATAGCATTTAAGCCACTACTTGTGATTCTACTGCATAAATTAAGAAATATTTATTTTACTTGTTATGAATGTTTTAGAATATGTACTTTCAATTAATATGCATTAGTTCAGTCTGTGATTAAAAATAAGTTTAGCACGTGTAAATTAATAATTAATTTCTTCGAACTATACATTTTTTCTATGTATATTATGTTGAAATTCCTATTTCTACGTATACATTGAATTTAAAAAATCACAAAAAGACATCTATAATTTGGTTGGCGGAAAAAATTTCACCAGGAAAAAACCTGGAATAACCGGGGAATTTCAAATTGCCTGATTACTAGATACCCTGAATGTAATTGTTAATATATTAACGAAAAGATGAATACTAAACAAAATAGTTGAATTTATAATTAAAAAGATAAATTGTCAACAGATAAGATTAATCTTATATCGACAAAATAAATTTTTAATTAAATTCATGAATTTAGTTTTTAATCAATGACGCTGAATTTACATGAAATCAGATCAATGCTGTATCTCTTGGTCAGTGTATTATAATATTGACGAGAGTACAGAAAGTGAGAAATCTTTTCAAAGTGGATAAAATTACTTTTATTGCCTAAAAATGCATTAACGCTTACATTTAATAATGTTGATTCTTGGATTTTTAATTTGTAATTTCAAATGGACGATATTTTATTTTTGCCTATGTAAACTACAAAAAGTGCTAAAATCTTGGTTTATTTAAATTTTCAAAAAAAAAATGGATTAACAAAATAAACTTGTAATACGTTATTGTAAATTATACTTCAAAAATGATTTATAAATAAAATAGAATTGCAAAAAATATGCTTCTGAGACGAAAAGATTACTTGGGATTGATACATTTTGGGCGAAATTCGTATTTGTTTATATAAGATTAATCCTCTGGATTAACAATGGACATTCTTAATTTAAAAGTCACCTATTTTATTAAAAATTCATCTATTTTGCCATAAATTTTATCTTTTTTGATTAAAAATGCAACTGTTTGGTTAAATATTAGTAATCCGTTTTTGTTGAGAATTCAGCTAATTTTTAAATATTCGTCTCTTGGTTGAAATATCAACTATTACATTTTTTATTATTTCTGTTGTTGTTAAAAATACAACTACTTGTTGGCGAGTCGAACTGCTTTGTTGAAAATTAATTTATCTGTTTGAAGATTAATCATGTTAGTTTAAAACTCATTTTGTTTTATGAACTATTTTCTTACAAATTCTTCTTCGTGCTTACAAATTAATATTTTTAACTGAAAATTCAAATACTGAATTTTCTTTTGATTAATAATTTTTATTTCATGGTTAAAAATTCATCCATTTTGGTGAAAGCTTCTTATTTTTATATTTGAAAATTAAGTATTTTGACTTGATAATGATCTACCATATATGGTAGACTATTGTTGTTCGAATAAACGCTATTACCACTATATATTTTATTATAGCCATATAAACTATACTTAATAGTATAGTTTCAGAAATGCCAATTTCTTGGAAATCCATTACATTTATTTACAAAAAACTTTATATTTACTCAAATACTTTTTTAAACAATAATCGGACGCATTTTCACAGTTTTGCAATAGAAAAAAGTTGCTAGCTTCTTATTCGGCGATATTCAATGTAATACGTCAACGATTTGAGTATTAGTAACTCTATGTCTATTTTTTAATTACTAAGTCGGAATTCGATTAACAGGAAATACTGAAGTTATTTTCCCGTTACCAATTAGGAACGAAAGTAAAAGAATTCGACTTCGCAATTGTGAGACTTTTTTGCATATAAATTTATAGCTTTGTAAACGGTTTCATTTGGTTTGCGAGCGAACTAATTTTAAGGTATTATTTTAGGGTATTGCCCTGCATACCATATCTTAATTTACTGACATGACTTTCATGATATTGCGGATAATAATAAAGCTGAGTAATATAGGTAAGTGGTTATTACATTGGTCGTTTGAAATATTTGTATTGATTATTATTAATCAATTTCCATAATAATAAGCTCACTGAATTTAAATCAATGAAAAACTTTACTAGATCAACTCAGTGACCGATTTCGCCCTAACTAATTAGTGCATTTAACTAATTATGTAGTCAACCAATTATGATTTTTACTCTTGTTAAGTAAAAATTACTAATTACTTTACTGGTTCACATTCAATAAATGTATGAAAAGTGATTCAGTTTAAAGCATTGTGTTGAATGATTTCCATAATACAATGATTAACCATCTCGTGATTAAGATTCACAAAAACATCCGGATCTTTCCCAAAGTGCTTTCCTCTAAAAAGCAATACTCCAAGGAGGTGAGGCTCCTGAAGCGGAGAAAACTGGACCGCCAGGGGGCCTCCTTGATCGCCATAACATGTACCTCTTCTTTTAGTTTCATCTAGAGTACAAATATTTTGGTCTGTAATTCTTTCGCGTTCCTGGTAAATATGAATACACTCCGCCAATGGAATGATCGGTAGTCTGGCTTGCATTAACTCCGCAGGATATACATGTTGGTGGCTGAAATGTAAGAGCTAAGTACAGTCTGTCAAGTTAAAGCGTGGGTGGCTTTACTCGCAGTCGGTAAGGTGTATCGACATGATTTTGGTGTCAAAATATTAAGAAGAGCTCCCTC
>NC_046657.1:7568810-7573272 GCF_010883055.1 Belonocnema kinseyi
GAGCTCTTCTTAATATTTTGACACCAAAATCATGTCGATACACCTTACCGACTGCGAGTAAAGCCACCCACGCTTTAACTTGACAGACTGTATATATTTTACATCTGTAATTAAACTGATTTTAAATATATTGGTTTGTGCATGATTACACTTTTTCAATAACTTACAATAAGGATGCTGGCTGTGTGCATCCCCAGCCACTAAAAATACCATACGTTATATCAGGTAGAGCTCCCAGAAAAAGACTAATTGGTCTATTAGGACTTTCTCGAAAGTCGAAAGGCGGAAAAGCTTCAATCAAGGCTGTAAAATACATTACAAAAAGAATTTTATCGCAATAAACTAGAGATACTAATTTCCAAAAACAATTTTTAGTTAACAATTTATTTTTGACAAATCGATTTTCAGGAAATTAATTTTTTATACAAAAGGCAATGACAGTTAAAGAATCACCTAGTTGGCTATTGGGTTGGACTACAATTTTTCTTCTGACAGTGTGAGGAGTTCCGTATTGTCTTGTCGCTGAACCAGATAAAATGGTATATGGAGTGTACGAATGAAACCGAGTTGGATAAACACAAAAACGAAGAATTAGGACAAATACGTCAGATAATATAGAACCAGCACACTGTGTAATGTTATATTTTTGAATATTGACAATGTAGGGAGCGTTTCTAAGCGATATTGCTCGACCTTCGTCACGTCCATATTTATCCAGTCTGACTACACGCTTTCGACGAATATGAACATCTGTGGATTCGTCTATAAAAAATATATATAAAGCAGGTTATTATTTATCATCTTTAACAATTTAATCAATTATTATTGTGACATCTCTACACAATATGGTGGGACGCCAGCTGTGTGAGAAGGTATTTTGACTACATTAGTGACTGGAGCCGTGGAGAAGAAGAAATAGTGATAGAGAAGTCACGGAGGGCAGGAAGAGTAAGCGAGTGTGTATAAGGACTGTGTTTTAAGCAGCCGATAAGCAGAGCGGAAGAGGAAGACATTTTGTAGAGAAACAATTTTGTTAGCAACAAACGAACAAAGAGATAATGGGGACGGTGTGAAGAAAAATATGTAGATTGGGTGAGTAAGAGAGAAAGGAATAAATGAATGGCGGAGATGGCGAAAATGCATCTCTAAGTATCCAGGAGCTCAATCAAAAGGTTGTAAAGATGACAGAGAAGGCAAAGTCATAGGGAGATTAGGCAACAGGAGGAATTGAGGTAAAGAAGAGACATACGAGCTGTTACACGGATGAGAATGAAAGTGAGAGGAAGAACCCACCGAATTTTATGACTACGAAAAAGCAGAAAGTCGAAAAGGAAGACAGAGGAGCGAGAAGAAAACTGAAGATGCTGGGGGTCAGTGGAGATAACTGCGAAATGCTGAATTTGGTGGGGAGTCTAGCGCCACACACACAGAAGGTGGCGAAAGTAGAGTAGGGGTAAAATTGTTTTTAAAAAAAACTAAAATAGAAAGCAGAGAAAAGTGGCATGTGACCTGTGAGCGAGCATGTGCTAAAAGGGTATATCGTAAAAGGGAGTGAGTTGCAGTGTGGATTAGGGTGTGATGTGTACTAGGGATTAATAAAAGCGTTAAGGAAGGAAATTTGTATTTTTGTATAGATTAGGAGGAAGGAGGTTTTGTTATCGCCAGTTGAAAAGGGATAAAATGTAGAGAGAGAGAGAGAGAGAAAAGGGAAAGGAAGATACATACAATATACTGAATATGCGAGTTTACGAGAGAGATCGTTTGTAATTCACCAATATGACAGTTCGGATAAAGGAAGTTTGTTACTATTTGTGACGATAGTAAAGGGGAGAGGAGGAAGTAGTATAGAGGTAGGGCTTCCGCTTGCACGTAGAGTACGCATAAATGAGAGAGGTAAAATAGAAGTAGGCTAGGTTAGGCTTAAAAGTTTTGTGATAAGTTTTTTGTACTGGCTTTTAAAGACTCTCAAACCCATAAAAGGAAGATAGTGTAATAAATACATACACGATATGGTGGAGCAATAGTACTGTGCAGAAGAATGTGAAAATTCATCCGACGAACCGCAACACCTAATGTGCTTCTCACTTAAAGGTGTGATTCATTTTAAAAACTTTTGAAGAACATACCTTCAGCGTTTTTAGAATGAGATAAAATCCTACTATTTTGGCATATTAGAATAAGAGAAACTGTTTTTCCAACAAAGGTATTATAGGACCGATAGTCCGCAGTCCAAGTATATTAATTGCAGTCACTAACTTAGTTTTAAAACTTTCAAAAATGCTCACAGTTCCAACAGCATTCGGTTAAGGAAAGTAAAAAAATGGGTCGGAAGAGAAATAAATTAGAATTAAACAGAAGAAGTGAATTTCACTTACCAATATTCTCCTCTAATAAATCCGAAATTCCCTCAGTCAAAACTGCACAAAATAAAAGAAGGCTCAAATAAGACTGCTTTTTCATGGTAAGAAAAAAATATTTATTATTATTTATCATTAATGGAGTATAAATTTGCAGAATATAAAATACTGGATCTATTTTCCTGTTCTGAATTGTCACCAGAAATAAGAGTATAACACCTTATTAGCGAAAACTTTTTCGAAACTTGAGAATTAAGGAAAAGTTACAGTGCATGATTCACAACATCATAAGCAAAACCAGTAGAAAATACGAGATTTAAAGTATTATTTTATAGCCTTACTTTTATATGGTGTGTCAACATTGTATATCTGCTAAAAAATGTGTTTAATATCATCATATTAACATTAAGTGCATCATAAATCCCCCGCTGATATTAGCCAATATCCATCATTAGTATGATTTAGCCGTATAAAGAAGTGGGTTCCAACAATTTCAGAATTTGGAAATTTATTGATTTATAATCGTGCAATTTTAATTTTTTAATTTACAATTACTGAATTGGCGAACATTTGAAATATAAACATGAATTTTGAAGAAAAAGAACTTCAAATTATAAATCCTAATTTTGAAAGGAAAATTTGTTATTCTGTGGTTCATATCAAAGTATACATATTCCAAAAGGACTTAGGCAACTGTTTATTATGACCGCGGTGTTATAGCGCATCAGCAATGCATTAAATTCCTTTCTTCACACATAGAATTTACAATTGAGGACTTACAGTCGGAACTTAACGTTAAGAATTACTATTTCAATAATACCTAATAGAGCTTCAGAGGCCTAAAATTACGTGGAAAATAAATTAAAGGAATTATACGTTGTGTATTCTCTTCTGGCATATCATGAACTTTAATCCATAAGGTTCTATCTTAAAATTTAATGTGGCTTGATTATCACTTGTTTTGTATGTGAAGTAATAGGAAACAATTGAAAATAAATTGACCTTTCAAATTCAGGATACAACTCTATCGTTCGAGGGTCGCAACATGTCGTTTTTTTAGCTTTCTCTTCCGGCATATTTTCACGAATCTCAATTCCGTCTTTAAGCTATTATGTTGGACACAAATTTTTCCACTTGTTGGAATCAACCTGGAATTATCATGGAATTCACCGTACACTCTTTGGCATGGCTTAGAAATCAAGCGTGATTTTGTTTACACTTTCCGCCCATTTTAGGTGATTGGGCTGGGATGATATATAGATATATAGAGATAAAAGCCAACCTCTATTTATCACAAAAATCAACTTTTAATTTTACATTCAGAAATTTATTACCCGACATAAAGTTTTAAGCTTTTTGAAATTAACCTTAAATTATTTGGAAGTCCTAATAAATTATTTGGAATTTTTTAGAATCCCACTGAGAAAAAAATTGCGTTGGCAATAAAATATGCCATAAGAAAAATTACAAATCGTACACATTCCTGAAAGGGAAAATGAATATTCGGCGCATTTTGTGGGAAGCCAAACCTAAATTTAATCTTAAAGAATCTGAAAAATATTAAAATTGTCAACATATCTACATTTTTTCTCCATAATTTTCAACTAAATCACACCAAATTATAATGGAAAGGCTTTAGTAACATATTTTATTATGTGTTACAATACGCGAGTTGGATAGATTACGAAGATTGGCACAGGTTGAAAATTGGTTTGGTAAATCACACCCATGGCCACGCCTTACGAGCCCGAGATGGGTGACCGCAGGGATAAATATGGGGCAGAATACGTAGAGCGTTTTCATCGAAAATGATTGTTTTTTTTTATCGTGATAAAACTTTTCTGACTTATAGTCCCCATGAACCTATATTAATTCATTAAACCATGAGTCCATAACGATTGCCAACATACAGGAATATGAAGTTCTGACCCTTTCAGTCGTTCTCAGGTGCTTTTTTACCATCACGTTATTGTAACTTCATTTAGGATTATTCGATTTGACTTTTCTGATACGAGGGTAGTTCAATAAGTCCTTAGAATGACCAACAGATGGCGCGCGAATCGCTCCAAATCATCTGTTTTCAGTCAGCACCACTCCCGACTAGA
>NC_046657.1:7573372-7639380 GCF_010883055.1 Belonocnema kinseyi
TAATAATTTGTGAGTGTTTTGGGAAGGCCAAAAATAGCATGAAATTCAGATATTCTTACATTTAGGCTGTATGCGTAAGTTTTTTTAGGGGTAATTTTGGGGAGACAGGGGTTGTTTTGAAAAATATGTCTTTACGCAGTTTTTGAGAGCCCAAAAAAAACCCAAAATTCTGGCGCTGTTGATAATTTTTTTTTTAATTGCTGTAGTGAGGTGTTGGCGGACAGCACCTCAAACCGAACAGTCCGTTTTTTTGAAAAAAATAAAATAGCCCAAAAATCGGTATGGTCACCTGGCAAGAGCCCAAAATAGCCCAAAATTTGATAGGCTAAAATTTAGATTAGGTGCAAATTTAATTTTAAGGGTAGTTTTTATAAATGAGGGGTTGTTTTTCAAATTTAATTTTTAAATGTTTGAAGAGCCCAAAAAATCCGAAAATAATGGCGCTGTTTATTTTTTCAAATTTTCTGTACTGGATATGATAGCAGTCAGCACCTCCACCTAAAAATCCGTTTTTTTTTTAATGTGAGAGCCTAAAAATCGGCATTGGTGTCCAAGAAGAACCCGAAAAAGCCCATAATTTGCATATGCTTTCATTTAGTTTAGATGCATATTTAGTTTTAAGGCTATTTTGTAGAAGATAGGGGTTGTTTTAAAAATTTTAATTTTTGCCTTTTTTAAGAGCCCAAAAAAGCCCAAAATTCTATCGCTGATGATTTTTTCAAATTTTCACATTTTCTGTACTGGAGATGCTAGCGGCCAGCACCTCCACCCAAAAGTCAGTTTTTTGGGAAAACTAAAAGAGCCCAAATTCGGCATCGGTGCACAAAAAAGCCCAAAATTCTCGCATGAAAAAAATATTGAAAGTCCGTTGTTGAGGTACTAGCGGAACGCACCTGCCTATATGTGAAGTTCCCACCGCCTCCACGCCACTAGATACGCCACGCCACTCAAACGGTGAAAAATTGAAGGCCATTCTGGCTACCCAGATTTGCAGACTGACTATATTCGAGGGTCAACTATGGGGCAACCTTCTAGATGGCTAAAGAGTCCTTCTATATATGGTTAGAACAAGAAGTTTAAATCGAACATCTTGGAGAGTCGAGTTGATCGTTCAGGTCGGTCAACTTGATCATCACAGAAAGCCGAACTTCTATATATGTTTTCCGTTACCTACCCAGGTTATACATATATGGTGATACATAACACTGGTGTAAATTCAGAAATTCTGCATCATCAATAAGTGATGAAAGTTTTAGCACAATTTCAGTTAGAACGGTAGGGTGACAGCAAATGGATAGATGAGCGTTTGTTTGAAAATGGGTTCGACTTTTGTAATTTTCAGTCACATAATTTACGGGCAAATATTGGTCTGCTGCAATGGGTCTTCTGCACTTTCGTGAATGGTCTAAATAAATGAAAACAAGATGATCGTACTGGCCATCCAGGAAGAATACATTGATTGTCCTGAAAGTGAAACTGCTCTTCTCATAACAGTCAAACTGGACATAAAACGTGAGTCTCACTGAAGATCTAGAAAAACGGACTGACTCTAATTTTTGACTCTCTAACTTTGATCATTCATTTTTCTACGTGCATTTCTCAGTGAAGCCACAATGAGAAACTGGACCTAAACGACCATGTCACTTACGTATCTTTTCACTTTGGATTGCAGTATAGGATAAGCATTGATCGCTCAAGTTCCAGCCCATCAATATTAAATATAAAATAAACATAGCACTATAGAATAGAGTGCGTTGAAGCAGGATGACTATATGCTTGCCTAACCATATCTTGTCCAGATGCCAAAAAAGGTCACTTGTAGTACAATTTTTGGGTCGGTTTCAAGCTCATCGAGAAAAAATGAGTTAATTTGTAAAATGTTGTACTATATACAATAAGGTAAATTACTCCATCAGAAAATCAATATTGTGTCATAAAAGACAAAGTTCCAACAACATTGAGAAACTTTTATTTGATCTTTTTGATTTAAAAATTAAAATTTGTTTGAAATGGTTGCCTCTTCTATTGAAAAATTCGTCTGTTTTAGTAGAAATTTTGTCCCTATTGAACAAAAATGAAAATATTTAGTTCAAAATTAAATAATTTGATTGAAAGGTCATCCACTTTTCATTGAAAATCAAACTGTTTTATTGGAAATTTCTCATTAGGGGTTGACAATTCAAATATATTTTTGAAAACTAACCTCTTGTTTAAAACTCATATTTTCATGTCGAAAAATCAAACTGAATTTTTTTATTAGAACTTAACTATTTATATTTAATCTCTCCCATTTACGGGTTTGAGGGCCTCCGCTTCCTGTACATAAAATTTACATCCCATCTTTAATCTAAATTACCCGCTTTTTATCTTCTAATATTTCGCCTAACTTAAAAATAAAGTTAAGTAATAATAACAAAAAATAATACTAATAATTCTAGTAATGAGCGATCTTCCAGGGCTTCCGTTTCCTCTGAAGATAAAAAAAAACATTTTCCACGATGTAGAATTTAAGTTTGGGTTTTAAATTCCTTTTTCCGGCTCAACCGTTTGGCTCTACCCTATTCCCTTGCTTTCCCTTTCTTCTTCCAATTTCTTCATCCACATCACTCTCTGTCCATTACAATTAAAAATCAACCTAACACGCTCATTAACACTCAAGTGTCCATCTTCCTCTCCTGTGCATCTCTAAAACATGTGCCTATGACTCCAATTCGTATCCACATACTCTACATAAATTCTTCTCTTCATTCATCCAATATCTACAAGCTCTCACTCCTTGTTTCATTCTAAACCGTACCACCCTACTCCATTTGTCTTCCTTTTCTTTCAGATATTCTGGTTCCGTCAACCCTTTGATCATCATGTACCATCTATTGTACCTCGAATCTATAATCTTTGTCCATCTCTCTTATCATTGTTTAACTAATAGCTCTAACTCTATATCCTGCCACTCCATAACCCCTTCTCGTATCTTACAAACCCTTCCCATCTTTCTCCTTTCCTTCTCCCATTTTGAATTTCCCAAATTTCCTCTCGCCTCATTATTCCGAACTTCACCCAAACATGCATGAGTTATGCTGCTTCCCTCCCCCATTTAGCTTCTCTTAAAACCTCCAGGCTTTCTTAATTTGTCTAGTAACCATTTTTTCCCTTCCTAACTCTTCTCCTGACGTATATCCTGGGCAACTCCAGCTAACCCCCATTATCCACCTCAGGAATCGCTCATGTATGCTTTCAACTTTCCTGTGCTTCTTCCATCCCCAGATCTCCACTCCATAACACAACACCGCCCAAATCAACGCATCAAACAACCAGACCCTCATTCTCCAATCGTCCTCAAACCTTCTCTTTCCTATTCCCCATACTTGGCCTATTACGTTACTCGCACATTCAATTATTTTTCTCACCTGCAGCTCGTTTCCCCCTCCTGCCTCAAACCAAAAACCTAAGTAACAGTATTCCTCCACGCTCTCCACTGTTTGTCCGTTCATCTTCCAAACGTAATCTGAATGGTGTTTCTCTTTCTGAAACACATCACCTTGGTCTTCTCTACGTTCACCGTCAGATCCTTTGCTCCCGCATACTCTTCAAAAATTCTCATTATTAAGTTCATCCCCTTCTTGTTGTCTGCTAACAAAACTAAGTGATCCGCATAAGCTAGAAAGTATATTTTGCTGTTACGCAATATCGTCCCCCCTTTTTCTTTCTTTTTTAGCTTCTCCTCTTGATCTACCAACAGAATATTAAACAGTAGCAGACTCAAAGGGCACCCTTGCCTTAGACCTCTATCTATCCAGAATACCTCTCCTTTTTCTTTCCTGTCTTCACCCTAATCCTGGTTTCCATAAAAATGTCCTTTATCCTCTCCACCAGCCTTCCTTCTATTCTCCTCTCTTTCATTGCCATACTTCAACGCACCCACTTCTTCCCTTGTTATTCTATTCTCTATCTCCCTTTCTCCTTATACTAACTTTCTATTTTCCCCTATTATCCTATTTTGTTTTCCCCCTAACAGACCCTTGAAAAAGTCTGTGCACTTACCCAACTTTATTTCTTCATTCACGCACTTCTTTCCTCCTCTTTTCTTATTTATGATATCCCAAACCCTACCGTCTTTGATCGCTTTTTCTACTTTTTCCTTGTACTTTTCCTTTCCCCTTTGCTTTTTCCTTCCGAGCAACCTCTCATGTTCTCGTTTTCTCCTATTGTCCTCCCCTTTCTCCATTTCCCCTGTTTTCCATTTTCTTACACGCTCTCTCATTCTCTCTTTACTCTCCTTACATTCCTTTTCCTACCGGCTTCTCTTCACCCCTTCTCTTTCTTTAAACTCTTTCAGTTTATCTACCTCCCAGGCTCCCATTTTCTTGTTCCTTTCTCCCTCTCTTTCCTTTCTCCAACTGCCTCGCATCTTGCCAACGCCTTTCAGTCTAGCTATTACCGGGAAATGCTCGGACCCAATCTCATTACCGACTTTCAGGAAACTTATCAAATTCCTCATTCTTTCTTATGCCAGGATGTAGTCTATCACTGTCTATCCCTTCCCAACAAATATTATCTCTCCTTCCTTATCTCCTTTCATATTAACATTACATATAGACCATCCTGCTTCTCCTATTATGTCTAGTAACCTCCTTCCCTCCCTGTCTTTTTTTCTATGCCTGGAACTCCTTACATATGCTTTTGTTTCTCCATCCCAAGTCCATCCTCCTTTTTCGCCAGTTCATGCATTCAAAATCACCTTTTATCAAAACTTTCCTCTTCCTCTCTTCTTCTATATACACAAACCAACGCCAATTCTTTTCTCACACCTGAGACTGCCATGTCAGATCCTTTGACTATTACGTTTTTTTTTTCCTCTTTGCTCCCCTTCTATTTGTTTTTCAATCTGTGAAAATCTATGTCGCAGCCTCTCATTTTCTACTCGCAAGCCTACTCTAACTTCTGTTGTATCCTGGCTCGCTGTTAACTCAACCCTTTTTCTCTCATCGCTCACTTCTATCTTACTCACTCTCTCTTCTATTACACTCAACTCCTTTTTTCCATTTTCATCAAATCATCTCTGCTGATTCTCTAAGCTTTCCATTTTTGGCAGACTTTCTCTTTTTCACGTTTCCAAAATTCTTCTCACTCATCCCATTTCCTTCGTGTTTTTTTTACCTTCTCCTTTAGCTATCCCCCTTGCCTCTTCATATTTTCCAGCATCCCACATGTCTCATCTCTAAAGCCTGTGAACATTGCCTGAATCTTCGTCAGAAACTTCCCCTTCTCCTTCTCTTTTTCCGGCGTTTTTTTATCCTTTTTTTTAGTTTTGATCTCCCTCTAATCTTCGTTCTCTTTCCTTTTCCTTTATCCTCTGCCGATTTTTCCCTTCCACTAATAATTCCCTCGCTGCTTTTTGCACTTGCCCGTTTTCGCCAGTCGTCAAGCAGTCGTATCGAACCTACACTATGAGAGCGCTGTGTCGATTTTTTGAGCTTTTCCAAATTTTCTGATCTACCTCTCATGTTACCACTCCCTAGGCTTGCTGCTGTTGTCGCGGTTCCCTCACTCCTAACCGGCGTCTTGTACCGCTCGTCATCACTACTTTCGCAGCTTGCCTCGATACCCGCCTTATGCCCACTCCTTTCGACTAACCTACTTATCTACTGAGCATGTCTCGCAACAATCTTTCTTGAACAAGAGTGCAACTGTTTTGATAAAAATTCATCGATTTTTTTAAAAAGTTACCCTTTTTGGTTATAAATTCAACTGTTTTATTAAATACTCAACTATTTAACAGAAAATTAACTTTTTGTTTAAAAGAAATATTTTAGCGTTAAAAAATTAAACTAAAATCTTTTTCAGGTGAAAATTCAAGAATGTTTTTTTAATCAGTCTTTAAAATTCAAAAATTCATCTGCTTTAGTAGAAATTTTATTTTTATTGGATAGAAATGCAACCGTCTGGTTAATATTTAATCTTCTTTGTCTGAGAATTAACTATTTTATTTGAAAATTTGAGTTGAAACACTTTGTTAAGAAATCAGTTTTTTTGGTAAAGATTCATGTTCTATGTTAAAAATTCATCTCTTTGGTTGAAAATTCAACTTTGTATTATATTCTTTCGTGACCGAAAAATATTCATATGCTGTATCTCAAATACTGTTTCATTTAGTTTATAAAAAATCACAGTTTAAAAATATTACAAGCTTAACATCATGAGACTTGAATGTTTAGGTTCATGGAAAGTTAAAAAGTGGTCAAGGAAAAATCATGGAATTTTTCAAATGACGTGCATGACGTTAAAATCATCAAAAGGAGGCGTCATAAAAGAAGTTTGACATTTTAACGTGTGCATTGCGTAAAACAGTCGAATTTGTAAAATTGGTTAAAAAATATTTATAACCTACTTTGCACCATCAAAAAAATGACCATGCGGCAAGTAGTATACTTGACCTATGCATGCATGTAGCAAGAAACACGCTGGGTAAAAGGCAGTTATTATCACACAATTTAATAGCATTCCTTATCGATATCAGAACGAATATTATATAAACTATCAACTTATTTGTCTCCAAATCATATTTTATTTTAAAGCACATAAAATATATTGTTCAGAACTATCAAATAGAAAAGATTTTTCAGCATAAAATAAAATACTCACGTCTCAAAATACCATACGATTCATATCGTCCACAACTTTAAAGTGTTGTGAATTTGATCATTTCAAAACAGATGAACATGCTGAAATCGAAAAAGTTCGACTTGAGCATGTCTTAGTTTTGAGACGGAGCCAGACTACAATTTATATCTTGGAGGCAAGTTTCTATGTCTTGAAGACATAAATTTATCTCTTGAGTCGACTTTTTATGACTCCAACATAAGCTTGGCGACGATACTGAAAATGTTGTTTCTTTTTACATATTTGTAACGGCTTAGGGGATCCTTCTAGAGCCTTACGATTTTTTAATTTTTAAAGAAAATTTGATCCACAGATTCTGATTTTTTTATTTAAAAATAACTTGTCTTGAGACAAGTAAACGCCGCTTTCACTGACGTGGCAATAAAAGTGAGAGGAAGGCCTATGTCTCGACTCAGTTTTTGAGACACAGCCAGACATCGATTTCTTGGAGACGAACTCAAGACATAACCAAGTCGAACTCAAGTCGAATAATTTTTACTCGGGGTACCACTTGGTATCACAGTTTTATGTCGCTTCTACTATTTGTCTAGTTAGTCTATTATTTAACTATGTAGCCTAGTACTTTTACCTGTTATTTCAAAACCCATTTCTATGCGTGTAACATGATAAATCGTCAACGGAGTAAATTAGTTTTTAACAAAGCAGTTCAACTTTTCACTAAGTAGTTGCATTTTTAACTAACAAAGATGAATTTTCAACGAAAGATGTAATTGTTATTGTTTTCATAAATAGTCGAATACTTAAAAAAATACTTGAATTATTAAAAAAAACATAGTATTAATGTTTAATTAAACAGTTGCAATCAAAAAAAAATTTTAATGTGTAGCAAAAGTGTTGAATTTTCAATAAAATAGACTAATTTTCAACCAATTGGTTGAATTTACAAATAAAAAGATAAATTTTCAACAGGTTTACTTGAAATATAAAAAATGCGGTATCTCTTGATCACTGTATTATAATAATGACGAAAGTACAGAAAGTGAGAAATCTTTTTTAAATAAATAAAATTAATTTTATATTCTTAAAATGCATTAACGCTTACATTCAGTAATTTTGATTCTTGCATTTATAAATTGGAATTTCAAATGGACGATATTTTATTTATGGCTGTGTAAACTACACAAAGTGCAAAAATATTCGTTTATTTAAATTTTCAAATTAAAAAAATACATTGTCAAAATAAACTTGTAATACGTTATTGTAAATTATACTTCAAAGAATATTTATAAATAAAATAGAATCGCAAAAAGTGCGTTTCTGAGGTTAAAATATTAGTTGGAATTGATCTATTTTGTACGAAATTCGTATTTGTATGTACAAGATTAGTCCTCTGGATTAACAATTGATGTTTTTGGTTTACAAGTTGTCTATTTAATTAAAAATTCCTATATTCTGCAAGAAATTTCTTCTTTCTTTTTTTTAATGCAACTGTTTGTTAAAAATTAGTAATCTGTTTTCTTTGAGGATTCATCTATTTTTAAATATTCGTCTTTTGGTTGAAATATTAATTATTATATTTTTCGTCGAAAATTATCTCTTTTGTTGTTAGAAATTCAACTGCTTCTTGGAGAGTGGCATTGCTTTGTTGAAATTTAATTTATCTGGTTAAAGATTCATCAGGTCAGTTGGAAATTCATCTTTTTTTTTAATCGAACTATTTAAAAAAAATCTTCTTCTTGGTTGCAAATTAATAGTTTTTACAAAAAATTTAAATATTCAATTTTCTTTTGATTTATCATATTAATTTTATGGTTAAAAATTCATCTATTTTGTTAAAAGTTCTTAATTTTTATATTTGAAAGTTAATGATATTGACTTGATAATGGTCTACCATATATAGTAGACTATTGTTGTTAGAATCAAATTCATTACTACTATATATTTTATTATAGTCATACAAACTGTGCTTAATAGTCAAGTTCCAGAAATTCCAATTTTTCGAAAATCCATTACACTTATCTACAGAAAATGATATACATATTTATCCACATACTTTTAGAAACACTAATCGGACGCATTTTCGTAGTTTGAAGCAAACTTCTGTTAACAAAAAAAAACTGGGGCGCTTTCTGTTGCCAGAAGGTAGTTTCACTACATTGGTGATTAGATCCGTAGAGAAGAAGAATGAGTGAGAGAGAAATCACAGAGGACGGAAAGATTTTTGATATATTTGGAGGAAGGAGATCTTGTTACCGCCAGTTGAAAAGGGATAAAGTAAAGAGAAAGAAAGAAAGAGGAACAGAGAAAAGAGTATGGAGACAATATACTGAGTATGCGAGTTTACGAAAGATTTTTTTGTAATTGGACAATATAACAGTTCGGGTAAAGGGATTCTTTGTTACTACAGTGATACCCTTCAATAGCTCGTTTGTATAGCCTAACATTGCTCGCTTCACCTCATCTCGCCTAGGACGCATGTCGCTACCTTGTCGCTTTACCTCGCATTGCCAGTATCTGCCTCCGCGGCTCATAGTTACTACTTATCTACTATTTATAATGTTTAACATTTTCTTACACCTACTTCCTCTCCTATTTCCAAAAATTCCGTCTACATTCCTCTTCCTCCTTCCTTCCCTTCTCCTCCATCTTACCCAACATCCCTTTCACGCAAGCTACTGCCCTTTTTTCCCCACTGTCATGCAAAAATGCCTCCATTCTTAGCCCACTCCTTTCCACCTCCTCAAACTCCTTTAACCAGTGCTCCACTTGTGCATCCCCTTCCTGCACAATTCACACATCATCTTCTCTCTAGAAAGCCAGAACCTATTATGATCATCAATGCATCCGCATCTCATTTTCGCTATAAGTTCCTGACTAACTTTCTGTCTCTTGTCACACAAATATTGCGCTCTCTCCTTTTGCAGTTTCCACACATAGTTCTACTCACTAAAAAAAACCTTGACTAAAAAATAAAACCTTGACTCTCTTATTTTATCCCCCCACCCCTTTCTTCTTTTTCTCTCTTCATGCCGTTTCTCTTAACCACCTCATATACCCTACTTCCTTCCTCGTGCATTCTTCTCACTTAATCTATCTACAATCCATTTCTTCTAAAATAAGTTCCCCTTTTCACCTCCATATTCTCACCTCTACGCCTGCTCTCCTTCTCACACCAACACTCCCTAACCAGCTTACTTTCCCCCTCTTCCATAAATTTCTCCTCATATTTACACGCGCGACTCCCCGTTATAATCCATGAACTCGTTCTTCCTGTCTCCCTCTAGACCTTATCACCACATTGGCCCTTCTCACTCTCTCTTTTATATGACTATCGACTTCATATTCCTCTGAAACAGGCAGCCCAGGCACACAAACTGTTTCATTTCCTGTACCGATTTTCCCTTCGACTTCCACTCTCCTCGCTTATCTCTGTCACCTCCTTTCCTGAACACCATAACGTTGCCTCCGCCCCCTATCCATCCTCAAAAACATCCGTTGCCCTCTCGAGGAGGCTTCTTTCCACTCCTCTCTCATACATCACCTCCGACAACCTCCCCCTATCCACTGAAGCGAACGTACCTTTCAGATCTACAAGAAATGAATACATTTTCGCACCCTCTGTAGCTAATTCTCTATTCACGGACTGCAAGACGTAAACTTTGTCGATATTACTCCTTCCCTCCTTGAAGCCCGCCTGTGTCTTTCACAATATTCCTTTTCTGCCTCACCCTATCACTGTTTTTATAAAGTGGTGCGATCAACCCCTCCACTTCCTTATCGGTTTCTCTATCTCCTAGCTATTCAGCTCCTCTCTATCTGCGTCCTTCGTTCTTCTTTCCCCTTATCTCTGTTCTGTGTATCTGATACCCGAAATGAATCCTTAAAAAATTCCCTCCATTCCTCGTTTCCTATCTTCTCACTTATCGCCACACTACGCTAACTAAACCTATCACTTATCTTACACACGTCCCCTTCTGTCTTAACACTTCTCAACTCCTCTTTCCGATCTTTTCCCTGTTCTTCCTTCTTACATATTACCCTAAACGCCTTCCTCATTTCTACGTACTGCGCTCCTTTCGCAGTTGCTTCCTTTCAATTAGTGTACTTCCTTTTCGCATTTCTCGTCATCATCTTACATTCTCTATCCCACTACGGCTCCACCATTCGTTTTATTTTCTTTCTAAATACCTTCTTTTTCACACATTCTTTCACTTTCTTTTTCACATCCTCCTATATCTCTTTCACCAACTCGCCCTTAAAGCTTACCTATCCAAATTGCTTCAGATACTTCTCTATCGCCTCCCTCGTCCATGAACCTTGCTCCCCTAACGACCGTTCTTCTCTACCCTGCCTCCCGCCACCCTCCCCTTTTATCCGCAAACTTAATCGCTGATGGTCTGCTTCCACCCTGCCTTCCACTGCGAATCTTCGGTTTCCTTTCGAAGCTCTGCCTTTTCCGGTACAGGCCTTGTTCCCCTTCATTTCTCCAAGAAAGCCCCCCCAGTACCACCATAGCTTCCTCTCTCTTTCTCTCCTAGTATGTCTTCCATCCTTCCTTTAATCCTTTCGATCCCATCCTTCTTGTGCACAGTCACAAACTTATACGTTAACCCTCATATTGTTACTACCCTCAATCACATGCCCTTCCCGTCTGCCTCTCCGTGAACTTCTTTATCTCATGTACCCCTTACCCCTCTTATAATTCCCCCGCTAGCCCTGCCTTTCCTCTTCACTTTGACCGCCTCCTGTAGCCACCACTATACCCGCTAGGCAAATTTGGCTCTACCCTATTTTATTCCTTTCTCTCTACCCACCTCTCTACCAGTCCCACCACAGCAAACTCCAGAATACACCTCCAGAAATTCTCATCTTTCTTCTTTACTCCTGATACGTTCTAGTACAGCACCTTCATTACTCCTCCACCCTGCTTTACTCCACCCCCCCCCTACTTCCCACGAAACAAAGTCCCTTACACATCCTTCAACACCTCCTTCTGCTCGTCCTATACCCACATTTTCTCATTTACTTTTATTTTACGATAACCTACCTTTGGCGCTCTCCCTCCTAGCCCTGTCGTTTAGAATTCTCTGAGCATGGCTTTCCTTCCTCGTCAAATATTGATCGATGAAAGGCTTCTTATGCTTTATCCTATTTTTGTTTCGCCTTACCCACAAAAATTCTTCCCAGCTCTCCAATTCCACAACCGTCATTTAATTCTCCTTTCTCCCCTCCAGCCTAACTTACCCGCCCATATTTTTAACCCACCCTATCCTCTGTAGCAGCGCTTGCACCCTCTCCCTTTCCTCCCTGTTCTGAAGCTTTAATACTTTTATTACAATATTATTTCTTCTATCTGCCTTCTCTCTTCTCAACAATCTCAACTCTATCGCCCTTATCCTTTCCCTATTCGTTCTCTCCTCCTTTTCATTCCTACGCTTCCAAACTTTCTCTTGTATCATATTCTCTACCCTCTCCAAAGTACCATTTTTCCCGTCCTCCCCCCTGTTACCTACTTCCATTTCCGATCTTTCTCCTGCCTTCTTAGACTTTTTTCGCCCTTTTCTACCACACGCTGATCTCTTACTCTACCTGCCTTAATTTATATTCTTTTTCCTTCCTTACTGACACCACCTGCCTCTGCAGTACTTCTACTTTCTCACTCAGCTCTTTTATCTCATATTCCCATTTCTCATCTCTTACCCTCAGATCCTTTCTCATATTTTCCATCTGCTCAGTAGGCCCCCTTACGTCTTCTTTCAACCTTGCGACCTCGCTTATCAACACCCCGCCTACATCACTACGAGAACTACCCTTGTCCAGCATGCAGGCCCAAAAAAATTACTACAGACTACGCCGTTCCCTTGCCAACCTAACTTTCCTTATTTAGGCAAATCCTACTCCACAACTACTCCGAAAAGTAATTTTTAAAAACCCGATTTACCCCTCACAACCCACTCACCTCCTAGGCCTCTACCCTCACACGTTACTTACACCTTCCACACGAACTCCACAAAATCTTCTAACTACATGTCACCGCACACTTTCTCGCTACCACCACCTACATGCAAGTCCAAAAACATTTCGATACGTCTATTCTTTTATGAGATATTTCTAATTGGTACACTTTGAACACACGAATTTAATTTCCACGCCAGCGTCTATCAACCCTTTGCGTGTCTGCCGGACAGAAGCAGCTTCCCCCACTCCAACTTTATACCCTGCGATCGATCTTGGTCGTAAATAAACAGCCATTATAGACAGTATTTTCGCAACTGATTTTTCTGACAATTTTACTACAATCAGTATTAGTATACATTTAGTAATATTTACCAATTTAAGCTGCGTATTTTGAAAATTACGACTGTAATTAATTTTATACAAGAATAGAAACCCCCGAAACAACAGTATCTTTTTTAATAACAAATAGCGTTTCTCAAAAACAATACAATCGCAAAGCGTAATAGATTAAACTACAGATCATTTTAGCAGCTCCAGTTAATACTTAAAACTTTTTTTGTAAATCAATACCTTGATTGCAATCTCCCAGAAATATGATTTTACCAACTTTAAACAATGCGCAATTCGCTCTGACCACCTATTTTTTCCTGCAAACATAAGCTTTCATTCCAGACATAAACACTACATGATGGCATGAGCTACAGTATAGGACCGATGGTCCTATACTGTAATCCTGACAAAGCAAGCGCTAACTCCAGAGGCCATCTATTGACTAACTCTTTTCGCGTTTTCTACGTTATTTAGTTTTAAAACGTTCAAATCTTTGTACAGGTCCAACAGCATTTAAATTAAGAAAGTCAAAGAATGGAACAGAAGGAAAATAATTAGAATTCAACACAAGTGAATTTCACTTACTAACATTCTCGTCTAATAAATCAAAAATTCCTTCAATCATAACTGCACAAAATATAAGGAGGCTAAAATGAGTCTGCTTTTCATTGTAAAAGAAGAATATTTTTTATTATTTATCTTTGATCGATTATAAATTTGCAGGATAGAAAATATTGGATCTATTTTCCTGTTCTGAAACATTTTTTCGAAACTAGAGAATTAAGTCAAAGTTATAGTACATGATTTACAACATTAAAAACGAAACCATGTTTTTAATTTACAATTGTTGAATATGCAAAGATTTGGAATAGGAACGTAAATTATGAATTTCGAAGGATTTCTCACACTGTTATCGATTGGTCTTCGAAATGGAGAGAAAGCGGAGTTATTGACATCAAGAATAGACTTGAAGAACTTTCCTTATTTTCTGAATTATATTAATCCGTATTCATTCTGGACGACCCATTGCCATGATCCTCAATTGTTAATTTTAAGTTCTTTACATTCTCAAGTAGTACATTAATTTTCAATAATCTCTCAGCTGTATAGTGCAGTAATCCCTGAAGTTGTACTGTGGAACCTGTTTCATTAATTTCCATTGGAGAACTTGGTGGAAAGCACTTCGTTTTGGTATTTGCAATTTTTATACGGAGGAAAAGCATAAATATTTTCCTCTTTTGAACGTTTCCTAAGGACTTCGTATTTATTTTTAAACAATCTCAAATCTGTGTAAAGTACAAGTGCTTCGCCATCCATAAATATTATTGAATTTTTAGCCTGCTCTTGTAGCTTGTGAATTTGTAGCTTCTGCTTCACGTACTTTTAATTCTGGTGAGCTTTCACTAAAACGCCTTTTTTAACAATAGGAATTGCAGTTTTTCATCTAAAGTACGCAAGTTCCTTAATAAGTCAGTTTCCTTATCTGAAAAGGATCCTTTTAATGATTCTTTCATTCTTCTCTTAGTTTTTTCAGAACATTCTTCAAAGCCTTTTGTTTTTCCACGTGGAGGAAGTGTTGCCTCTGAAACTTTAAACATAGCATCCAACCAGATTGAATTTTTCTTGAAAAACTTATCCTTATAACAAATACAAGCTTTGAACTTTTTCGTAAAAGTTGTTAAAAAAACTAAGTCAGTTTTTTACAAGCAATTTCTTATAAATTTGCACAAAGGCTATATTTTTCCTGTACACGCAAGATTATAAAAATAAAACGAATATCACGAACAAGTGAGGATCGCAGGAAATTAATGAGGAATACATGAAACAAAAAGGATCATAAAAAATCGAGATCTTAACTGAACATGTATCGTAGACGATGTTAGTCAGCAGGATCTTACAACTTTTAAGAATAAAAAATGAGTGAGAATCGCAGAAGACAATCGAGAGCTCAGCTAAACACGATCAGTTGGTCTGACTTTTGAATTGAATTGCATTAAGAAAAAGCAAAAATATTTCAAAACTTAATGCTGTTAGAAAATAAACGGAAAAAGATATGAAACGATAAGAGTAACTAATACAAATTATTTTTTTTAAAAGTCATGAAAATATATAGTTTAATACGAATAAAATTCAATTTTGAGATACACTTTGAAAGCAGTGTCAACTTCACATTTGTATTGTTTATTTTGCTGATATTATTGATTTTAGCACTTTTTATAGTACAGAAAAAATTATTAATTGTTAAAATTATTAATGTAGCTAATTGAAAAATTAGTAATATTGAAGACCTCAATGACAAAAATATTTAAAACATATACATAATCAGAAGAATTAATAAAAAATATATCAATTACATCCCGTATAAATATAATAATTATAATATGTACAACTAAATTTAAATTGCATAGTATAGAATCTTTTTACCTTTAAAATCTTAACAATTTCTAGTTTTGATAGAAACATTTTTAAAAAGTAATGGAAAATGTAGTTAAAATGTTGAAACAAATAATTTGGTAAAAAGTCCTTAACCAGCAACTGATACGTTCTATAATCAAAAAATGTGAATTTATATGAAAAATGAATTTATATGAAAACTGAATTAAATTTTAATTTATAGAACGCGTAAGTAAATAAACCATCTGCTATATTTAGCATTTTCATTTAAGTTTAAAGGAGATTTTGAATTAAATAGTTAATTAAATAATTTCAAAAATCATGTTTAAAATGAACAGACTGTAAACTATTAAACCCTGTAAACAAACGTACCGTACTCATGAAGTTTCCATCAGATCCTCTAACCTCCGACCCCTAAATGATGTCAGACTCACAAAAAGTGATTTTCACACACAGCATGCTTACGGTTTAACACAATGTCATTCCTTAAAATGGCTTTTTGCTACAGCCTAATTATTGTTAGGTGTTTTAGTGCACTTATAATAAGATCAAGACAACTTTTAAAACAATTAAAAGATGAACTAGACTAAATTTTATCAAAAGACTTTTTGTGAATCGCTCGCAAGTTTATCGGGTTTTAATTATTTTTCTAGACTGCAATGTCTATCAACAGAAAAGTCAGACCAACTGATCGTGGCGCCATCTAAATCAGACAATAGAATTAACACTCTGTTTTAATATTCACATGTTAGTGATTTTCCTTTTCCTTTCATTTATATTTACATGGTACTAGATTGAGATATTTCATGAATAATGATTTGATTCGATTCTGGAAATAGTTACTATGTCCTTTCTTTTAGCCTTGCAATTAATAAACCAAGGTTTTTTAGTTTCTCTAAAGTAATAAACAGAGTAGTGTTTTCCCGTTCTTTCACTTTTCTTCCTGCAAGTATGGTTTGAACGTTTAAAAGCAATATTATAAGCTGAATAGTATAGATCAGAATGTAGAATTAGATAATTAAGTTGCACGTCATCCTCTATTGCCCATTTTGCTAAACTATCAGCTATCTCATTCCCGGTAATTCCCTTATGCCCGGGAATCCAAACTAGTTTAATATCTAACTTTTGTTTTTTTTATAAATACAAAAGGCTATACATATTTTTATTAAATACGAGCCGGTACCCATGGCACTTAAACCTTGGCATGCCTCTAATACGCTCCTTGAGTCTGTAAATATTGTAGCTTTCTCGATAAGATTGTTCAGAATATATTCCATGGCCTCACAAAGTGAAATAGCTTCTGCGTTGAAAATGCAAGCCACTGGTGTAATTTGATAACTTGTTTGTAAATTACAATCGGCGAAGAATGCTGTAACCCAGAATAATCCTCGAAAATTTGTTATGTAGAATATTTAATTTTTACACCAGCCATCCTCCTAGATAAACAAAGCGTGACAACCGTATTATAAAGCGCTATGTGCGAGTAAAATAAAAACAGTGCGTAAGGTTTTAGGACCGCAGCCATACCAAGTGTCTGTTAAACATTTTAAAATATTTAGAACTCTATCACCTCTTTCCAGTCAACGATTATAATGAACTTCCCACGAAAGATTGCTGTTAAACATGATTCCCAAGAATAGAGCCTCTAGTATAAGAAGCTGATTTTGTTCATAACTAAGCACGTGTTATCCAGAATTATCTTTGAGTTCGAAAAAAATATATAAATTGGGACTTCGTTGGTAAGATTGAGACCCCTGTTCCTCAGATAATTATTTAAGCGATTTACACTATATTGCAGAACCTCAATGCATTCTCCTTAGGACTTTGTAGTTATCATGCAATATCATCCGCATATTCGAGGATTTTACATAGACTCTGTAAGACTTTCTGTAGACCTATATTGTAAATCGTGTATGAGGAAGGACTTGTATTACAACCTTGGGGCAAGCCTTTTTTTTAAGTAAAGGGTTCTCTGTAGTTACCATTAATTTTAAGGGACACTTGTTTATTTGTAGTGAGGTTGTAAATAAATTTAGAGATTTTTCCGCGAATTCCTAGTTAAATTATGTCTTTGTCAAAAATGTCGAAAACAACATCGTTGAAAGCTCCTTTGTTATCTAGGAAAAGACAAGCTGAATAGGTATCCATTGCGATGGGTGTATAATTCGCGTAACTCTATTGCATTCGCCATTCCACAAAGGCGGGAAAGACGGGTAATTCCTGTTCCTGAGGAATTCTTATCAATCTTGGATCCTGCTTTGTGAAGTGCCGCAACAATAGCGTCAAATAGACTATGATTGACATTAAGAATACTTTCAGGGTCTGGTAAATTCAAGGGGTTATTTTCATGTGCAGACATTAGTGCCTCTTAAAAAGTACTCTATTTCACTTTCTTGAGGTTATATTTGTGGGGGGGGGAAATTGATGGTAAGGGCATGGGATGCCCATTTCAATTACAATTGGGTGATAATCACTGCTCATTTTATCCACTCTAGTCT
The DNA here is from genome assembly GCF_010883055.1 of Belonocnema kinseyi. Lineage (NCBI taxonomy): Eukaryota > Metazoa > Arthropoda > Insecta > Hymenoptera > Cynipidae > Belonocnema > Belonocnema kinseyi. The sequence continues at coordinate 7,591,174 of NC_046657.1, forward strand.
TTTAGTTGCACCTCCCGCTTTGACCATTAGAAACTATGGTAAGGTCAATGGCTGAGTAAGATTGGTTTGGTCTTACACTAAAGGTGGAGACTCCTGTATTGAGAATCTTATAAAAAAACTATTAACCGCCTCCTAAAGATTGATGTCTTCCGCATAGGAACGGCCACAACCCCTCGAAGTATAGTGTCAATTGAAATCGCCTGCTAACAATACATTTGAATAGTTGACAGTAGATTCCAAAAAATCAGACCAATCAATGTCCCTGGCTCCAGCACTGGGATTCCTATAAACACTAGCAATTAGTAAATGACTAAGATCCGTAGGTATACTGTCTGCCAAGGTGTCTAGCTTATCCTCAATATTGTAAATAGTAATAAGTTTGAATGGCAAATCATTTTCTATTGCAATAAGAAGACCGCATCCCTGACGAAACTCGCGACCTTTCCGGATAATGTTGAAATTCTTAATGGAGAAATTGAATTTGGGTTTTCACCAAGTTTCACAGAGAAAAATCATATCATATTCATGCATGATTTTTTCTAAACAAACTTTCTTATTAAAAACACTGTGGCACTCTGATTTGATTTAAGGTCTGAACAAAGTTTGATGGCAAGTTGGAGGGTTGGGTTGAAGTGTAATCAGGAAACGTGTGATTAGATCGTAGGTCAGCCGGCATAAATGCCAGAAGAGCGTTAGAGTTGTCATTTTTGAAGTCAGGTCCAGAAGAAACAGAGGAGCGATTATTTGCTAAAGATTATAGGTTAGATGGCCTTAAAGCTAAAGTAGCACTTTGACTATTGAAAAAATCTGCTGCATTGTATGATCCATTTCAACCAGGTCCTAGAGGAGAATCCAAATCAACATCTCCGAGAAGAGGGAAGTTCGAATAATTCAGATGAGGCATACTTGCCATTTTCGTCATAGTAGCAGGTTGAGAAGATCTAATAAGAAGATTCACATCAACCGAACGGTTGCCAGCTTTTGCAATGTTAACTTCTTTGTAATAAATCCCGGAGGCTTATTTAATCGACAAGTTTTTAAAGGGGGCTAGTTTCCGGATATCCTATTGTTTTTTTAAAGCGAGGGCAGGATTTGTCTTTGGGTAGGTAGTCGTTTTGACAATTAATACATTTATTTGGGCCTTCCTTTTGAGGACAAAATATACCCTCATAATGCGGTTTTTCACTGAAGAAAACACACCTGGGACTTTAGCACTGGTTCCCGACGTAACCAAATCTAAAACACGAAAAAGAATTTTTTACAGATGTTACATAAGGATCCACCCTCATCTGGACATTGTAAAGCCGAACAAAATCAGAAACCTCCTGACCTTCAAAAGTTATGACGACTGTTTTCAGAGGTTCTGTACCTTTTGCCACTTTTTTGCGAAACGTCTAGTCCCCTTATTTTAATAAACATCGCTAGTTTCAATGAACTCCTTTAACTCTTCCGTGTCGATATCAGTAGGTATATCCCTCACAATACCCTCCCTGTAGACCCTGTAACTGGGGATAAAAACTCTCAGTTTTCACTCCTCGAGTAAGCTATTGTAAGAAGCAATCCTGGGAAATTATTATGTAAAATATTGCGGACAGGTAGAATATGAAAGGATTTCTCCTCTAAAGATTCTACAATCACAAAAAACGGCCCCTGGTTATGAGCGTTGTACCTGTTATTCAAAAGATTTGCCTCCCTATAATCGTTTATTCTGCTAATGCTTTCGCGATTTACCTTACTACTCTGCCCTGACTGAGCATCTTTTTCACGAATTTAATTAAAATTAAGTTTTTTTGAGAGGAGAGGATAGTTGTTAGTTTTGAGATTCTACTCGGGTTGTACTTTTGTGCTGGAGACTGGATTAAAATTGAAAGCCATTTTCTAAGAGAGGTTAGTAAGAAAGGAGTTCAGGATTTCAGAATGAAGTGTTTCCTGATTATGTAGCATATTAGAAAATGGTTTATCTTCGCGCCTCCACTTGGGCCGACTAACAGAGCACCGACCTTCGGATATCACGCACCAGCAACCACTCACCGGGACCGGACAAAGTCAAACCTAGGTTGAATCATCATTCCTAGATTGGAATTCGTCTCGGTGGAAGTAAAACACCTGCCCTATAGGCGATTAACTTTTAATTCGCAAGAAAAGCGTCACTGCATGAACCTCTCGCTTTAGTAGCTACATCGCAACTCACAGTTCACTTCCGCACTGACAGACTCCAGTACCCCCGTTTCACTTCATGCTAGCCATCTCACGTTCACCACTTGAGTCAAGCGCACATCTTTCTTCTTTTCCTCGAACAGATGTCTCTAATCCTTCTCCACTTTTCCCCACCAGGCTTCTTTATCATCTGGACCTCCTGGCTCGGTAAATCTAAATAACCTCACATTTCATCACGCGGTCTACTTCAACATGGATTGGAATATTACAATACAAATAAAGTAGCAAGTAAAACTTCTTTATAATATTTACGGCTGGACGGAGCCCAAACAATATTTTTAAGGAATATTTCAGGAATTTAAGGAATTCGTAAAATTCACGGAATTAATGGAATTCTTGATATTCGTGGAATTCAGGGAAATCACGGAATTGAACCAATTAACGGAATTCGACAAATTCACGGAACTCAACGAGTTTGCAGAATTTACGCAGCTCATTAAATTCACGAATTTCGCGGAATTTACAGAATTTAAGGAATTCAAGAAATTCACAAAATTCGAGGAATTTATAAAAATCACGAAATTCAAGAAATTAATATAATCCATGAATTCTATAAACTTCATGAATTCCTTCAATGTCATGAAATCCTTAAATTTCATCAATTCCGTGATTACAGTCCATTTCGTGAATTCCCTAAATTCCATGAATTATGTGAATTACCTAAAGTTAGCTAATTCTGTTAATTCCATTAATTCAATTGATTCTGTGAATTATGCGAATTCAATTAATTCCTTGAATTAAATAAATTTCGTGAATTCCTTTAATTCTATGCATTCTGAGAATTCCGTGAATGAATTGAATGATTTGCTTCAATTTCGTGAATTCCGCAAATTCCTTGAATTCCGTGAATTTTAAATTCCGAAAATTCCGTGAATCTCACGAATCTCGTGAATTCTAAGCATTTCGTGAATTCCTTGAGTTCCGTAAATTAATAGATTCCATTAATTCCTTGAATTCCATAATTGTCGTGAATTCCTACAATTTTATTAATTCTGCTAACTCCGTGAACGAATTTAATGAATGAATCCCGTAAAGTTTAATTCCTGCAAATTCCATGAATCTCATGAATCTCGAGAATTCCATGAATTCCGTGAGTCCTAAAAGTTTAGCCAAGTTTGTTAAATCCATGACTTCAATGAATTATGTGAATTCCGTGAATGTCAAGAATGCCATGAATTCCGTGACTTTCATGAATTTCATGAATTCGGCGAATTCCATGAAATGTGTGAATTGCTTCAATTCAACGAACTCTGCGAATTACACGAATTTCATGGATTTCGTTAATTCGACAAATTTCATAAACTCCTTGAATTTCATTAATTCTGTAAATTCCTTATGCACAGTTTTCATCTTACAAACGTAAAAGTGCTGTAGAAGTGTTGTAGAATTCGAAACATTTCTAGCAGTGCAGTAACTGGGTCACCCCAGTAATTGGCGCGCAGTAATTCATTCAAACCCGCAGTAATATTTACGTGAAACATTTTTTTTAGATTTGCATTTTTCACGTAAATCTAATTTCTTTACAAGACTTAACGATTGAATTCTATTAATGAAATACCAATTATTGCTTCACAAATTCTACGAAATAGTCGAGGTAAAAAGGGAAAAATTGCGGAAATTGAGAATTCAGAATCACTCAAAGCAGTCCTAAAAAGTCATTAAGGTACTATATTAATCAATTTTCGTGTTTTCGCGGGTCAAAAATAACCATTTTTTCTATTAGAGCAAAAAAGAGAAGCCGTACAAGAAAATCGCGTTGCAAAAAAATTTCAATCGGAGAGAGAAAAAAAGCTCGCGAATAATTAAAAAAATGAAAGAGACAAATACGGCGAGAAAGAGGAGCAACAAAGCGAATTAAATATCAATTAAGCAAAGTCATGAAACCTTCTTCTTTAAACCAATTTTTAAAGAAAAAAAAAGAAAAAATTCAATCGTGCTAGAACTAAAACAGGCGTGTGCAACCACGGAGATAAGAGAAAATTTCTCGTGCGACGACTGGTTGAAACGCGCTCTCCATCTTTTCATGTATTTGTCAATACGTGTTGCTAATTTTCTCATAAATAAGCTTTTCAATTAATAGTTAAAAAGTCTCCCTTACATTTTAACTGTATTAATATGTCAAAGAATTGCATTTTTCTTTAATTAAAATTTTTAATTTGCGAAGCCTTTCCTTAGCCGTGCCATGACTGGTATATTCACATTGTCTTAGTGCTTATTTAAAACGATTTTGCAATTAGATGTTTAATCGTCGAAAATATTATTTTTATAAATTCCATTTTTATTTTAAATTGTGCGTGATCCAAAAAAATGTGGAAAAGCAGCATTGTTATTTTTTAAATGATCTAAAAATTTACTGCCGAATAATTTTCAAAGGTCGTATAGTTTTTATTAAAATCGTGAAAAATGTCACTAAAAATTCAGAATTCCATCAAACAAAACAAAATGTAACAAAATGTTTCATTCGGCCTGTTGGGTTAATAACTCTCATTTCAGGAGAAATTAGTATTGTCATCGGAGTTGGTAAAATTCCGTCAAGTAAAGATATCTTTTACCCACTGTAAAAATGGAAATCAACCCTATAGATCTAGGCTAACTACTTAAATAACATAAATTCTTTAACATGTTTTTAGGCAAGATGGATCTATGAATTTATCACCTTCAAAAATTACATTTTTTCAGAAAAGACATCTTCTCTTTGGCTCCGTTAAGAATCATTTTCACCCCTCAGGCAATCGGAAGACCTGTGGTTCGATTCCCAGTAGAGCAAACGCGAAGATCTTTTTTCAGAGAAAATTCAATTTTTAAAACTGAATATTTTTCGGACAAAAGAAACAGTTGAACAAGACGGTATTGTGGTGAATATTAAATTTTTTGGTAATAGTTTACTTTTGATGGCTTCTCCGATTTTTGTAGCTAATGGTTTGAAACATTCTGCTAAACCTTATTTCTCGTACAAAAGTAAAATATCAATCAGGATAGACCAAAATACATTTGTATTTTTGTAAAAAAATACAAAAATAATCACAAAGTTTTATCCAATAAATGATTTTGTCTAAGGTTTCTTTTTTTCCATAGAATTATAATCAGTTTATACTCCTTTTTATAATATTTGACAAGAAATTTGTATTTATCGAAAAAATTATAATAATAACCATTTTTCAAATACGGAATCATTAAACGATTTCGCTAATGTTAAATATTGATAGATGCAAATTATTTTATTTGATTGTAGATATTTCTCATTAATTTGAATATTTGGCAGTTTATTAGTTTGTAACTTAAAAATATTACACATTACAGACTGATATAAATGACATTAACATTATAATAAATCAAATAAATTTGGTTTAATTCATTAATGTTAATCTTTTTTTAAAACTTTAGTTGTTAATTTTTTAAGCTGGAATAGGGAAGGCGGATATACTGTGATGCATCACCACCTCAAAATACATTAGTATACGTCGTTTTAAAATAACCAGAATAGAATAGAAACCACGGGTCCTAGTGTTGGGCTTTTTGAAATCTGGAATCTCCAAAACCTGCCACCACTAACACCGAAACCCTTTTCCAGCGCAAAAAATCTACCCGTACTATCGTTGTACTTCTTAAATCATAGATCTTAGAACTTCTACCACTTTTTCAACGTCCTTGATTTAAAATGTCCACCACTAAGGTGCAAGATTTTTTTTGCGTCAGAAAAGGTGTTATCTATAAGTGGAAGGAACGATGTGATGCACACCACCTTCCACTCCACATTTCTCACCTAAACCCTTTTTTGACGCTAAAAAACACGCGTCTTAGTGTTATACTTTCCAAATGAGAGACTTTATAACTCCTACCACGTTTGCAAGGTACCTGATTTACAATGTTCAGAACTAGAACTCGTGCTTTATTTGGTTTTGGAAAAGGGGTTTTGTGTGAGTGTAGGAAGCAGCATGAGCCACACTACTTCTCACCACTCACACTAAACCCCTTTTTCAACGCCAAAAAAACCACGCGTTCTAATGTCGGCTCTTCTATATGAGGTGCCTTAGAACTCATACCGGTTTTTCAAGATCCCTAATTTAAAATTCTCAGCACTAGGATACGAATTTTTTCGCGCTGAAAAAAGGGTTTCATTCAAAGTAGAAGGGAGAGGTGATCCTCACCGACTCCCATCACGAACACCAAATCCCTTTTCCAACTTTAACAAAAATCAGGCATTTTAGTACTGGTCCTTTTCAATTAGGGGCCCTAGAATTCGTTAAACTTTTCTAAGTTACCTAAATTAAAATGTCCAACACTAGAACTCATGTTCTATTTTCAGCCCCCACCTCTCTCCCATCTGGGAGCGACACATTCAAACGTAGCGTGTCGCTGAGTCGGCTCTGCTACATGTTGCGTAGGCTAGCCACCTGTAGAGCCGAAAATGCACGAGCCCCCCCCCCCCGGACTTCACGATTCGTTTTCGGTAACTAACTGGCTATTTGGAGTTTTTAGGTAAATTGAATTTCGCAGGGTGTCAGGAGAATGAAAGTTCAGGCAATTTTGCTATGTTCTACAATTTTAGAAACAAATAAGGAAACTAATTCTTATCAAGCCTTCTGGCGCAATTTTGTTGCACTTTTTTTTTTAATTTATTTTAGTTTAAACAATGTGCTTCCAAATTTGCGTAAGTTTTAGAGATATTCGGGAATTTTTAAACGATTAGAAAATAATTAAAATTTGTAAAGATTTTTTAAAGAATTTTTTAAGGTTTCACGAAAATGAAAAAAATTCTTTTAGGTTTCTACGAATAATTAATATAACTTTTTATTTTGAAAAATTGATTTTAAAAAATTCCAATACATTTTAAATTATGTTTAAAATGGTCAATAAATAATCTGAAGATTTTAAGGCAATCCTTTTCATTTAGCCGAATTTCAGAGAAAATCAGGAAAATTTTTAATAGTTTTTAATGATTAGAAGTCCGGCAAGATTAGACACAGAACTTTTTCAGGATTGGTAGGAAAATTTCGGATGACTTTTTATTTTATAAAACGTACTTTATAAGAATATTAAAAAAGGTTTTTAAACACGTGAAAGGATTTCTTTAAATTTAAAAGAAGGCTTAGAAGATTTTAAAGCAAAATGTTTTAATTTGGTAAGATATTAATAAATAGATAAAAATCGAGTAAATGCAAGAAATATTAACAAGAATTGAAGAGATTCAAATCGAATTTTAAACCTAAAGTCTGTTAGAAACTTAGATGTTTAAAACATTCAAATATAAACTTTAGGAACTTTAAAGGAATCACGAAAGATTTCAAGGAGGTAAAACTATTTTTCTTAAAATTCCTGGGAAAATTTTAAAAGATTGTGTCAATTTCTTCACATCTTAAATTAAGGAACATAATTCTTATTAGGCGTTCTTGTGCAATTTTGTTACACAATCATATTTCGGAGATTATTTTAAAGCATTTCAAAACATTCAAAAAGACGTCAAAAATTGTCAGAGTATCTGAAAAATTCTAAAGGTTATTTTTTTTTAATTTTGCAAAATAAAAAAAAAATCAGGAAAAATTTGAAGGATTGTTAAAGATTAGAAGACCTGACAAGATTATAAACAATAATTATTTTCCTAATTATCGTGTGAAAATTTTTAATGATTTTTTATTTTGAAAAATGTGCTTTAAAAGAAAATTAAAGAAGATTTTTAAACACATCAAACACTTTCCTCAAATTTCGAAAAAGAGTGTAAAAGGTTTTAACATCCTCATTTTTTAATTCGATAACATTACAAACTTAAAAAAAAATGTGAATCGAATAAATTCAATAAATATTGAGTAGAATTGAATTGATTAAAAAAGATTTTAAACTTCAGAGAAGTTTTACAAACGCAGGATAAACTGATTTAAAAAACTGAAAAACCTAAAAATTCTTGTAGAAGAAAAAGAAAGATGAACTTGGAAATTGTGTAAAATTATCAGTCTTTAAAATTAAAATTCGAATGATTTTTTAAAAATTAATTTCAGCACATTTCTTTTCAAGCAGAATCCCCGTTTTTAGTCGCAAGAGGTTCAATTATTTCCAATCAGAATGAGTAACTACATAAATTTTAAATATTCAAAAAAGATAACTTGGAATAAGTTAAATGAGATTTAAAACAAGTTTATATTAATTACACATAAAATTTGTTGAATTATTTCTAAAAATTTGGAAACATTAAAAATTTTAGTACTTAAATACACTTAATATTTAAGACTTTTGTCTTATATTTTGATAAGATATAATAGATATGTATGTAAAATGAAAAAATAATCATAAAAGTCGATTAACGAAGGACTTTCAGGTAATGAAAGATAATGGAAGAAACTCCTTGGGAAAAGATTTAAATAATTGTTTTGGAATGAATTATAACAGAAAATTGAAAAAAGATTACCAACAGTTTTTTATTATTTCCTAAAATGTTATAATTTTTCCATATTACTTAACTCCAGAAAAATTAAGGAACATAATTCTTTCAAATTTGAGTAAGTTTAAGACATATTCAAAAAAATTAAAACGATTCGAAAATAAATAAAACTTGTAAATATTTTTAAAGGAATGATTAACATAATTTTTTATTTCCAACAATTAATTTGAAAAGCTTATTTTTAAACATTTCAAAACATTGCAAAAGATTTTAAATATTCTCAAAGCATCTGAAAAACTTTAATGTTATTTTTTTTAAATTTTGCAGAATTAAAAAAAATCAGGAAAAATTTGAATAATTTTTAAAGATTAGAGATTGGAAGGTCGGACAAGATTTGAAAAACAGAATTATTTTTTTAATAATCGTGTGAAAGTTTAAAATAATTTTTTATTTAAAAAAATGTACTTTAAAAAAAAATTCAAGCAGATTTTTAAACACTTCAAACGATTTCCTAAAATTTAAAAGAAGAGTGTAGAAGATGTTAAAGCAAAATGCTTCAATTTCATAAGATTTAAAAGTTAAAAAAAGTAAATAATCAAGTGAATTCAGGAAGTCTTTAGTAGACTTGATGAGATTCAAAAAAATTTAAACTTTACAAGTGTTTTAGAAACGCAAGATAAATTTTAGGAACTTTAAAAGAATCTCGAAAGGTTCCAGGAGAATAAACATAGTTTCTTAAAATGCTTGGGAAAATTTAGAAGATTATAAGGAAATTTTGTTCTACATTTTAAATGACTTTTTAATTTTTGATAAAAACTCGAAAGTGTTACCAATATCTTGAAGAATTCAAAACGTTTTAAATAGATCAGAAATTGTCCTAATATTTTTTAAAATCTTATAAAACAAAAATAAAACGTCTTTAAAATCTCCTAGGATCTTTTCTGACACATCGGATATATTCGAAAATCTTTTTTTTTTAATTTTCTTAAAAATCTTATAATAATTATTTACATCTAAATTTATAAACAAACTGATAATACTTATTTTATTGTACATGAAATCTTTCCAAAATTTTTAATGTCTTGAAATACTTATCTCAAAATTACAAAATTGAGCTTTTACAATTTTATTTTAATTGTAAAAAAATTGTAATTGGAAATTGATTGTAAATAATTGTAAAATAAATCCAACAAAATTTATTCTATGAAGAAATATCTCATGATTATAAAAAGAGAAAAAAAATTGTAAAGGTAAGTCTTCCTAGCATTTTAATAACTAATGAACATATTTCTAGATTATTTTTACTTGATTCTGGCCGAGGGTCAAACATGGCACAAAAAACCGTCGTGAAATTTCAAATAAAAACTGTACTCTCTATACATTAATTTTTTTAATTGAAAATATTAATAATTTCATAAATAATGCTAAAGTGAATTTATTATTTATTATTTATAAACAATTTGTTTTATGGCCAAGAAGCCATTAAAAATGGATAGAACACACATGAAAATGACGTAGAAAATAAGATAGGCGCCAAAAGAATACATACTACCTTGACCAAAAAGTTCCCGGAATCATCACCGTGTGGCGCCCCCTGCTGTCCGATTCACATGTTTTTGTTTCTGTAGGTTGTCATACCGTTTAACAATATTCCCTGTGAATTTCAGCTTTCTAGCTTGACATTTTTAAATGTAACGCAATTTTGATTGCATCTGTTTTTTTGCGAATTTCGATTTTTGCAATGGATTTAATTTTGCAACAACGTGTGTGTTGTCGCACAATCCCATCATTATCCGTGAGTTTCTCACCAAAAACTCCACTAATACAATTCCGCAGCCATCAAATTCGCCAGATTTAGCTCCTTGTGACTTTTTTTTTGTTCGATCGACTGAAAAAACTACTACGCGGAACGCGTTTTAGCAACCGATCGGAGATACTAATACAAAAATCGAAAACGGCACTGATGGGCATACCGAAAATTGAGTATCAAAAATATTTTGAAAGCTGGATCAACCGCTGGCATAAGTTCGTGGCAGTCGATGGGAATTACTTTGAAGGGGACCACATCAATATTCAAGAATAAACTTATATTTTTAATTTAAAAAATAAATTCCGGGAACTTTTTGATCAAGGTAGTATATGTATATAACTATAAGTATATCCTTTGCTTATCGTATTCATAGAGTGTAGGCACAGCCTCTAAGCTGTTATAGATTGCACATTATGATTCTAAAATAAGCGATCTAATTTGTAAAATTCTTATAACAAATATCGCAAATTTACGAAGTTCGCACACAGAGCTTGAGTTAAGAAGGCATAAAATGCCCTCTGAATGCTGAAAAGATGGGAGCCCTAAAATCGGAATAGGCCGGGCAAATGACAAGTAGATGATAGAGATCCTCCCTCACCCAAAGGTTGAAAATAGGACAGTTCCTTGGTGGGGCCGAAAATAAATCTGTACTTACCATGGCGAATAGAACCTCTAGTAGAACCAAAGAGTCTAATCTGGGCGACCAAGCTAGAGATATAAAAGGGCATCCTGACTGTCAAACAGGGCTGTATACCCGGAAACAAGTTTATGTGTAATTTCTAATCGTAAGGCGTAGTTCGGTGCACATGAAGAAGGATTCAAAACCTTTTTAAAAAAAAAGAAGATTGGACTCTTTACATCATAAAGGTTCTGAGAACATCCCCGCTTGCAACACTGGCTGAGCTAATTTTTCTATCTGCCTCTTTAATGAATAATCCAGATTGCGAAAATGTAGTGCCCACATGAAAGAACTTGTCGACTATTTCTAGCTGCTCAACCTCGAAATAGAAAGTATATTCTCCTAAACGGCCCTTGTGAAAACTAAAATTTTCGATTTTGTTTTATTCACCATTAAAAAGTTTTCTTTACAGTATTGCTCTATTAATTTTATTTTAATCTGTAAATCCGCTGGAGAGTTTGCGAGGACGACTATATCGTCTGCATAGGCTAATAAAATAAGATCAGTTAAGTGATCAATCGCAATACCTTCTGCCGCATGATTCCTCATGTACTCTTCAAGGTAAGATATAAAAAGGGCGAACAATAGGGGACTTCGGATTTCACCTTGGAGTACTCCCAGGGTGATTTGAACAGGCGAGGTTATACCAGTCGGGGTTCTAATATACGTAAAAGCATTTTGATATAAACTTTTAATGATTTTAACCATTTTTGAACTGATGCCTTTTTCAGCAACTTCTTCCAAAGGATAGAATGGTTGATTGAAGGGAAAGCATTCTTAAAATCCACGAAAAAAGCAAAAACTTTACGCTTTGGGATAGATAAATGTATTTGAACTATTGAATTTAATGCGAAAATATGGTCCATAGTACTCAGACCAGACTGGAAACCCGCCTGATTTTCTGGAAGACAGTTTTCTTCATGCACCCAATTGTTCAACCTTGTCAGCAGAATCTGGGTGAATATTTTAACAATAAAATTTACCAATGATATTTCTCTGTAGTTGTTTAGATTTGATGCAGAGCCCTTTTTATGAAGCATAACAGTATGTATGTTTGCCCAAGAAGACGTAGTCTCTTCTTTCTCCCAGATTCTGCCGAAAGCGGACTAAAGGTATTGCACCCAGACATTCGGCAAGTTCTTATAGAATTTGGCGCGGTAACTCTCACTCTAAAACTATTTACGGCACTCCAATACATTTTTGAGTTGCTACAATTCGTCAATCTATATAGTAAATCAGCTTTAAACTTTTGCTTTTCAGACTCAAGAAGTTTAAGGTAGGATTTTTTCAGTTGCTTATGCTCGTTAAAATCCTCATCAGAAAAACTAGATTTCTTACATTTTTTCAGCGTGTTTCTTATTTAACCTCTAAAAGCTTCACAGTCTCCATCGGACCAAGGATTTTTACCTGATGAACGCCAGACTGGCTTTGCAATAAGGCCTAATTCTTCTGCTGTCTGTGAAATTGCAGCCAAAAAATTTTGATTTAAAGTTTCTACATCATACCTGTTACATTCAAAATGTGGTATAGTTAACATTTGATCAGCATACTTATTCTCCGCACCATCCTTACATACAAATTTTCTAAATTCAAGTTTTTCTTCCACTTTGTTAAGATTGAGCAAAGATACAATTTTAAGACTTACACATATCGGAAGATGATCAGATGAGGATGGAATACCGATGACTGAAAAATCAGAGACCAAGGTCAAGGAGCCAAGGTAACAAGCTACTAGATCGATAACACTTTTACCGCTATTTCCTGTCGACCCTATGTAAGTAAAGTGTCCCGGGGTGTCCCCTGAGCATCGCCTATTTAATATCACCAGATTATGAGATTCTAAACATTCCATTAATGCTGCTCCTCTAGGATTAATTTGAGCGTACATGGATTGACGATTGTGAGAAACTACAGAAAACCCAGGAAGTGCTTCCTCATCTAATTGATTGAGCCCCCCAATGCGCGAATTAAAATCCCCTCCTAGAAAAAGCGGAATTTCTGGGTATTTAATACTGATTCTGTTGAGAATCCTCTGCATGTTATCCAAAAGGCCTTGCGAATTTTTCGATGGTTTAAAATATACATTTCTAATTAATACCTAAAAATCCTGACGCCAACATTTAACAAATAACCATGATGGGGTTTGACTTACTATCTCATGACCAAAAACAGTGTGATTAATAAAAATGGCCAAACCCCCACTAGGACGACCTCTATCTTTATTCTCGTCGCTTTACTTACAATGACGGAGTGATTGGGAAGCCATGTGGGTGGTTTTAGAGACAGCGAAGTGATGCATATTTCATTGAGGCACACAGTATCGTTGGTGTTGATTGAAGTAGGTATATCCGGGAAATTAGAATATCCATGAACATTCCAGAAAATAATACGAGGGCCGACATTATCTTCCCCAGAGGAGAGAGAAACAGGAGAAATGTTTGATGCAGTTGGCGGATGTTGAAAAAGAGACCGAAAATCCTTTGCTGCGTGTAGTTTCTAGTCCTATATTTTTATTTTGTTGCTGTCTGATTTTGAGTTTCTTTTAATTGTGCGGTTGATAAATGAGTCCAATCTCTAATCTGAAGAGTTTAAGGAAGAAGAGTTTGAGCGTGTGATTGGAGGTCTACCTCTCGGTTTTTTAACGGTGTTGATTGCGTCCGCAAAATTCTCCGTTACTGATTACTGAGTCATGTTTTGATCCTTTAAAAATGCATTAGCCTTAGACAAAAGGAGACGACTATTGTCAACCAGCAGTTGCTTGCCCTTCACTGAGGCCATATACCCTGACTCCTTTATCTTGTCACAAGCAACGAAAAGTGCTTTTCTCTCCCTTCTCTCCTCCATAGGAATGTCTTGGCTCACTGCAATTCTCTTAGTAGAGAGTTCCTTACGTTTTCCAAGAACATATTGTTTCTGCTTCACTGAAATAAATTTAACAAGGGTCGGTCTCTTGCCCTGCGTTTTCCCTAAGCGATAAGCCACCTCGTTATCATCTGATACGAGTTTCAATCCAACACTCGAGATTGTGTCCAAAACACTATACGTGAGATCCCTGTTGACCTCCTCGCAATCAAGAAGATTATGGATGATAACATTTTTTTCTCGGGCACATTTTTGCAGGAAAGAGATTTCTTTCTTGAGAGATACTACCTCTTTCTCCAGAACTTTATTTTTCTCCTCCATCGCAGTAAACTTTGACTTTACCATTGCCGAATCTGTTTATAAAAGGTCGAGGTCTAACTGCATTTTGTCGAATCTTTCACTAATTGACTTTAGCTCATTTTTGTTTTCAGTAGTGTCTTCTTTAATGGATTGCAAAAGTTCCATGATACTTGGATCCGTAGCTATGTTGAATACTCCCGGTATATGCTTGGTAGTGGTAGTAGAACAGCTGTTATGGAGCAAGGAGTAGGTGTGCTCAGTGTTCCCCCTCAACCGGACTCAATGATGACAATGTTTTTGCGACTGGGAGTAGTACTACTCAATGACTCGGCACAAGCACAATTGAAAATTCCTGTTTTTCACTCAAAAACACCACGCAGCGATAAACATTTATTATTTAGGCACAGTAGATCGCACCATGTTTGACCTTAGGGAATAGATTTCAGGAATAAATTTATAAAAATATATCCATTAGTTAGTAAAACACTAGGAAAAATCGTCTTTCAAATTATAGTTGAAGTTGAAGAAATAGAAATTACTCTTATCGTTTCTCAGTGTATGATTTTTCACTAAACGTAAAGCAGATTAAAATATACATGCCTGAAGTAGCATAAAAAGATATATATCAAGAAATAACCTAAAGGACTTAAAATTTTTTCATTTTATTGGATTTAGAAAAATATTAGAGAAATTCGAGACTTTTTAAAAGATGTTTAGGGCATTTAGAAGTTTGGAAGGTATCAAAGAATAATAGATACATTTTGAGAAATTGTTTGAAGTTTTTAAATATTTCAAATAAGTTTAAAACAAAATAAATTCCAAACAAATATTTTTAACTTACTACATTTTTTTTTAAATTTTAAAAAAGCATTGAAGTTGTAAAAAACTTGACTAATATAATTTTCTAAAATTTTCAGAGGAGTTTAAAAAAATATAATTTTATCTCCTTGAATTCTTTCGGAATTCCCTTACAGCTTCTAAGGTTTTTTTTTGAAATCTTTGAAAATTTACATTTCTAAAAAATTTAAGTTTAAAATTAGATTTGAATCTCTACCATTCTTCTTAATATTTCTTGAATTTACTGGATTCTTTATGTTTTTTAAAACTTTTTACTCTTATCAAATTGAAACATTTTGCTTTAAAATCTTTTACACTCTTCTTTTAAATTTTAGGAAATCGTTTGATGTGCTTCAAAATATTTTTGAATGTTTTTTTTTAAAGTACGTTTCAAAATGTCTAAATATCAAGTAAACTTACTAAAATTTGAAAGCCAATTTTACAAACCAATATAAAAAAAAAATGGTGCAACAAAATTGTGCAAGAAGGCTTAATAAGAATTAAATTCCTTATTTCTTCTAAAATTATGTAATATGGCAAAATTACGAAATAATTTTAAGAAATTGTGATCTTTTTTTTTAATTTTCTCTCAGAATTCATTCCATTCCATTTTATGTAGAAAAATAATTTTCTAAATGAAAATCTAACTATATCTTTAAAAATTGAACTATTCTGCTGTAAATTGGATTGTTTTTTTAAAAACATTTATCAGTTAAAAATTCATTTCTTTCATCGAAAATTAAACTATTTTAAATTAAAATTTTTTTTAAATAACTATTTTGGTTAATAATTTTACTGTTTTATAGAAAAATATTCTTCTTGTTTGAAAATTCATCTATTTTAATCAAGAATTCATTTCTTTGGATGAAAATGCATTTTTTGGTGAAACTTCTTCTATTTTGGTATAAAATGTTAAAAGTTCATCTATTTTTTTGGAAATTAAACTATTTTGCTGAAAAATTGTTGCTTGTAAATTGATTTTTGAAACTGATAATGTAACCGTTTTTCGTTGAAAATTTATCTATTTTGTGAAACTTTTATTTTTTGGGGTTGATAATTTGCCTCTTCGTAATAAGCCTAATAGTTCTAAGGTAACTCGGGATTTCAAAACCTGAATAAATTTGAGGAGTAGCTAGATCGTTATTCGTGAGGTCGGGAGAGCTCGGGTGCCAGATCGTGCATTTTCGGCTTTACAAAGGCTGGGCTTCGCAGTATTTAACAGAGCCGACTCTCCGACACGCTGCATTTGAATGTGTCACTCCCTGATGGAAGAGTGGTGGGGGCCGAAAAATCCCACGTTCTGGAGACACTGGAGTGAAGATAGCGACATGAGCACGCCACCTCCTACCGCTCATACCAGACCACTTTCGCAACGCTAACAAAAACACGCATCTTAGTGTTGATACGTTTAAACCAGTGGCCTTAGAACGCCTACCACATTTTCAAGATACATGATTTAAAATGCTAGCAACTCCATATTTGGCAGCGATGCCAATTTTCGGGCTCTTTTGGTTTTCTCAAGAAACCGTCTTTTGGGTGGAGTTACTGGCCGCCAGCACCTGCACTGCAGAAAATAGAAAGAATCAAACAAATTAAACGTGTCAGAATTTTAGGCTTTTTTGGACTCTTAAAATCTGTAAAAATTAATTTTTAAAAAGCAAACCCTATGTTTTAAGTACTACTCTCAAAGTAAAATATTCACACAAAATGAATGTAAGCATATAAGAATTTTGGACATTTCCTAAGGGTTGTGGTATGTTGCCGTGGAGGTAGATATATTAACTCGATTCATTTAAAATTACCAGGGGTGATTCCTTTTAATTAAATTTTATTCTGGTTTTATTTGAATGCAGCTGAGACTGGATTCTCAGGGGTAGTTCTTAGGAATTGTGTAATATTGCTGTGAGAGTTGATATATCTACTAGAGTCTTGGAAAGCTGTGTGTGCAGATTATTTTTAATTTGAAATGTTTTTGGTGAAATGTGATAAGTGTAGTTCCTGGAGGGCATGTAATATTATTATGAGAACAGGTATATTACTGGAGGCTTGCCAAATTGTATGTCCTATTAATTTTTAATTTGAAATAGTTTTTACCGGTTCACTTGATGGAAGGAGATATTTTCATAAGGTGAGTATTTCATAGGTGACATGAAATATTACTGTGGAAATAGATTTATTAATTATAGTGTTTGAAAGTTTCTTAGGGTAGATATTTTTAATTTCAGATTGTTTTGGAGGTTTTAGTTGATCGACGATGAAACTTAGTTCTTTACGTATGATAAGGGTAGGTTTCAAGTATTGTTTAATATTACTGTGGAGATGAGGATATGAAAAATAGCTTTTGGAAAGTATTTGTGGAAATTATTTTTCATTTAAATCTTTATGGATTTTTTAGTTGAAGGCAGCAGAGCAGGGTTTGCTTAAATGCGCCAAGAGTGTTTTGTTATTTGATTTTTCATTATTACTGTAGGGAAGTGGGCATAGTTTAGAATTTTTCGAACGTGAATAGTATGATTCTTTTTGATTTGGAGATTTTTCGGCAATGTTTTGTGACTTCTGCAAATCCATTGACTTTTGACTTATATTTTTTTCTTTTTGTTCAATATCTATATTTTTAATTAGGTGTGCTGTTAGTCTTATGGGTTGTTTTCGGATAAAAGAACTTGTTATTTTTAGTAAACTCAAAACAGGCTCAGGCCTACGGTATATTTTTTCTCGTCTTTATTTCATATATTTTTATTTTTAATTTTTAAAGTGTTAGGGTTGATTTTTGGAAATAATTTGGAGTGTCTTTGGCAGCCTAAAACTAGCACAATATCCAAATATGTTTTTGAGAATTATTTTTCTAGTTTTTCAGAGCCAAAAATAGCCCAAAAGTCTGACGCTGTTGATTTTGATGATTTTTCAAATTTTCTGCATTGAAAGTACTAGCGGGCAGCACCTCCACCACAAAACTCTGTTTAATATTTTCGTAACTAGATCAATATAAATTAAATTATTAACATTTCTTATTTAAAAAAACGTTTCTTCTGAAAATGTTAAGGACGTTGATCTAAGCGAAAAATATTGTTATGTGTAAAAAAGCTGCCGTAACCATAGAAATGTAAATTTACGATCCGGAAGTTTGCCATGAATATAGATTACAAACTTTGCAGTTAATTAAAAACAAACTACTTTTGGGTTTGTTTCCGAAAAAAATAGATGGGCCTTTATTGTCTTTTTTAAAAACACTTGTTCAAAAATTATTCATTGGTTAATAATTTCGAACTTTGGAAAGCATGATAAGAATCTAAGCTTCTAATAAAAAAACCGGAAACACCTTTGGATTCGTTTTGAAAATTTCTACAGTCCACCTTCTCAATAGTTCCGCGATCGGGCTGATGGGGGAATAACTGTTGTCGGGATGGGGTTCCCCCACCACTGACCCACTTCGTATATTCTTCGCGCAGAATTATTGAGAAAGTCGGATCAGATTTTCGGACGAATAGGAGCAAGTGCAGAAGTAGAGGTGGAGCCCGAGACTGGATGATGATTAACAGACCTTTTGAGAGCGGCACTATTAAGAATGTGGACAATAATTGCGTTTTTTAATGTTGTTAACTATGCTTTTACGTCATTAGACGTACTTGGTTTTTTTGCGATGCTTTGCAAAATATTACATTAATAACTAATGAAGAATTTGTTTGAGAAATATTTTGAAGATGAATTATAATTAATTGCAAAAGTGTCACATTCATATCCATGACAAACTTCAAGGTCGTGAAATTACAATCGAGACTTATAGAAAAATGACACTTTTAATCAAAGCACCCATATACAGTGAACTGTTACCTATTCGAAGGGCTGCGAAACGTAATCATTTGGAGGTTTCAAGGCTGGTGGTGCCCCCACCTCTACTGTTTCGTGAGGGTTATTGGTTAAAGACCTTTCATTTTGACGAAACACAATTAACTACATATCTGAAATTTGAGGTTAGAGAACTTGATTTTGATAAAATCAGTCGAATTTAAACATTTTATTTTATTTTGTGACACTAAAAGGTCGAAAATCAGAAAAGAATAGAACATGACTGAGAAAATACATCCTACACTTGACTGCATTTCCAATACTGCATTTCCAATACGTCATGTTCTAATACTTAATTCAAACCAACGAGAACTTCCCGTTCTTCGGGCCTCTTTTTCATTGGTCAGCCACTGACGCGGGCGAGACCGCGTAGAAACCCTGGTGGGAGGTTTACGAAACTGCACCAGTTAGAATATCCCGGCATGGGGACTTGGAATAGGTAAGACTAGAAATATTTTCGCCCTTGAATAAGCAAGATCTTATTGTGTTTAAAGCTGGCAAGCTGTATCTTATGATTCTGGCAGGTAATATTTTTATAATAAAATTCCTAAATTTTTCTATAGTTTTGTAAGATGCATCTGAATGTTTCTCCTATGTTCGAGATATTTTCCGTAGTTACAGCCACGCACAAATATTTGCCTTTTTCCCGTTTCAAAATGATCAATTTGCTTTTCGACCAAGATTTGCCTAATAGGATGAAAAAGGAGAAAACATTTTATTTACCTCTTTCTCATCAGCTTCAATGATCCAAACATTTCGAATAAAATGAATGATGACGAAACTTCACTACATTAGATTTCAGCGTTGAAGACTTGACCTACAATTTTAAAAATTTCATAAAGTGAAATTTCTAAAATTTCAGAAAGTAAATTTAAACGTAGAATATATTCATTATTACGAATAAGTTTTTATCTGACGTGATGAGATCGGGTGAATTTTAATTAAGCAGAAGAATTTTCAGAACCGACGGCAGTAGCTCAATTTGCAGAGTCTCGACTGTAACTACGACTGTCGAGCGGGAGGTTTGGCGCCGAAGTAGATGTGGACCGTAGAAATACGATGATATCGCATATCTGTATCCTAACTAGACTGTCGGTTTCAGACGGTGCTTGGAATACATTCACGGATTAAGAAGGATTGAAAACTGGCATCGGAGTGAACTTGATTTCGTTTCCAGATGGAGGTACTAGAGTGATTTGTATTGGT
This sequence comes from Belonocnema kinseyi, assembly GCF_010883055.1. Taxonomy (NCBI): domain Eukaryota; kingdom Metazoa; phylum Arthropoda; class Insecta; order Hymenoptera; family Cynipidae; genus Belonocnema; species Belonocnema kinseyi. The sequence continues at coordinate 7,611,304 of NC_046657.1, forward strand.
TTAGAATAAATTCCTTTTCAAAACTTTAGACATAAATTATTAGAGTTTTACCACTAAATAGATTATGTGATGCTGATGAAATGTAAGGAACGTCATGGTCCACAAACAATTCATTTACGATGTATGCTAGGAGGGGGAAAGTATAAGTATCTCAGAATAGAAACATATGCGCGAAACATCAGGATATTCATTAATTTTGCTTTTCTTAAAATTGAGCACTAGTCAGTTCGTGTTACATACTGAAAAAATGAGGGACCTTTATAAGCTGGTCTCCATATTGGCTGTTATTCTGAATTCTATTGGTAAGAATTGTAAAATAATATATATAAAAAGCTACCGGCTGTGCGAGAACATTCTTTTCGCGCGTGGTGTATTTCGGTCGCAAGTTCGAGCGCGCAACTGTTGGTTCTCGAGCTCGGTTTAGGAATTTTCCTTATATTTGTGAGCAGGCCCTTTTAAAATTAAATTTCTAAGCATCGCCAACTGTAATTTAGTGGTTGTGAATTCTCTTTTGATACTGCTACTCCAGTTTAACAAACACATTCTCATAATGTATCACGTATTTTATATTTATTTCTGTACCTCAGCCTGGGATAGCTTATTTAAATGTTGAAAAATAAAGCAAACATTTTATTTTTAATGATTAATTAGATTTTTTTCTTATTTGACATTAAATTTTCTAATAATAAGCATTAATTATCTTTATATCTGTCAACTAGCGGAATAATAATGGAATAACTAATGGAATAATAGAAAAATCATACATTTATTTTATTGTTGTTTTATAACCTTTTTTGATGACGTAAGTTAAACTATATTAAGTGTGTACATAATTCTGATTTTCCATTTTAAAGCCACACTTGCAAATACCTTACGATGACGAATGTGACGTGTATTTACCAGTTTCGCAATACTCCTATTTATCATTGTTATAATAACGTTATAAATGTTACATAATCGAATCCTTTCATAAAATTTTTTCATTTGTCACCTTATTTGCTTCGGTAGCCTGTTTTTAATGCATTCATAAAGCCATAAATAAATTACCACCTTATAAAAAATAATCGAGGAATCTAATAATCCTCGTTGATTTCTTCGTGAAATCCTGCCCTGAAATAACCTGAGCATTTTCTCGACGATTTTTTCAGTAAAAATGCACACTTTGTTCTAAATCTAATTGAATTAGAATTTCACAAATAACTAATGAAATAACACTAACCTAAAATAAGAAATAAATGGTAAAATTAAAAAATTTCAAGCTGGAATCGATTTCAATTGAACAATTTTAAATAGAAAGCATTTCCAGCTACATACTATTACATTTAGAGATTCATCGCGGCTCAATAGGTATCGTGATTATCTAATGTTACAACACTGCAACCATGGTAGCCACGCTAAAGCGGGTTCGATTCCCAAAGCAGGAAGCGAGGCTGGATGAATTTCTGAAAGCGTGACTTTTATCCCTTCGTATACTACCCTACATAAACCCTACTTTTTATAATTAACCATAAAATTCAGCCAGTAATGACCGCAGTTAATGCGTTAATGGCAAATAATGCGACTTTAAACATTTCATTACTAAAAAAGTTAAAAAATAACATTTTTTAAGAGGAATCACTTACAAATTTATTCTGCGTTCCTTCAAGTTTCTAATGAGTTGTTCTATGATGAGTAGAATGTTATGCCACAAAAAAGGCTATAAAAAATAGTTGAATTTTCAAAAAAATAATTATATTTTTAACAAATTTGTTGAATTTTTAACCACGTATAGTTCAGTTCGCAAAAAAGAGGAATTAGCAAAAAAGGATTTCATATTTCGTATGTCATGTATGAATTTATGAATTTTAAATTTAAGAGGACGAATTTTCAAGAAGCCCTTAAATTTAAAAAAATAAGGGGACACAACAAAACAGTTCAATTTTCAATCTACAAAAAGATGACTGTTTAACTAAATAGTTAAATATAAAAAACAGAAGTTTTCAACCAAAAATGGAATGTTTATATTTTCATATTGAAAAATTAATTTTAAACAAAAAGAAAACAAACATTTTTAGCAGACTGAATTCAACTAAAAAAAACGAATTTTTAACAAAATAGTTTAATCGTCAATCAAAATAAAGTCTTAAAAGTTTCTTTCAGTTTTTGGAAACATTTGTAAGTATTTAGAATTCTTTTAAATAATGCAAAATTCTTGAATTCTTTAAACAAATTCTACTAGAAGCATAACTATATTATATAATTCCTGGTAGTTGTATGAAATTTGATATTTTCTGACATGTGCAATTAAAAATTCCTTGGAATCACCCAAAATGTCTCAAAACGTTACAATTTCTTAAAAACACATTAAAATCCCTTCAAATTACTTAAATCCATTGGATTTCGATTTGCGGATAAAGGGTCTCTGTACCAGGGGTTCCTGATGATTATGGTTGAAATACTTATTATACAGTCGAGAAGAATTGTCTAGAGATGTTCCCGAAAGAATCACCCCTAAGGAAAGGCGAAACAACTGTGCCGAAAATTTAATAGCACCTGGGAGAGGTGTCTTAAACGGTTAATCTGGGATACCGGGCGACCTTTCATAATATGCAGTCTTATCCTTGCATGCGAAGCTCTACAAGGAAGGATGAACCCTGTCCTTAGCTGCTTGTAAAAAAAGCAAGGACATCACCAAAAAGTTGCAGACGCGGTTCAGGAAAATCGAACGCACTGAGTACCAAGTATTGGGGCTCCCAACAATTCCGATCACCCTAGAGTTCGAGGTGCTGCAAATAATTTATATGGCAACATGCCGACTAACTAGCGAAACGCCCACATTTAATGGGCAAATCAAATGAAAGATAACTTGCTGAAGTGCTACCATGTTAGAATTATATATGTTACAAGAGGATTTATGGACTATATGCGCACTTTGTGGTGCCAGGAAACACCCAGCGTTTCAGAACGTTTCGCATCAGTTAATGCGAGATCAAGCTGTCTACCTCTCGAAAAATTTATAAGCAGAGGAAGAGCTTCCCTAACCGCGAAATGAACCAGCCGCAGACAAATATCAAGAAGCTACAATAAGACCACCCGCGAAACGCAGACACCTCCTGAGAGAGGATCGTGATTTCCGGATGAGAAGGAACCCTGACATTAAGGTTCCTCCTAAGCCCCAAGATCTGACTGAAATGTATGCCTCCCTTCGTGAGGATATCTCGGAAGAGTCTGTCTTCTGTACCATGAATTGTTCAATTTATGGTACTGGGAGAGATTTGACTGAACTGAATTAAAGGCTAAAACCGACGATGGATCCAAAGTCTAAAAGACGCTTTCATCAACTAAATAAGAAGATTGGACAAGCAAGACAGAATGCGTCACGTGTTAAATGTGTCATTAAGTGCATAAAATCTTGTAGATCGTTCACGGAAAGTGTTCGAAAGTTCGCTCAAGCACTAAAGATCTTGAATCACACACTGTACAAATTAAAGCTGCTGACAATCAAACAGCGTACCAGTTTCTTGCTGACCCATCGCGCCTGTTTAGCGATAAGCCTGTTTCAGTCAAAAATACGATTTTAATAGCTATCCTACACAATCGGATTGTTCGAAGATTTAAGCCTGTTTGGAGAGAGATGTACAAACAACGTGGTAGGCTGGCAAGAGAACCTGCTAATTAACAGGTTCCTCTGAGAAGACGCCCAACAGTGCGTTCTGTTAATGGCCTGGATTGACTACCGGAAAGCTTTCGTTTCCAATTCAACCTATCATAGGCTTATCATCTGTTTTTCCGAAAGCTTAAAGTTTCACCCCACATATTAAGATGCATAGAGAGATTCATACCCTTTTGGGAAACTACATTGACTATGTCGTGTGAAAATCATCGTGTGACAACGAATAACTTTACCTTACAGACTTGGGCTTTCAGGGCGATACCCTAAGCCCTCCGCTTTTCTGCATCCCATCATTCACCGCGAGAACAAGGTCACTCATGTATTTTGAATGAATGACTTGAAGGTCTATGCTTCTGGCAAGGGTAAACGTTATTATAGCGGCCGGGATCCTTGGCCTGAAGCTTAAGATCAGAAGTGAGGAAACTTCATTGCTCCATCTGGCTGCATCATTTCTAAAAGACGAAGTGAAGAAAGCAGGTATTTGAAACTTCCGCCAACAGCTACTAGACAATAAGATGCACGGAACCTTTCACGCAAATGTAGAAAAACAGGCCTTCTCGTTGTGGAAAACTTTTTTCAGATAATAAAGGCTTAATTCAGGTACAGAGGGTTTTATTTTCGCATTTTATGTCAAGAAGTTTAAAGCAATAGGTGCAGAGCGTTTCATTCACACGATACGTACTTAGAAAACATACTATCTAGATATACCACCATTCGAAAACGATGTATCCCTACAGACATAATAGTGCCGAGGAGAGGTGCCAATGCCTTAGAAGGGAGCTACAACGACTTTACCTAAAATATCATTTAAAGTAATTTTCCTTTTGTTTGCTGCTCTTGGAGGTGCACTTGCGAGATGGATTCAGAAACCTGTCATCCTTAGATCGCTTAGTGTCTCCAAAATACACAAGATCTTCTGCGACCTGTCGTCTTGATTTATTTGTGCCCTATGACCACCCATCTCAAGCTGTTTACCATCAGGCAGTATATGTTTGACAGAGTACGGGTACTATCTGACGCTAGGAGAAGTCTGGAGGGAAGAAAGAGGTGGGTCAGATAAAATCAACAGTTTTTCTCTGAAATATCTTGACTCATTAAAGGCCCTCCAGTTACAGTAGACCATCCACTTAAACCAGAACAGGGTTAAACGTTTTAGCGCGAAGTCTACAAAGTTCGTCATTCATTGGAAGAAGATTCATAGAACATAAATAGCTTTAGGGAGTCGTGCAATGCCCTTATAAAACGTGAGGAAGAATGCCCAGCTATCACTTCCAAGGAGGTGACAAAAGTAAAACATTGGGAAACTCAGTTGACCCGAATAATTAGACGCCAATCACTTGTCTAAACACACTGTATAAGATCTCCACAGCTATCCAAAATAATAAGATTGTTTGGATAATCGGACATGTGTGGCAAGAAATACGCGTAGCAGGATGTCGGGAGATCCTGCTCATTGATAGATGTGTCTGCAAAGACGCAGAATTCTACCAGAGCGGCCTATCGATGGCCTGAACTGACTACCATAAAGCTTTCGATTCTACGTCCCATAGACTTATCATCTGCCATTTGGAATGCTTAAAGTTTCATCCGTATATCGTGAGGCGCATTGACAGATTTATACCGCTTTGGAACACCAGATTTACTATCTAATCTGGAGGACATCGTGTCACAACTAACAGCGTCACCTTTCAAGGTTGTGCATTTTAGGGCGACACCATAAGCCCGCTCCTCTTTTGCCTCACATTATTGCTACTATCTGGAAATCGAAAGCATAAGGTCACTCATGTATTTTACATGGATGATTTTAAGATCTATGCTAAAAATAAAAAGCGACTACACCTAGCTCTAGGGATTGTGCGCTGAAGAGACCTTTTAGTAGCTGGGCGTGCCACAAAGCCACGTTCAGAATGTAGCGTCTATACATGATACTATAAGAAGCAGATACAAACGTTTTATTCTTCAGATTTGGTCTTCCGGACTGTCGGCGAGGAACAAAGTATCTGCAACGAACATTCTTGCCGTCGCGGTATTAATCTTTTCATTCGGAGCGTTTCCATGGACGAATTATGAGCTCAGATCCCTTCATATCGGCACACAAAGGTTATGTACATAAACTAAAGCATGAACCTTAAGTCTTCTGTTTCGTCACTCTACATTTCACGACGCCAAGGTGGTCACGGAATACTAAATCTTGAATGTCTTCACAAAAATATTATTCTGGGTATAGCACATATAATAGCAAATGGACGATACTCTCTTCTTAAAATGGTCAGGAAGCACGAAGAAATAGGCAAATGAGCGTATCTGTACACAGCGACGGAGGAAGCTGCTGAAACACTTGGCTTTGAATTCAATATTAGGGGGGGTACAAAATGCATGAAATCTTATCTATCTCGAGTCCTAACTCCTGAAAGTCTAATTTAAGAAAGCGCAGGAGAAAAACTTCCGTGAAAATCTCCTCGAAAAGAGGATGCATGGTGTCTCCTATAAAAATTTGAAGGATCAGTCAATATCAGTCGATACCTTGTTGTCTAACTCATTCGAGAACAACTTACATTCAAAGACGCAATCCGGCACTAAGAGTGCTTTATTACGCGGCAATTTTTTCTGTTGCGCACTTGAGGCCTGACATAGTTCTCCTTGACTTTAAGAAACGAATCATGTTTGCGATAGAATTCTTCGCTTCAGCTGACAAAAACATCATAGTTAAGGAAAATAAAAAGAAAGAGGTACCTTATAAGGGAGTTCCAACGTTTATACCCGGAATATACTGTCAGTATTCTGCCCTTATCATAAAATCTCTTAGAAGTGTCAAGCTTTTACTAGCCAAAAGCCTGAAAACCATCCCTGCGTGTAAACAAGATGCTAAGACACTATTATATCTTTATATTACATTTATTTATGTGTGTCGGCCTGGGATTGCTTACTTAGATATTGAAAAATAAAATACCGATTTATTTATCATGATTACTCAAACATTTCTTTCCCATTTTGCATTAAATTTTACTCTGAGCTAACCTACAAAATGTATTACATCATTAAATTTATATTATTACAATTCATAATATGTATTGGTATTGACACAGACGTATATTCATTCTCTTGCTTTTATAATTTAAAAAAATGCGCATCCGCTTAAATAAAAATTTTTTTATTATAGATTTTATTGCAACCGGTCTTTTCTTAAAAATTTTCTCCGAATGTCTACGTTTTGAGACCTCTTGAACTTGAAAAACAGGTTCTAGCGAATGTGTCTGTATGTCTCTCTTTGAGGGCGTGTGTGTGTCTGTATATTTTTAATCGTTTAGCACGATACTTTCGAAAGAATTGACAGCTTAGGTTGGCTTTTTAAATACAAAGAATTTACCAGTTATAGCAAAAGTATTAATATCAATAGAGTAAAGAAAGAAGAAAGATATACAAATTTGTCGTTGATCTTCCTTTAAGTGTAGTTTTTATTTTGTTCACAAAAAACGACATTATAATTTTGAAAAAAATTGTGGACAAACAAAGTAAGATATGATAAAAAATTAGAAAAAAGTTGTTTTTTCAAAAAAGAGCTATAAATCTATTACTTATTATTTTTGAAGTATACGTAGTTTTGTCCTAATCGTGAAAAATAACATTAAACATAAAAAAATTAGATTTTTGAAAAAATTACGCAAGGCACGAAAAAAAATTGTAAGCAAAATCTTACACCCAAAAAAATCTATGATATACGTAAACTCTTGTTATAGGATTGCATTGAATAAAAATAATTAACTTCTTGAAAAAACGATGCAAGTTGCAATAACTTTTTATTTAACAAAATTTTACGCCTAATTTGTATTTATGCATTTTATCAGAACCACTTTACGCTACGATGCGTATTTTTGGTTTAATTTTTGTTCAAAAGATAAAAGAGCTAAGGAACAAAGAGCAATGCGTAAAAAATTTATGAAAATCCCATTAAAAAGACTAAAGTTCAAATAAAGCAACATCTAACGTAAAATTTTTGAGTAACTGGTTATCAAAAAACTTAACCTCTAAATTGCATACATAATTTATTATTTCTTTGGTGAGTTAAAAAACATTGTTTGATTTATGCTACATATGAAAATTGTAAAAATTTGTAAATTTAGTGGATTTTAAAGAATTTATTCAAGAAAAGTGAGAAATTTTGTAGGGTTTTTTGAAGAGTTGTGAAGAGATGTGAAGAGATTTGAAAAGATTTTTTTGTAATTCACATTAAATTCTTATTAATTTATCATGCATTCTTTTAATTATTTGGAATTTTTAAAGCTCAATAAAATTCTATAAAATTTACTAACTTCTACTTTATTCAATTCATTTTTTTCGAATTTTCTAAAGTTTTGATTTAAATTATTCTGAGAGGATCAACTGACAAACTAATAGCGGGATTTCAAATATTTTAAAGTATTTTTTAAATTCCTTGGCATTTTAAGGATCTTTATAAAATTTCATAAGACTTGACAGGATTTCACACATTACACATTCTAGGTTATTTTAAAAGATGAAAAATAAATTTTTAATGAATTCCAGTAACTAAGTGGGATTTGAAAGGATTTGAAATATTTAAGAGTCATGGAGAAGATTCGCAGACACTTGCAAGAACCTTTAAAAGTTCTAAGGGATTTAAAAAGATATCAAAGGATTTGAAATATTTTAGAAAATTTGCATTGATTTCTAGAATTTTTTTGATTAATTTCAATAGTTTATGAAAATTATGAAAACTCTAAATCATTTTAGGGTATTTTAAGATATTGCAATAACTCTAGTTACAAAAAATATGAAAAATAGGTGTGTCGTCAAAAGTCACCACAAGCCTTTAAAATAAATTTGTAGCTTAAATACATTTATAAGTTATTGTTTGATGGTAATGAACCTAATTTTCACTAAAAAAGAACAATTTAAAACAAAAATTTCAACAAATTTACTTTTTTCGAAAGTACCTGGACAATAACCCATATACATCATGCTGTGGTATGAGCTTGGCGGAAAACGCGAGATGATAAACTGAAGGGTGAAAATTTAAAAGTGTATCGAAGCCATTTTTCAAATTTTCCGAGCTGGAGGGAAAGCCTTTGCATTTTAATATTTTTAAATATTTTATTAATTTGTGAACTATTATTAGTAGATTACTTATTATAAAAGATATAACGTATCAAAATTTCAAGCACTTTCAATGAAAATTACGAAAGATAAAGTTTTTTTGTATATGTATTTCTCGATAAAAGTGCGCACGGCTTAACAGCCTTTTGAGAAACAGAAAGATATAAGGTCATTACAAATTTGTGCAAGCACTGATGGGCAGAATACTTGATTAATCTTATAATTTAATCCATATACTAACATTTAATGATTAATTAGTAGCTCTTGTACATGTTAAGGTAAAAATAAAAAAAAAAAACTATGAGTATGCGAAATTCAAAGAAAATTTAAAAAGTTCATGAAAACAGAACTAAATTCGAAGATGAAATATTCGGGAACTAAACAAGGGAGTTTGCTATTGTGTAATTACAAGTTTTGGATTAGGAGTATCGTACAAATATTTGAAAAAGAGATTATTGTAGTGATACAGAGAAGGTGCATTTCTAATATTGCAAGGAACTTTAGTCCATTAACGCGAACCTCTTACGAAAAATGATCTTTGAAGCTTACACGTTCTGTGATAAGGAATCTCATGGATTTCATGTCTTCCTAGAAGCTTAGACTGTGCTGGAAGGTCTCTGTGATAAGGAATCTTATGGATTTTATGTGTTTCACAAAGCTTAGACTGTGCTGCAAGGTCTCTGTCTACAAATTGAAAGAGGTTAAATATATATTCAGAAGCTTTGTTCCGAAAAAGAGAACGAAGCAAGCTACCCTTAAAGAATTGTCTTCTCTTTTCAACATTTAGCAAACCAGCTTTAAGTATGTATGGAGTTATGTGTTTGTATTCAGACAAATTGTACATATAATGGACACAGGCATTTAACCCACGTTCGAGCTTTAAATTTAAATCGTTGCTCAAATCATCATATACTAAACAACCGTAATCAAAGTGGGGCAATATTAGACTCTTAACCAGAAGTATCCGAGTTAAGGTAGGTAAAGAGTAATTTTTCCTACTATATAGTGGTTTTAGAATACTGTATGTTTTCCTCAAGATGCTCTGTAACTGTTCCTTCTAGGACAAGGTATAGTTGTATAAATATCCCAGATCTTTAACTACTTCTGCAAAATGGATAGTGAGATTCTCGATACTAAGGAGTGGAAATGATTCTAGAGTATCAATCGTCAGAGATAAAGCAGGTCTAACTACAATTGTCTGCGTTTTGCCTGGGTTAAGAGTAAGTGCATTCTTCCAGGCCCAGAGGATAACGCGATCGGTATCCTCCTAGACTAGAAAAAGTAATCTACTTAGCGAAGAAATCGGTCCCGATAAGTAAATTTTGATATCGTCAGCATATTTGTGGTAGCTGCAATGTTGAAGTTCACTTTCAAGGTCAGAGATGAACAAATTGAAGAGGAGGGGTGCTAGAGTTAAGTCCTGAAAAACCCCACACTTGACCTCCCAACATTCAGAAATTCCGCCACTACTATTATTAATTCTGTGATACCGATTTTCAAAATAGGACTTAAACTATTTAATGACAGACTTTGAGACATCAAAAGATTTCAACTATTGTAGAAGTAGCTTATGATTAACCATATCAAAAGCCTCCGAAAAATCAAACAATACTACAATTGTGATCTCCTTATTTTCCATTGCTAATTTGAGATCCGTCGTTACTTTAAATGAAGCAGTAAGAGTGCTATGTTTGACCCGAAAACCTTACTGCATCGGGTCAATGTCCTTCGACATTTCGAGAAATTTGGATAGTTGCAGATTAACAATTTTTTCAAGCGGTTTGGATAGCGCACATTTGTGCATATGATAGTTCAAGTGGTTATCCCCAGTGAGTATCTGAAACACTGTCCTTACGTTTTTCTTGGCGAAACCCCGGATTTCCCGGTCTCTGTCCATTCTGTATGTATAACCCAGGATGGACTTCGCCTGTCGGCAACCTTGTATTTGCTCCCAGTATTCCCGATGCTTTGTGCGGGCCCAGTTTTTGATGGCAAGACCGATTATATATGGTTCCCTGTGTGACCAAGGACCCATATGATAGCCAATTTGTTTTTTTCTGCAAATTGGTTCAATGCCTTTTTGCTTGCCCTAAATAACTTCGTCAGTGGAGAGATAACAAATTCCAGGCCTTTTTGGAAAAGCACTGAGTAGATGCCATTTACCCCTGATGATTTAAAGGGGCAGAAGGACCCTACGGCCCATTCTACTTTTTTGTTCTCTGCGACCTTTAAGACGAAATTTCCATCGGCATTCTGCAACTCTTGGCAACAGTCTTCCTCCTCTAGGTCGTTTTGGATTCCCTGCAATCCCGGGAAGTGAACTTTCACCAGTTGGTTTAGCGTTGCTTCTTCGTCTTCGGCAAACTCGCTATTTTCGAGCCTTATTAGCCCGAGGCGAGCTTCCGGGTTTTTCGCTAGAATCTTGTGATGCATCGCTATTTCCGGCATATCTTTCGATTCCTCACAGAAGCCCCTCCAGTCTTCCTGCTTATACATTCTTATATTTTTATTGTATTCACACTGGGCCGTCTTATATATGTCCCAGTCTGTAGGCAACTTGGTTCTACTTGCCCAATTTCACAACGCTCTTGTCATTTTGCGAAGTTTCTCCAGGTGCGTATTCCACCATTTTGCTCCTTACCTAGATCTAATTCTGCTTGTAGGGAAATTGTTTTTACACAATGTAGTCAGAGCTCTTCGCAGAAAATCCGCGGCGAGCTCTAACTCATTAATGCTACCATAATTTGTGGAAAAATTCACTAGCCTTCCTCTCTGTTCCTCTTTATACGAGTCCCAAAGTGTATTTCTAGCGTTTCTCATTTTTGAAACCACTGGTTTTCCTAAGTTTATCTGAAATAAGATATATTAATGGTACAAGAGAGACTTCTCATTAAAGACTTTCCAGTCCACTAGCCTACTCGTCAGCCGCTCCGAGCAGAGAGTCAAATCGAGTACCTCACTACTGTTTTTAATCTGAAATGTGGTAGTCTCACCTCAATTCAGAATCTTCATGTCAATGCCCGTTAGGTTTTCGATTAAATCTCTTTCCCTGCCATTTCTCTGCAGAGAAATCCTGTTCTCCTGGCAGTACCGAATTAGAATCTTCACCTCTCTGGGAAGTGATGATCCATCCGCATGGCCAGGGAAATAAGCCGAGGCAATTAAAACCTTTAGTCTTTCTCTGCCTCCGCCCCTGTGCCTCACCTTAATAATAGTGAGATCCCTGTAGCAGAGCTTAGGCACTAAAATTTCATCCATACCCTTGACAGCTATACATGCCCTTGGCGTTTTTTCCAACGGCCCGAACAAATGGCGCCACACCCTGAGAAGCCGCTAATCCTTTCCCGGCGTTAGCTGGGCTCAGACATCAAACCCAAGGGTCCTATTTCATGGAACCCGAGGAAGCCACAATGCTGTTAAGGCATAAAAAACTTTAAAATATTGAAGGTATAATTACCAACGGCCGTAAAATATCCATTTAATAATAATATTACACCATCATGTGTGTTCACATTTCGTAAATAGCCTCATTGCCATTGGAATCATTCTATATGTTGAAGTAGTGGCAGTTGAATCCTAGGTGTGCCATCATCTTTTCGACAAAAGGTCTTTCCTCCTGTAATCCAAAGATATTAAAACTTCAATTATCCCCTTAAATTCAATAAAAAATCCGTACAATCTTCGATTAAAGGGCGTCAAAGCCTCACGCATAAAAATAAGACTCTTATTACTCTGACCAGCCAAGATTGGTCGTCGAGAAATATCGTATCTTTTTTCTCTGCTCAATTATCTTATCCCTTAACAACTGTCTTTTGAACTTGGCAACGATGATAGGTGAAAGCAGTGGATTGGATCTTGCGAATTTATGAATGCGATGAATATTCAATAGGTCATATTTTTAAAAGGAGCATTCAGAGTGTTGGCACCGGATTCAAGGACCGATGAAAGATCCTCATTTGATTGAACAGATGACACGTGACCTTCAATTATTCAAACATTCTCAGAAATATGAGTCACAATTTCCTGAAACCTAGTGTTAATTTTAGAAATCCACTCATGCTGCTTGGTTTCGCATTCTTTAAAAAGGTCTCTAATTTATCTTCTGCGCCTGCGCGGTCGCTTCCTTCTTTGCTTGTGATACAGCACTGTGAATCGTCTCATTCTATCCACGGGACAGGGCCGCATCAGTAACAGGGGCAGAGGAAAATATACTAAGTAAAGGGTAGTCTACCTTATCCTTGCCAGCAGGGTCGATATGTGCGCTGAAAATTAGCAAGGAGCTTTGATCTAGGCTTGAGGATGTGTCGCTAGCACTGTGATCTGCAGGTGATGCGTATAAAATCAATCAATCCCTTGTTCATATCATCAAATGATTTTTTTGATAATCCTAAATTAAAGCAGGTTAAGTGGCTAAATATTTTTGCATAAAGCAAAAAAATTGCCTATCAAACAATTCATAGCAAGAATAGAGCAAGCCGAAGCGGAGCACACGCCAAGTACCGAACAGGGCCGCTCATCCATTCAAATTTGTCCACGCATATGTCGAGGTGATCTGAAAATTTAAAACTGTCCAAAAACCAATAACGATCATGTTACATCAGGGGCTCGACATGGAACTGTAAAACGCATGTACTAAAACGCATAGAAACTTAAGGGAAAAAACTAGTTTTCGATTTATTCAAAAATTTTGCATAAATATTTTATTATTTACAGCATTATGCATTATGGAAAAAAATATTTAATCAAATTAATGTCCAATTTACCATAGCATTGCGATACTTTGTCAACCAGAATAACAACTTTGGTATCAAATTGCTTGGACAAGAATACCCTACTCAGATAAGCCAGACAATTTTATAATTTTCAAGTTAAAAAGTTTAACGAGAATATAATGTTTAAAAGCGATCCTTTCCTTGACAATTAACAACATGTGCTACCGAGGGGAATATTTTTTTATATCTAATAGTACTCCAAATTCCTTCCATTGACTCTTATACAGTTTTGAACTTCCACTAGGCATCGACTTACCAAAGCGCGAATTTTGAAAAATTCTCAAACGAAAAATATTTTGAATTTTTCACTGCTTTTGAGACCAAAGTAAGGACCTTCGATTGTAGATGAAAATTCAATAAAAAACCAGATTTCAGAAAAGTGGCTCTTGTACACTTTTGAATTTCCACCGTGCAAGTATCCGAGAGCAAAGCACGTTCAAACTTGCGGGATAAACGCGAGGCGTGCGATGGGAAAGTGCCCACACGGCGTTATGTTTTGTGAAAGAAAATAAGAAAAGACTGAAATAGTTATTATTAGATATTTTTTCGTAATGATTGGATTATGCAAACTAACCCTTAGAAAGAAGCTTTCTTTGAAGAGCTTCAAATTCTAACAACCTGACTAAAACAAGTAACAAAATGGTCAACTTTGGCAGCTCATATCGTGCAACCTAATAAACGACTAACCAAATTTTTACAGAATACCAAAGTATAACGAGTATGCATTTTTTAGCAGATTTTTGCCTGCTTTTTTCCATTAAAGCCACTGTTAACATGTTCTTTCCTCATTAAAATCGAGGCTTTATGTATGAAAAATTGACCTTCAAAGTTAATTCCACATAATATGATATACGCCCCGAGAACGTTCAATGTCTTCAAGACTTTTTAGGACATCTTTAGGACATTAGAAGTCCCAAGGACTTTCTGGCGATGTTTATGGTTTTATGCCCACTGGGTCATAATCATCATTTTCGTTGCAGCTCATTTTGCACAATTGATCATTTGAGTTTCGAGATTACAATGGTCTGTCTATTCGAATATTTTTGATATGCTTTAAGCGACATCTGTCAAATGAAGCAAAATCGCCACCAATTTTTAGTGTTGACATCATATTCACATAATCTAATGTTTTAAGTAACTGCACGTAAGTGTCGACTAAACTTATCAGGAAATATATTCTATTATCAGTATTCGTTATTTTTTATCACGAGTTGACACATGATCCCGAATCAGATCATTTAAATCCCAAAATCGATTATTCATTCCGACCGTTCAAAATGCCCTGGATTTCAGGATAATTTTTGTCGCGTTTCCAAATGATTATCACCCAGTGGTAACAAAACCACGAACACCCCAAGAAAAACCTTAAGACTTCTAATACCCTACAGATGTACTAAAAAGTCTTAAAGACATAGACAGTTTTCTGGGTATCTATCGTAATGACGTCAGCCGTCTTAGAGGCATCTCTCGGAGGTCCTGAAGACATCTCTAGGACATCCTTAATTTTTTGGCCCACTAGACATTCTCGTATAATTTAAAACATGTTCTCACTTTCTCCATTTAGGTGGAATTAACTTTGAAGGTAAATTTTCATACTTAAAGCCTCTATTTTAGTCAGATAAACGTGCTGCATCGCTTTTATCCAATTTGAAGATAAAATTTATTACTGGGATCTACTGTGTTACTGTGTTTGACTGAACTAATATCCATTTCTTTCTATTTTGTCTTGCAGAATTAAGTTCGCAGGGGAACAGACAGTCAAATTCTATGGGACGTCCTACTTTAAATCGTGCTGTATCTCTTCCTGCCTGTTTTAACGACGCGTCGACGCGTGTTAATCGTCAGCGTTATGCACGTCTTTCTACCCAGCATCACGAACCTTCTCAGCCTAGAATTCGCCAGCTACCTCTCAACTCACATGTAGTAATAGGTTTTGAATTTCCTTTGAATTATCTATCGAAAAACAAACATGGTCAGTTTTACCCAATATTACCAACCATAAAATATCGTCAAACAGTAGCAGATAACGAGGGTTTCATCGTTGGATTTTTTGAGGGTTCTCGTCTTTGTGGAATATATCAAGATACTGAAAATCATGTTCGACTTCGGGTTAAACTAGACGAGGTACTCGCCATACCGCTTAAGATGAACCCAATAGAAATAAATGAATTATTTATTGAACATGAAGCATATGATAGACCTAATCAAATATACAGATACACTGTCCAACGAGGACATTAGTCAATAAACGAACGCAAGCATTTGCAATAGAAAAATATTAGAAAATATTATTATTAAAAACTGTTTTTTCCAAGCCATAAATTATATAGAAATATTTAAAAAGCCATTTACTATTGCCATGCAAATAAGTCGAGCGGGAGAGTCGACGCCGAGAATTATCAAGAATATGCTATGGTCTTCGTCGAATTCCTACCTTCGAACTCGACTAAACTTGAATTGAATTCATACCGTTTGAAAAGACTTTAAAAAGTGCTAAATGGTGTTAATATTTACCATTTATCTTTGTGATAAACACTTGAAGAAGCGTTTTACAAACAAATAGTAAATTTTATTCATTTTTCCCCAAAAAATTTAGTGACTGATATACGCTAAAATATCTTATACGATGTCTCAAATTTAAGTATTAGTATGATAATTAACAGTTATTTTGTCACAGGGGCCCACAGAAGATTCTAGTTGTGTGCAAAAATTATATTTACAAAAAAAAGTAAGTTCTTTAAATCTTAATTCGATCAGATACTATCTTCTTTTCTGCGTATAGATATGGAAATGTAAATTCTCGAAGATTTTTCATATTTCCCTTTTGGACAAAAAATTATTTTGGGTATCTATTTAAACAGTTTCTGGTAGTAAATAATAATTTAAAAAATACAAATTTAAAAATTAGTGGTCGGTTTAGAACTTTCTTAAAATGTTAAAAAAAAGAGTCCCCTGCATTATGTTAAATGCCCATTTTTTGAAATGCAAGCATGTGCTCGAAAATTTTTTTATTTGAATCTGAGTAAAATGTCATTCTCTTTCTAATACCAAAAACTCGTGGTGCACAGGATATAAAAATTACTTTAAAAAGCCAAATTCAGAATTTTGCAGCCAGCGTAAGATTTGTTTCATTTTACAAAAACCATGGTATGTTTCGTCCATGAGAGCTGAAGAAATTTCGGGCACGACATGTTTAAATTTTTTGACAAAAATGTGCATTATACAGAATAAAAAACGAGTTTTTTAAGATTAGACAAAATTACTAACTTGGAAATTGAATTTGTTTTTTATTTTCTAATTTTATATTATTATTTACAACCAGAACTGAACCTATGCATAAAAATAGAACGTAAGGGTTATCTTTATCGTCGGTTTCCATAACAATTAATTGTGAAAAGTCAAATTTCACAGCACTTTTGAATTCTACAAAACTCCACAGGTACCTAGACTCGACTTTCTAAAAATTAAAACCTAATTCACTGCATCTTACCTAATGTAACTTAATCTTTATATGTACCTCAAATTAATTTGACCTAGTGTTAAATTGTCTTAACTTCATTCAACCTAGACTTCACGTAAACCTAAAGACCTTTAATTTTTTTGGAACAAATTTTCTGCAGACCAAATTCTTTTTCAATCAGGCAGATTCTACCGTTAAAATTCGCAGAACCTACCAGCGACGAAATGTGTTTTTTCCTATATAACGCCAAATTAAAAACATATAAGTTTAGGTTTTTCGTCAAAAGCCACTTTTTATATTTTAAAGCAAACCGCCGCCATTTTGTTAATATAAATTTTATTTTAATTTTCGACTAACTTTGTAACGGGATGGTGAAATTGATTAAAATCCTAAAAAGAGAAATATGTGAAATCGATTAAAAACTATAGACCGGATCCATTACAAATCAGACAGGCCCCTACACTCGAACGCGATACATATTTTTCCGATTTTCAAACAGAATCTTTTCAAAAAAGTGATGCGTATTTGAATTTTGTGCTTTGTTTTTCAAAAAACCCGAATTTTTATCTTAAAACCTCTATAACTTCCGGGCTAATCTTGTAATTTTGATGCGATGATTGTATGTTTGAAGTTCGAAACAATGGTTAATACGGAAAAGTATTAAGATAAAAGTTTGCACGTCTAAAAAAGTTCTACGAAAAATGTCTCTTTTTCTTTTGCGATATTTTTTATAGTTCACGAAAAAAATTTAAAAACTACATTTTTAGGGGTAGAAAAATTCTCCTTGGCCTCAAGAATGGTTTAACCCACATGATGCTTTTGAGGGGCGCTTAATTTACCAGTAAAACTTTGAAAAAAGATTTAGCAAAATGATAAAGGTAGGGTTTTTAAGAAAATATTTTATTCAAATTTTGAAAGCATGAAAAAAGTATTATTTCGGGTAAACCTCACCTTTTTTATTTTTTAAAATATTTTCTTCAAGTTTCTGCTTATAAAAGAAAGACATCTCAGCAGCATCATGCGGTCTAAACCATTAAGAAAAATTAAATTTTAATCTGAAAAATTAGAATTGCTATTTTCTCCGCTTCTCTCTTTCTGAAACCGTGCACAATAGACAGGCATATTTAACGTACAAATTAAAAGAATCATACATTTAACTGATTTTATACTTATGCGGAAAATAAAATGGTCATGAATGGATACTCAAGAGGGGCGATTCACCTTTTTTGATCTTTTTTATAAATTAACTTAATTTATTTGGAATTTATTTTGCACAATAATTATTCCTCTCAGACTCGATTACAATATCTAGATGAACACCATCAGATTGCGTACCTTCGCTTAGCGCTACATCAATGAATTGTGCCAAGATTGTCAAATTCATACAGTTGATCTACCAGTTAAGAATCCATGTTTTGCTTTAATGACACGTGGTAACATAAATGAATAAATTTCATTAGCGAAGATAATTCCTTATTATTGATTTATTACCACTCTTAATGATCGGACAGCCTCTTAGTTTCTTCGAGCGAGCTGGCTATATTCGTTTTTCTAATGATAGAATATAAATGTACGTCAATTTTTCTGATAACCCGTCTGCGTTAAGCTTTACAAGTGAACTAGGTTGGAGATATGTTTCAGAGGTTATTTTACCTGGAAGTACCTTTCTAACATTATATAAATTTATATTATCGTTCGTTGGTTCATATAGGCTATCGAAGTATTTTGCAAATGCGTTTACTATTTTTTTTAATCGACGAACGTAATATCGTTAAAGTACATAATACCTGATAAGCTGCTCCTTCGCTTTACTTCTCCTACATAGTAAACCGCAGGAATAAATTTGATTTTTCAATTTGATAAAAACGCTGCAGCACGTTTATCTGACGAAAGATGAAATTTATCTGATGAAAGATAAAATTTATCTGAAGAAAATATTTATTTGACATATGTGATATGTCAAACGGCTGCGTCTAGATTCACCGAATAAATTTTATCCAGAAATTTGAAAATCCTCGCGGTATTCATTTTTTAAATGTTCTCACTTTATTTAAATGATTTTAACAAAAAACCATTCACCTACACTTACAGAATATATAGGCTGAACTTCAGTTAATGTATGCTTTATAATCAACACTGAGTCAAGTTTAATCCTTTACTTTTGTTGAACAAACCTTTAGTTTCTGACAACCCTGATGAAGACTTCAAAAATTGTAAAAAAACACTATAAAGTATAAACTGACAAAAGTGCAGCCTATGTTTACTATGTATGAAGTTTCAAAATGTGTTTGGTTCAGTGGTCAGAGCCTACTTCCATCTTCTAGTGTAATTGCTATAAATTCTTTCAATCGAAATTTTTACTACTGATTTCACTTACATTAGTAATTAGTAATTAGCGTCAGTAATTAGTTCCGATGAGTACCACTATGGATATATTTGTGTAAATTATTAACTTCATGAAATTTTGGCACCACTTTATCTATAATGTGAAAGAATTTGGAGTATGAGAAACTACAGACCATCTCTGGGTCGCTTATAAAATACAAATCGTTTCACTTAATGTTCCTTATTTCTATGTGGAGAGTTGCTTTTGTTACTTTCCTATATTAGCTCACTTTCTCTTTGAGATTCTGCGTAACAGCTGCAATTTTTCGTTAAGGCAGGTTTGCGGTGGATTTGCCCTATTTATTCAATAATTTTTATTTCATACAAAAAATAATCTTTATTGTTCAAACTTTTCACATATTAAAATACACATTTTGTAGATATAAAAAAAAATTTTTTTACGGATTTTTCTTCACAAAATGGCCGCCTCAAAATTATTCTTTTGTTTGACTGTCGACACGATATCTCACCAACGGATCATCTGAAATCAAAAAACTAAAAAGATTCTTAAAACGTACAATTTTGGCTATTGCATAGTCTAGGATATTTCATTTTTACCGGAGAAAAACAAAATGGCGGACTTTTGAATTTTTTGGCTATTTTTTTGCAACATAAATTGTTTATAACTTTTTGAAAAATTTATTGATCGTTATAATCCTAGATAATACAAAAGGAACATATGTCAGGAGTAAGCTGTTCAAATTTCAACTGAATCAGTGCAGTATTTTTTTTTAAATCGTGTCGATAGAGTTGAAAAGCGTTGTTTCGAGAAAAACGCGTTCAAAATTTTTTAAATGAAAATTTGAGAAAAAAGGGTCTTACATTGATTCAGCAATGCCGTCTCCATATATCACTCCTTCAGCTTCCTCGTAAGCATCATTTTCGCATATTCTAGCGTTTCTGCGGACCACCCTGCTTTCTTTTGAAGCCTGAGAAGCAACCCGTTCGACTATCCGCACGCGCATTGCATTGATTTTCTCAGCGTATTTTTGAGCCTCACTGCCTATTGTTACGCCCATAACACTCATTATTTTAATACAGTACTGAAGCCTTCATTAAAAGTGCATGCTGCTGTATAAGATGCTATTTCAACGATTTTTTTCCCAGAAAAAATGTTTTTTGAAGCCATGACCCAAACACAAGAATTAAAACTTTCATTATTGTTCTGAGTGTTTGCGCCAGTGCATCTTTCTAATAAATCTTCACTAGTGAGGTCTTCATAAATTGGTTTAAGTACTGCTTGAGTATCGTTGTCAAAAGCGGGGGGATGCTTAAAAGTACTCAGTTTGTTCTGTGCTGCTGCTAAACGATACTTACACCAAGAATCGTCTGGGCAGTATTGGTGCTGTGGATTTTCGTCAGTCGAACTTCTATGGTAGATTGTGGCCCAAATAGATTTTTCCATTTCTTCGGGTGAGTCAGGATGATTCAGAACAGCAATTCCATAAAAAGCGGATAATTCGGACATAACTTAACCAGTTAAAGCCAAATTTTTCGGAGTATCGGCTTTTTTTGGATGTCGATTTTTTCGCGCCTGATTTTTTCATGGCAGCTTCTTCTATAGCTTTTTTAGCTTTTTTTAACTGAGTTAACTGCTTCTTAGCCTCTTTGGCTCTCCGAAACATCCTTTTTTCACGTGTAAAACGCATTCTTTCTTCTTTTCAATTACTTCGTCTCCATAAGGTTTTTCATCGATTACATTTTTGAAGGTTTTGGTGTCACGGTCAGCTATATATTATACATAAATAGCATTATAAAGTTCAATGGATCTTTTGAACGTGTCCAGAATTTCTTTCGATTCCATCATTCCAGAACTACCTTCATGATTAGCTGTGCAATCTTGTTCATGATCTTCAAACCAAGCTTCAAATTCAGGCGTATTATAGTCACCATCGTAGGTTTCACACGCTCTGCAAAACTTTGACTTCACTTCGAGATCTAAAACTTTATTTGTATATTTGCGTATCAAACTGACTAAGCCAAGTAAGGACGAAAAACCTCTTTTTGGCCATGAACCATCTCCGGAGACTGTGAGCCAATTTTCAATCTTGCCAGCTGCCGCGTTTGCTTTTTTCTCCTCATTTACAGCTTTTTTAAAAGCTAATAATGCGACTGATTTGGCTGCTATGTGAATGTGATTAACAATATCATAACATCCATTTTCACTAAATCCAGTACACAAATCAATCAATCCACAAAAATGATTCAGACCCTGATTACCTATGCCAAGAAGCCTCATTACGAAAGCAAATCTTCTGTTTATTTCGTAACCAGAGCTAATTTTTGGACTCGATGGAATGCGAACGTCATTTTCACATTTGCACGCCACACTTAAATCAAAGCCTAAACCTTTCTGATTCAATTTCGAAAAACGCACTTCACTTTTGAATGTTTACAAATCAAAATGTTCTGTAACGCCAAGAATACACTATAAGAGACTATACATTATAGCATAGTTGGATCGACTGCAACTTGAAAATCAGGATCACCATTATGAATGTTTTTTGCAGAAGTACTAGTTAAACTTGAATCAGCATCAGAAGTATGCCGATTACCGTGAAACGAGCGTTTTCTTGATCGGACTGGCTTATTTTCGTTCTCTCTGCTGCCCTTTCGATCACACATAGTAAAAATACTACTTTCTCACAACGGTTCAATTTCACAACGACGCGACGCTTGGGATGACTGAGCGGGCACTGAATTAGGTAAACGGCCGCCAAAACTGCTATTTACGAAGGGGGATAGGAGCAGGAGCAGGATTAAAGATGGAGGGGGGCAGCGGCAGTGCAACGCCGGCTGCTGCAGGAGCAGCCGAGCGCGCGCGCTCAAACGCGATAGGTGCTGCCTCTTTTCTGCCTGTTCCCGGCAGAGTGTAGTAGTATGACCCGCATCTGGCACACGACACAAGCTTTTTCTTAATTTTATCATTACACTCGCGACATAGTTACAATGACATAATTTATATTGATAGTTTTCTGTTTATTTTTATGTGTACATACTTTTTGAGGTTAGGTGGCACTGATCAGATGGTATGGGTGACTTATTTATGTAACGGCACAGTTTAGACAATATGCTTGGAATCAAATTTTGCCTGGATCTACACATTACCACATTATAAATTCTTATTTCTAAACAAATTTTTTCGAAGACGAGTCTTATTAATGGAGTGCGGATAAACTGGAATTTTTATAATTTATTATATAATGTTGATCATTATTCACTCTAACTCAATAATCCGCCCGAGTACAGATGAAATACGATAGAAAATGAACAAATTTTAACACAAAAACAGGAGCTCGACGCAAAATGGTCTCAAGCTAGAATATTGTCTAGAATGTATTTAAAACACGTATACAATAGAAGCTAATAATAATATTTTAGTACAGATATAAACCTATTCATATATTTTAAAAAATGCTTTAAAATTTGCAATTTGCAATAAAAATTTCCTGACAGTCCGCAATCAATTTAGGTTATTAAAAAATTGAAACTGATATTCTTCTTGTTTCCAGTCATTAAAAGCAACAAAAGATAATGCAACAACAGTATTGATTTTGTTTTGCCAAATGCATTTGTGAGAGAAGCGAACTGCATCATCCGCTTTGAAAGTATTTAGATAATAATCCATCATGTTTATAACTGAATTAGCGCCTTTTTCAATAAATTTCTTTTCAGAGTCTGCGTCTTTACCCTTTTCCCGCGGTGAAGTATAGAGTGCCCGTGAGCTTCTAGCCGCATCACAGTGGCCCACTGCATTTTTCATTGCAGCAGCTTATTCTTCCATCGATGTACTAGGTAACATGCTCGAGGCTAGATAATTTTGACGACAAGCGTCACACAGGTCAGTTGATTATTTCATCATTGTGATAAGAGGACATCACTAATGCCAAATATTGCTAAAAATGATAGTGTTTATTGTTCTTACCTTTAATTTAGTATCGCTGGCTAACTCTCAGAACTTGCGACATAAAAACATTTTCTGTAGCAAGATCGCAGCTTTACGACTTTATGAAATCTTCGAAGTTGTTGAATACGCCTTGGAAGTGGGAAGGATACTGGTTTCGCATACGAATTAATAAATTAAATAACATTATCTGTATCATTTTTTGTAATGACATTAACTCTTGTAAGCATTTTGTTATTCAATTTGTGGTCGCAACCGGTTAGACCATTCTGTTCATAGTATTTCATTCGTTTTCTGTAGGGGATTACTTTAGTTCCTGGACAAAAAAGTACATATTGCGATAAATGGGCAAGCTCGAAAAGTGAAAGTGCATTCGGAGACGAGCTACCATCTCTACCTTGAGCAATTTAAAATTTACGTTGTCATGTCATTTTAAATACCCGTTTTTCAACTCGGGAATACGCTCGCTCGATGATTCCGTAGAATTGTGTCCGTAAAAATCGTTTTAGTCAAGCTTAGAATTTTCTAAGAACTGTTTGGAGGCTCTCTTCGAATCAAACGATACAGCATTTTTTCTGCTAAAAAATCATTTGAATTTAGATGTAAAACAATTTCTATAATGAGTTCCAATCAATTAACAGATACAAATAGTTCATACGTCAAAAAAAGTTTTTAATACCTTCTTTGAATAGCAACATTATATAGAATTTTATGCTGCGTTTTTTTCACGGCAAACTGAAGCGCTCTCAGCATAACATTTTTCATTTGAACTCTCATCGTCCAAATATTTTTCTGTTTTCTCAATAATATGGTCAATTTCGCCGAAATTGATAGAATCGAAATTACAGTTCTATGGGAATAAATAATCGTTTTCAATAAAACGATAGCTAGAAGCAACCATTTTTAAATTGTCTTTCGAGTGTTATGCGCGTTAGGGTGGTCTTTTGTTTGTTTCGTATGTTTAGGAGAAAAAAGTTAGAACTTTATGAAAAACGAAAAATTTAATATTTCAAGAAGTGCATATTATTGTAAAAAAATGTTACCTTTTCCACAAAGAATTTCCAAAAAAAAATTTAATTTAAATGGCAATAACTTTTCTAAAACGAATATTTCTAACGTATAACAACTTTAGCATTAACTAAGAAAAAAGGGGCAAGATGAGTGACATTTGACAATCTGGCATAGACAAGTCTGCTAAGATTTTGTAAGATTTTTGCAAGATTTCGACGCTAGAAATGCCTACCTGTACCTAGACGTGCACGTGAGCCTAATTCAGGATATATGATGTGTTAAGTTCTATATTTGTATACATCAGGCCATTAGGGCGAGCGTGAATTTCTAAGATATTATTAGCAAAGAAACGTTTCTCCAAAAAGTCGCGTAGCAGGCGGTTGAGGCGCTAGGCCCGGACCGCAACATCAGAAGTGGATTACTCCATCTAGATGCCTTAACTCCAGAGGTCCAAGAAAAGAATGTAGAGTTTAAAAACTTCCTGAGATAGCTCCTCGACAAGAACTTACAGGAACTTGTATTGATATATATAACAATTAAAACTATTGTGAAGTCAGCAGTTATTTTCAATGGCACTTCTGCTGATAATACCGACAATTTCTGACGGTATTGTATTTCCGAGATATTCAGTTAAACATGGACCGTCTTTTGTCTATGCTTCGCATTGCACTGTCAAGCTAACATCGACTTTGTCAACAAATCCCTCTATCTAGGAATACACTTTACACCAGAGATCGTCAATCTTTGAAAAAATGTACCCTTTTAATGACAATGGCGAACTCCGTTCCATAAAGCTACGTTTAAATTAAAAACTATGTTCACATGTTTGATGTTATACTGGCGGTGCGCAAAGAGAGTTTGAAAAAATAATATAGCGTATTGAAGGTTCAACGTTGTCTTTCACATAAATGAATAAATATACATATATATACACACACACATACATATATATATTTAAAAATTTGTCATAAGAACAACCACAGGATTTCGCCGGGAGCGGGTGCTAATATGGAAAATTGCACCCGCTCCCAGCGAAATCGCGGTAAAATTTCAGCCACAACCACGTCTCACGACCGTGAGATAGGTGGTATATATATACTATAAATCCTACAATAAATGTAAGCTTCGTGTAAAACTTGAGCTAGCCTTGACTCTACTAATTCTTCTATTTGAGGTCGTAATCTAAAACGTGTAAGAATCATTTTAGATTCAGTATTCAATCTGTTTCCAGATTTTGGTTTTACATGGAACCACTGCGGAAAACCTTTTTCACATAAATACGTAGTTTAAAAAAGTAAAAGAGCTGATATTGCTTCTCTAATTAATTCAGGAGAATTATGAGACGCTGCATGCCAAAAACTTTCTAAGGATTGTTCTTAAAATTGATGATACAGGGTGCGATCAGCTGCTCATTCAATAAGCTTTTCTCTCATCAAATCGTTAAAAAGAGCGTTGTCCTAGAAGTTTTTATGAAAGGGATTTATGATCTAATCTTCACTGTTCAGTTTTCTACCTATACGAGGATATTAACTAACAAATTCCTATATTACACGAGTTTAGTTGTTCCAAATTCTTTTATTCAAACCATCGACAAAATCAAGTACCAAGTCTTTCAGAAAAGTTTATAATTTCTTAAAGCTTGTGATATCATTCTTATTAATACATCTTGTCAAAAATTTAAGCTTCTCGTGAAATGCTATTATTGCTGTTATCCTTTTAGGCGAAAAGTCTGACAAGCGATTTCCCATAGGAAAACCATCAAACTTCAGAATGTATTTTTTCAAATTTTGGTTTACAAGAAAAAACTCTGAATAATGGGTTTTATCTGTTGCCTCAGTGTGAAGCAGAAGAGTGACAGAATCCGATTCCATTTCCTCACAAAGATGTTCAAATAAGTGATTATTTAACGTTTTAGCTTTAATATCATTTAAAACTTTCAACGCAGTATTCTAAGTCTCGTTAAGCTTAGGACATAAACTTTTTGAAGTAAGAGCCTGTCAATGAATAGTACAGTGTACTCCCAGAATTTTTGGATTTATATCCTTCACTAGATCGATCAGACCATTCTTATTCCCAACATATCTGGCACACCATTGAAAAATATAAAGAAAGCCGCAATTCACATTTCAAAGTCCTTTGAATTCCAGGATATCTTCCGCGATACCTTTCTCGAGATCGCAATATCTGGAACATAAATGAATTCAATAAATAAGAAAGTAGAATCAGTGGTTTCATAATCTAGACCAAAAGATAAAGACTAAAGAGCGAAAATTGCAAGAAAAAATTAATTGAGGTATCTAATACAGATAATTAGCTGTTCACATTTACTTGTGTTTGGCAATGATCAAAGCACCTGGGCTGATAGTTTCCTGAACAATTGTGTGTGGTCTCTTATTTTACGCAGATAAAAGTGCTAAATCGTAAAGAGTATTGAGAGCTACTTTTGATATTTGAGGAGTTAATTCTTCTGAAATTTCCACAGAAAACTTTCTTTTTAAATATGATTTGAATAATTATTTTTGCAAATCACATTTACTGAAAATGGAGGGCTTTTTAAATTTGGGATGAAACCATATTGTGAATACGATTCATCGTATTTACGAATTTTCTTAAAGACCAGTCCTGTCTCGGATTTAATTTTGAGTAATCATATTGCTGCCTTTGCACCAACATATGCTTGGGTTCACATTACAATTTGAACTATGACCACAAATATTGATATTGCACAAAGGATGTGAAAAATACAAAAGTACCAAAGTTTGGAGAACAGTGCTCTACATTGAAGACGGAAGTGAATTCAGCATGTGGTGTAGTTGTTCCCATTTTATTCCAAACTAAATGTAATGATAGGCTTCACAACAAAATTACTTGAAGCAGTACGGATCGGCATACTCTCCTACTGCGTACACGTATGGGGCTTGAATAATCGTGAGGAAATGTAAATAATTCAAATTAATTTCGTGAAACTTCTCCCTTCACTACAAAATTCTGTACCAAATTACATTAACAGATTACCTTAGTTTTAATTGTGAAAAATGCCTTGAAGTGTCGTCTATCTGTCTGTCAATGTATGAAAATAGGTTCGAAAAGATTCGCTATAATAGAACGAAACATTTGCACGAGATCTGTCCGGAAAGTATCCCACCTTGTGCTCTAACCCAGTCCCTACTTGTTCTATTGTCAAAAACAAGTATGTACCATTTGGGAAGCACCTCCGAGACACCACCTATATAATAATGCTGACTTGCCAATTGTTAGTCGACTATTGTTCGCAGTAACGTAAGCATTCATCCACGTACGCGTCGCATTTCGGGATAATGAAACAAACTAAGCAGAGAGTGTGCACTAAGATTTGCTAAAATCGTTACCATTAATACTCTAAAATCGGCATCGCTATGATTTGGAAAATGTATGGTGGTGCTGTGATTTCGTCACGTAGAGGAAAATAAAACAGAATGCGACAAAGCAAATGTTAACCATTCCAAAAGACGACTTTAAGGAATGCTTCCAAATGTTGACTACAGTTAACCAGGACTAACTCTTACTGCTGATACACAAATTTGGTTGGTTACGTTCTAGGCAGACCTCGTATTAAGAATCTAATGCCGACACAGTGGATCTCTGATAAAAACGGTTCGCTCAAGTGAAAAATGTATTGATTAGCCAAGACATTACAAGAGAAGATACGAGGGTGGATTGATAAGTTTCCGGCCTAACCAAGAGATGGCGCCACTAGGCCTACCTTGAGGTGGCGTTCTATAGTACCATCCTTAGATAGCTT